>NC_057717.1:74013582-74036067 GCF_004010195.1 Chiloscyllium plagiosum | reverse complement strand
GATTTGATAATATTTTCTTCATTTTAACTGGCGAATTACTCCCCTTGACATTCCAGGTGCACCACTTAACCGACTGATCAACCACAATCATCCGGGCAAATCCGAGACCTATCGGGAGGGGAAACCCTATCCAGAACATCCCGAACATAGAGCATATAAGATTTACAAAAATAAAGGCTCTCTAATACACTCACAACAGTATAATATAAAACTATTTCTAAATAAAAAAAATATAAAATGTATCTAAGTGGAGATTTTCCCCCTTGTTCCCAGGGGGTGTCACTTCCTCTCCAAAAGTCCATCATATCCTCTCCCAACCAATGCCCCACCCTTGACCCAGGCGCTCCTCAATAAAATGAGAATTCAGATATAATACAAAGCTAGAGTTAACAGTGAGCACCTAACCCCACCAATACCAACACCTGGATATATTTGGCAATGTTAATACCATATATAAACATACAACTATAAAATTACAACCTCAACAAATAATAATTAAATATAATAATACAAAATAACAAGGGAGAAACAACCCCGCTCCTAAAGACATAGGTAAAATAGAATAAGGTAACCACTCCCCCCACCAATATTAGCCGAACTCCCCAGCTTATATATATATAGACATACATACACACACACACATATATATATATATATATATATAGACATACACATATATACATACATACCCACATATATACATAAAATAATAAAAGAAAACAACCCCGGGGGGAGAAATTCAAATCCCTCTCCCCACCCCCATGATAATATTAAACAGTAAGGTAAGAAAAAAGAAAAAAAGGGGGAAATATAAACCAAAGCAGGGGGAAAGGCAAACCGACATCCATTATCTCTTACAGTTTATCTAAGAGAGTCCAAGAATTCCTTAGCCTTTTCTGGTGATTCGAAGTTATACACGGATCCTTCCTGGTTAAAGCGTAGCGTCGCTGGGTAGCATTAGGAGTACTGAATATTTAATCCCTTAAACGCTTCTTCGCCTCGTCGAATGCCTTCCTCTTTCGGACCAGAACTGGGGAAAAGTTCTGGAATAACATGATCTTGGATCCTTTATAGATCATAGCTTGGGGATCTTTTCCAAGATTTCTAGAAGCTTCTAGGAGTATCTGCCTCTCCCTATAGCTCTGCAGCCGGAACAGGACCGGGCGTGGGCGCTGGTTCGAGCCGGGCCCGCGTATGGCGACCCGGTAGGCCCATTCTACCTTTTCCTGGCCTGATCCAGCTTCCAGATTTAAAAGCTGTGGCAGCCACTGCTTGAGGAATGCTGTAAGCTGGCCTTCTTCTTCCCATTCGGGAAGGCCCAGCAAACGAATATTTTTTCGATGACCTCGATTATCATCCAGGATGTCTCCTGGATGTCTCGGTCGTGCTTCTGCAGCGCGGCCGAGAGTGAGTCCCATCGATTTCGGGATTCTTCAATAAAAGCGTCGATCTTCGCATCCAGTTTGGAGATCATTTCTACAAGGCTTGTCACTGTAGGTAAGTCCCCTGGCGCGGCTGTGGACGCCTCAGCTGCAGCTGGAGAGGTTGGGGGAGGGGGTCCTGCTTGCTGAGAGCTGCGGGCTCCCTTCCCTTTGGTCATTTTTACTAAATATTAGATTGTTTAAATTCAATATTAAACAACTAATTAAATTAAACAGCTATTCTAAATGATTTGGTGAGTGTGGTGGGGGTGGGTGACCCACTTTACCCAAATCTTGGGAGGAGCACTCTCGACTCAGACTTGCTGGGTCGCCGCCATCTTGGATCCCTCGACCCCTTCTGTTAATTAAACCAAACAACGAGAAAAGCTCATCTCTCTTCGGAATCTATTAAAGGATGAGTGACAGAGAACCCCCAACTTCCAGTATTAAAAGCAGTATTCTTTGTCTCTAAAAGTGAACGTTAAATAGCAACTGTTTAGCACTCTAAGTCTCCTTTCTGCTAACTGCATTTTATCTGCCTCTAACTCTATAACAATATATTGTTCCAATAAAAGCCTCTATTACAATTACATCAAATTAATTTCAAAACCCTACAGTGCCTGTCGTCTTCAGTGTCTGCGTTTCTCTGAGTGTAGATCTGACTTGGTCGTCTTTGGTCTTGCTGCAAAGGTGTTTCATATCAAAAAGGTACCTTTGATAAAGAGTGTTTTGTTAACAGTTATTCTGACGATGGCAGTTGATCGCTCTCCCTGGCTAACTCTCAAAATGTTGTGTTCTTTCTAATCGAAACATTGGATCATCTCATTGGTTTGATGTTGTCAAACACAATATATTCAAACTTGAGTGAGGTTTAGTATCCTGGGACAAAGTTTAAACTGTTTGGTTAGATTCGAATAGTGGTCAAAACAACTGAGGTATCGAGCTTGCAGTCAAATGTTAGCATTTTCAATTTTCCAGTACACTGTGAGACTGCTTATCAGTCATAAAAGAGGTTCTTGCGAGCATGCCGTGTGAAATGGCTTTCACTCTCTCTTAACAGTACAGGACACGCCTACAACTTTATAACAAGACAGAAATCAGGACAGTTTTCTCTTACTTAGAAGATTGTGAGTTTTTAGAACTCCTTTCCTCAAAAGGCATTGAATGCAAATAATTTTTCGATCGGTCAATCAAATGAGGATCAGAGCGGTTTAGCCAACCAAAGAAAATATATACCTAAATTTGAAGCTGGTTCGACTGGGTGTTTTAGCCCAGAAGCAGATTGCTACTTTGGAAACGGCAAGTCATAATTATTTGGTTTTATGGTCTGTCATTAATCTCCAGTTATGACTTGTTGAAAGTCATGAGTACATAGAACATAGAAGAATACAGCGCAGTACAGGCCCTTCGGCCCTCGATGTTGCGCCGATCCAAGCCCACTCAAACTACACCAGCCCACTATCCTCCATATGCCTATCCAATGCCCGCTTAAATGCCCATAATGAGGGAGAGTCCACTACTGCTACTGGCAGGGCATTCCATGAACTCACGACTCGCTGAGTAAAGAACCTACCCCTAACATCTGTCCTATACCTACCCCCCCTTAATTTAAAGCTATGCCCCCTTGCCAGAAGATAGAAAGGATCAAAGCTTGAACTTCAGAGTTGTTGGATATCAGAATCATTTCCAGGACAGGAGATGGTTATTTAAACTTTTGCATGCCAAAATAATTGGGATCAATGCCTTTGCAGGGAAGTTGAAAAAGATTTAATCAAAATTGGAAGGGAGTGGGTTCCAACATATAGAAATAGAAAAGATGTATAAAGGAGTGAAAGTATTGACTAGCACTAGATTAAAGAAGGAAGTAGCAGGTTAAGGCCAACAAGGAACATAAGACATTCCTAACCTGTGTCTATGTAAACACACAAAAATGTGTTATAAATAAAGTTTGTGAGCTGAAAGCACAAACAATCATGTGGAAACAGCATGTTGTGGCAAACCAAATAACAGAACATTGCTTAAAAAGTGGTGGGCTTAACAAGACAGATTATGATGGAATAAGCTAATTGCATTTTGTTTTGATGGCACAACAGAGAAAGCTGTTGAACTGAATTTAATGCAAACTGTCTACATGAATTTTAATAAAATGTTTGATTAAGTACCAATAAAGGACTGGTTTCCAAAATTAAGCCTCGAGCAGTTGGAAGATAAGTGACAGCTTGCAGTGAAAACCTGGTTTAAGGACAGAAAATGGAGAACTTCATCTCATTTTCCACTTGGTGACCTTGTAGCTTCTAGGACTCAACACCAAGTCAAATAACTTTAGAGCTTGATTTCATTCTTTCATGTTTTTTACCCACTTTACACCTGGTCCTGTTATGATTATGGGTTGTTTTTCACACAGTCACCCATTCTTACCTACTCTTAGCTCTAATTATAATCTATTCCGCTTTACTTCTGTCCAGGCTTGCAATACATGATCTGCTTGTTTACCTACCTCTTTCTTTCTGGGCTCCAACTTTTCCTATCCAATCACCTCTCCACTCCCCCACAACCTCATTTTCAGTGTAATTATTTATTTTTCCTAATTGCTTAACAGTTCTGATGAAAAGTCACCAGACTCTAAACGTTAACACTGCTTTCATTCCACAGATGATGCCAGACTGCTGAATTTTGCCAGAAAAATCTTTTGTTGCAGATCTCCAGTATCCGCAGCTCTTTGTTTTATTTCGAGGCATCTGAGGTGCTGTGAGCCATCAGCAGCAGCATTGTATTCAGCCACATGTGGCCCCGTGACCCAGTGTATCCCACTCTTGCCATTACTGTCAAGCTGGGAGATCAACCCTGGTACTAAATAAAGAATGCAGATTGGCGTTCCCAGAGCAGCATTAAGTACAGAGGAACCTCGGTTATCCAGCATTCGATTAACTGAACAAAATACTCCCGCCTGAGTCCTTTGGATAATCGAGGTTCCTCTTTATGCCTAAAGATGAGATGTCAACCTGGTGAAGCAACAACACAGGCCTACTTGTGTGCCAAAAGGGTAAGTAGCATATGATAGAGCCAAATGATTTCACAACCAATGGATCAGATCAAAGTTTTGCAATCTTGCCGCATCCAAGCTTGATTAGTGATGGATAATTAAATCGATTAACAGGAGGAGGAGATGGCTCCATAAATATTTCCATTGTTATGGACTAGACCAAACCCCCTCAAAACATTGCAAGGAGGCAGCCTATACTCTAACTTTTATGAGAGGCACTGCATTCCAGATGTCATTTGATTAGTCAAATTACTAGGTTTTAAGCAAAACACATTTTATTCTTACATCACTGTTAAAATACAAACAAAAAAAAAGGAATTGGCATAACCTGAACTCTATTGAAATATTTAACAAAATAATATTATTTAACTACTATTCATCAACTGTTCCAATATAACAGTATCCGATAAACACACCCTTGAAAAAGGCAAATTCAGCAAAACAGATCTCCCTCACTTACTATCTCCTCCAGTCCAGGAAAAAGAACCTCAGCAGAATGAATCTAGCAGCAGAGAGAGAACTCAAACTTGTGCAGCTGCAGACAGAGAGAGAGAGAGAGTTGTGTCCAGCAGCTTCAACTCCAAAACCCCAACTTCAAACAACTAAAACCCAGGGTGTGCATGAACCTGACTCCAGCCATTATTTGTCTAATTTAAAAAACAAAGTTATTTACTCAGCTTTCCATAGAGCAGAGACTTAATCACCAGGTTTACAACACTCCTCTTCATGAGAAACACATCTAAACAACCTATTCACCTTATCTATGTCCCTCTTAAAGGCACATGTCATCACACTATTTTCAATGAAGGGGATGCCCAACACAAAAATGCAAAAGAAATAGTGGAAGTATTTGCCTTCACCCAAATGTATAAAGTGGGTGATCTATTTTGGTGTCCTCTGGAGAGCCACAGTATCACTGATGCCATTATTCAGCCAAAATGATTTATACAGTCAGAGTCATATAGCATGGAAACAGGCCTTTAGGCCCAACTCGTCCATGCTGGCCAGGACTCCTCAACTGAACAAGTCCCATTTGCCTACATTTGGCCCATATCCCTCGAAACCGTTCCTCTTCATGTACCTGTCCGAATGACTTTGAAATGTAGAAATTGTACCTGCCTCTACCACTTCCTTTGGCAGCTTGTTCCATTTACACACTACCCTCTAAGATAAAGTTGCTCTCAGATCCCTTTGAAATCTTTCCCGACTCACCTTAAACCTGTGCCCTCTAGTTTTGGACTCCCCTCCTGCGGGGAAAAGACTTTGCCTATTCACCTTATCTATGTCCCTCATGTTTTTTAGAAACCTTTACAATATCATCCTATGCTCCAGGGAAAACAGTTCCAGCCTATCCAGCCTTCTAATAATTCAATTTGCTCCATATGCTAATCAATAAAAAAGGTGATGGGCCCTAGCAACCTCTGACAATATTACTGAAGATCTGCGCCTCAGAATTAGCTGCACTTTTTGTTCGGCTGCTATAGCTATAACACTGGGACCTAGCCAACAAATGGAAAATTGCCCAGGCAGATCATGAGCACAGAATAAAAGACAAATCCAACAAAGATCCAGGTCCTGCACCCTAAAGCTACAGTCTGGCTTCCCATGCCCCTGCAGAGTTAGTTTAAACCCCCCTACCAAGAGCACCAGGAAACCTCCCACCAAGGATACTGGTGCCCCTCAGGTTCAGGTGCAGACCATCCTGTTTATAGAGGTCCCACCTTCCCCAGAAAGAACCCCAGTTATCCAAATACCGGAATCACTCCCTCCTTCACCATCCCTGTCGCCACGCATTTAACTGTTCTCTTTCCCTATTCCTCGAATCTCTATCATGTGGCACGGGTAACAAACCAGAGACAACAACTCTGTTCGTTCTAACTCTGAGCTTCCAACCTAGCTCCCTGAAAGCCTGTCTAACATCCTCGGCACTCCTCCTACCTATGTCGTTGGTGCCAATATGGACCACGACTTCGGGCTGCTCCCCCTCCCCCTCCAGGACCCGGAAAACACGATCAGAGACATCACGTACCCTTGCACCTGGGAGGCAACATACCAAACGTGAGTCTCTCTCGTTCCCACAAAACCGCCTATCTTAGTAAAGAACTAAACCTACAAATTAAAAACACCCGTGAGGTCTGTGAAAGCTGTTTGCATTATCTCGCAACTTCAGAATTCAAGCAAAATTCCATCTTCTTTGCTTATAATGAAATTCATCACATTTTACGATGGTTTGCAACTCATTGTTCAAGCGATTATAGAACTATCACCATTTGTTCCTTTTTAAAAACGTTTACCACATAACTGTGTCCATATGTGCGTTTAGATTGTGTTCAGCTCACTTGTGTTGTGAACAGATTTACATTTTTTTAAAGCTATAAACTCGGTATCCAAAACCTGTTATATTTAATGCTCGGTTTTCATCAATTAAGCAATTTTGAAGTTTGTCAAATGTTTGAAATTGTCTGTTGCGACTTCGGTGTTAACAAGTCTCACTTTCACATTTTATTCAGGTTAAAGTTTGACCATGGGTACCCGCATTGGGCACAAGTAGGTTTGTGGAATACATGGACAATTCCTTGTCCGGTCCTATTTGGGACCCACCTACAATTGTTTCTCTGGTGCATCGCTGACATCATTGTTCTGCTTCCCTCTCTAATCGGCAATTGCAAAAGTTTATTAATTAAATTTCCAATTTTCAAACTGCTGGCGCTTTCACCTAGTCCTTCTCTCCCAATTCCATCCTTTTGCCTATATCTGGAGATAGGCTGCATACCGATATCCACTACAAACTCGCTGACTCCAACATTACTTGGAGTATAAGCCCTCACAACCCGCTTTCTGTAAATAATCCTTCCAATTCTCTCATTTTCTCCATCTCCATCCCATTGTTCTAGTAATGCAAGATTCAAAAGCGGCCATCAAAACGTCCACATTTTTTTAACCTAAGTGACTCACCATGATGTTCGAAACAGTTCTCAACTGTGTCCAACCTATTTCCTGCAATTCTGCCCTCACAACTTCTCTCCCCTTCCCCAGTGATAGCAACGTCCCACTAGTCGTTACGTACTACCACAGTAGCACCCACAAGGATCATTAGTAACCATTTCTGCCACATCTTGCCACCACCAGGCACATATTCCGCTCTCTCCCATTTCAGCCTTCTGCAAGGACCCTTCCATTTGGACAACTTGGCTCACTTATCCTCCCATGTCTACCACACCACACGTCATAATTCTCATGCATTCAAAGAGGATGTCACATCTGACCATTTACGATTCAAAACTGCCGGCACACCTTCCAGATGAAGCAGCAATTTACTTGGACTTCACTCAATGAATCTATGTACATGGCCTCTTGTACCCTGGAGACATGAATCTGCAACTGGAGCGTGCTTTCCTGATTCTTGCCACACCACCGTGCTTCCTGGCCAGAACGTCTATTTCAGGCTTGTTGCATTGCTCCAGCGAAGCTCAGCATAAACTGAAAGAATAGCATTTGTTTTTGGATTGGGGAGCCAGCAGTCTTCCTGACCCAAAATAGACAAAATAATTTTGGGACCTGAGCATTTTCTATGTTCTTACCCTTCCACAATCACATCAGACGTAGCCATCACTTGGAGTGCTGCCACAAAAATAAAATCATTGCTCGCTATTAATCGTGTCCATTCACAATTTTCGATTCTCCCAGGTGGACCATTATCCATCCCTTTGCCAAACTGTGGTTCTCTCTCTGTTCTTCCTACGTCTTAATCTATCATTTAATCTGACCTCGTCCATCCATCTCATCGTCTACTTATATAAACAACATTTTTTAGATTAGATTAGATTACTTACAGTGTGGAAACAGGCCCTTCGGCCCAACAAGTCCACACCGCCCCGCCGAAGCGCAACCCACCCATACCCCTACATTTACCCCTTACCTAACACTACGGGCAATTTAGCACGGCCAATTCACCTGACCTGCACATCTTTGCGACTGTGGGAGGAAACAGGAGCACCCGGAGGAAACCCACGCAGACACGGGGAGAATGTGCAAACTCCACACAGTCAGTCGCCTGAGGCGGGAATTGAACCCGGGTCTCTAGCGCTGTGAGGTAGCAGTGCTAACCACTGTGCCACCGTGCCGCCCTATTTACCTCACTGCAATACGTTCTGTCAAAGATCACTGGACCTGAAAGGTTAACTATGCTTTTTCTTCACACATGTTCCCAAAACTGCTGCTTTTTGCTCCCAGCAGTTTCTGTTATTCTTAACAATTCTGTTTTCGTCTTGCTTCTTAACCCTGGGTTGTGCCAGTAAACATATTGATAACGTCCATCTGACAGTCTCTGTGATGGCTTCTCGATTAAGCAGTGCAAAAGTTTCAATTAAAATGAATAATTTGAAAAATCATGGAGTCTGTCATTTACACAGAGTTATATTGAATGTTTACACTATAAAAATGTGACAGAACTAAGTTGGCTTAAAGCGATGTTTCGACTATTCACATGTCCGGCAAGGGTTAGCTTGCAATGCTATATATCACAGAATGAAAAAAGAAGAAATGCAAAGATTTGCAGATCTACAATGATCATAGGCACCTACCTGGAACGCCAACGACAGAGATCATTGTGTAGTATATTTTCCTGATACTGTGAAATGTATCCATGTTTTTCTTCAGTGTATGATCTGCCCACTTGTACTTCCGTCAGTCTCACGAAATTTAAAACTAAGGCGCTATTCACAAACCATTTAATTTATACCCTGTGATATTTCCGTGGAGACATTGACGCTTCCACAATTACTACAACTTATATTGTTGAAAGCAAATGAGCAAAAAGCTTACAAAGCCGTGTTAAATGTGCATGGTGGGGGAGGGGGGAAGCATATTTTGAAAACATATTGAGTCATGACAACATAATGACTGAACAATTTTGAACACTTTCTATTTCTCTGAGTAATCGTGTTCATCTTTCATCACCATATCAGAGTCTCTGTAATTAATAAGGTTTTGTTAATCATTTTTCACTTTTGTGAATTTTGCGCAATTAAAATGCAAAGTTGAAATGCAACCTTAGGCCTGCGTGACAGCAATTCGAAATTGCCAAGTTGAGACACAATCTCAGGTCTGTTCCATAGCAGTTCTGAATATGGCTATCATATTTAGCACTGATAATGCAATTACAAATTTATGTTCCGAAACAATGTATATAGTTTCTCCGAATAGCATGGACTTCCAAAAGTACAGCCCAGCAAACTAATGCAGTTCCTCAAATCAATGATGTTCCTCAGCATAATGCAATTCATGAAGCTAATACTGAGAGTCAAACTAAATCTTTCCTTCATAATTCAATCGGATGTGAGCATCAATGACAGTATCTGGATTCTATTTATTTGCCTTAAAATGCGATGTCTTACAAATGGCGTCGTGAATCAGAGCAATCCAATGTTCCATGTGTACGTGTAAACAGTGTATATGCTGCTCAATGTTGAAGTTTGGAAATCGCAGGTACTTTTGTCATTTCAGAATATGAAACCCAAAAACAGCAAGTGCAGCTTCCTTTTCAGTACTTACTGTCGGAGAGAGCTTTGCTATCTCAGTATATTAATGCAATAACAGCGCAGCTTCAAAAGTAGACAACGTTCTCGTTATTGCTTTAGGTGATGGTGTTCCAGGTTGGGTAAATGAATTCTGAGAAGCTTGTTAAGTATTTGGATTCAATTTAGTAAAGTATGCAACATTGTCGTGAGCGTGCTTCATTGTGAAGGAAGTGAAAGGTGAATCGAGTTGATGCGTTGATCAGCAGGCTGATTTATACAGGAGGCTATCAAGCTTTTCGTGTACTGGTGTGCTGTGCTTATCTCGGCAAGGTGGTAATATTTCAACAGACACGAGACTGAGGGGTTGGTGGACAGGCATCAGTGATCAAGGGGGTGAATCACTCAGTATTATTCCTAGCATTTGACTTATACACTACCTACCTGGAACACTACACGCGGTTCTGGGCCCTCACTTATTTTCGAGAACCGCGTTTCTCCATCTACCTGATTTAATCCGAAAAGAATTGTCTAGATTTCCGTGAGATTTCTCTTCGGTTTTCTGAACTCGAGCGATTATCGTCCTAAAGTATCCAATATCTCCTCATATGTCTTCCCGCCATCCACGGAATCAGTCTGGTGAATCTTCCTTGTACTAGTTCAGCTAACAAACATCCTCCATTTATTGGAACAGTTATGCACACAATACTCCAGGTGTGGTTTTAACAATGCCCTGTAAAGTTGTAGCAAAACATCTCTGCTCAATAATTCCGAAGCTTTCGCTGTGGAGACAAACATTCCACTTGTTTCCTTCACCACTTCCTGGACGTGCATGCTTAGTGTCAGCGACTGGTATATGAGGACAAATGGGCCTCTATGTGTTCTACCTCTTTTTTTGGCAAGCAATGTGAATGTGAGTCAGAGTCGTAAAGCACAGAAACGGACCCCTCTCCAACCAGTCCATGCCGACTATAACGAAACAAATCTCACCTGACTACGCTTTGCCCATATGCCTCCAAACATTTCTTATACACGTACTTATCTAAATGTGTTTTAAACATTGTAACGAGACTCGCATCCATCACTTGTTCTGGAAGTTCATTCCACACACCGACCACTCTGTGTGAAGAAATTGCTCCTCGTGTATTTTCATTTATTCACGTTCCAATGCACCTGTCATGTGTTTTCCCACTTAGTTAACTGTTGCAAATCATATTGAAGCTGCAATACATCCGATTCACAGCATTTACTCCCACCCAGGTTTGTGACATCTGCAGATTTGTAGATATGATGCTTAGTTTCCTCATCAATGTTTGGAAGAAAAGTCTCCAATGAGTTCAGGAATCGAATAAGAATCATAGAATGCCTACAGTATGGAAACAGGCACTTCAGCCCAGCAAGTCCACACTGACCTTCCGAAGAGTAATCCATCCAGACAAATTCCCCTTCCTCATTATTCTACATTTATTCCTGACTAATGTACCTAACCAACGGATCCTTGAACACTCTGGCAATTTAAGCTGTCTAATTCACCTACCTGGCATATCTGTGGAAGGAAACCGGAGCACCCAGAGAAACACGCCCTGACACTGGGGATATGTGCAATCGCCACACCGACAGTAGCTCGACGGTGGAATCAAACCCGGCTCTCTGGCGCTGTGAGGCAGCAGTGCGAACTACCGAGCTACCGTGCCGCCCCGACTTCCTGTGACAAAACTAGTGTTTTTGAGCTGGTTGCTACATTTCAAGTGTAAATTGCTAATGCCCAGAGTTTCCTTGTTATAGTTGACAAACTTTGTCACTTTTGCTGCAATATTTTTAGCGCCCATATCTTTTGCAATATGTGTTATCTTCAGTCATTTATTGATTTTACGTGAAGTGAATTAAATTGCTTTAAGTTTGAAAGTTGTGATGCTTCGCAAATCAGCATGAGACTTAATTTAATTATCTACTAGGGATGTATAAATAAACCTTGAAAAATTATGCACCTTTCCGTTTTGTCGTGAATGTACTTGGCTCCCTCATTGTATAATTTTGGATTTTCTCCATCATTCAGAATTGGATGTACACTGGGTCCTGGTTTGCTTTTAACTATATATTGCACGCTGCTTCCATCGTTTGGCATGCATGGAGTCTTCTGTTGTACTTTCACCAGGCGTATATAACATTAACCATCTGACTGGTGCTGCGCCTGGCATGCTCACCTGCATTTGGACTGGAATTTCCAGCTTGTTGCTAATTGCAAAGCGGGATGTATGCTGCTTATGAGTTATACATTGTGGGTGAACACATTTCCATACTACTGGTGACTCAACGATAACCAGCTTGGGTTTAATCCGGGCAATTTAGCTCCTTACCTTATTGCACCCTATACTGAAGCTTAAGTGAGTTTCAGGGATGACGTGACTGTCATTAGCCTTGACATCAACGCCGCTTTTTCTTCAGAATAACAGTGAAGAACATTAACCTATAAGGAATCAAAGAAAGGTAGAAATAAAATTCTCCTCTCGTTAGAGTCAAACATTTTACGAAGAAAATAGGTTGAGATTGTTGGAAATCAGTCACCTGAGTTCCATAATTTTGTCTGCATTATTCCTCAGGGTAGAGTCTCGATCCAAGCTACGTCCATGAAGTCCATTAATTCACTTCCTCCATCGGAAGGTCCAAAATGTCAATGCTCAATTCTTATTGCTGAATGTTCAGCTGCATTCACAATTTATCTATCGTGAAATCTTCCTTCTCAAATATTTTCTTCCGATTCATGTACTTCATTATCCAGATTTGAGATGACATGCAACAAAGGAACAATTTTGTGACACATGTGCCAGTTCAGGATAAATCTCTAACGATCTCCAACAAGAGGAATCTAATCAGATCCCTACTCCAATTCACTTGAATTTACATCACTGAAGTTACTAATATCAACACCATTGAACAAAAATTTAAATGGAATAGCGATATCAATACCATGACTTAAGAAATTACCCGAATCTTTCAATCCTGTGGTGAATAACACAATTCCTGAATCCTCAAAGCCAATACATTATCTAATTGTTTGATTGTTTGATTGTCACATGTACCGACTTAAAATGAAAAGCTTTGTTTATGAGCAATATAAGCAGATGATAGTAAGCAAGAATCTGCAAATCAACAAAAGACGTAGACAGTGGCATACATGGTGTGCACTAGGCGAGATCAGCGTTAGCAAGATCAGCACGTTTTGAGGCTAGACAATCTATTCATCAGGCGGCACGGTGGCACAGTGGTTAGTACTGCTGCTTCACAGCGCCAGAGACCCGGGTTCAATTCACAGCACCAGAGACCCTCAGGCGACTGACTGTCTGGAGTTTGCACGGTATCCCCTGTCTGCGTGGGTTCCCTCCGGGTGCTCCGGTTTCCTCCCACAGTCCAAAGATGTGCAGGTCAGATGAATTGACCATGCTAAGTTGCCCGCAGTGTTAGGTAAGGGGTAAATGTAGGGGTATGGGTGGGTTACGCTTCGGTGGGTCGTTGTGGAATTGTTGGGCCAAAGGGCCTGTTTCCACACTGAAATGTAATCTAAAATCTTAACACGGCTGGGAAGAAGCTGTTCCTGAACGTGGTGGTCCGTGTGTTTAGGCTTCTGTATCTTCTATCTGATGGAAGAGTTGTAGGAGATCATAATCCTGGTGCAATAGAACTTTGTTAAAGTTGGCAGCCTATGCAACCGGCACAAGTCAGCAGTGTTGCCTTTCCTGTGAGAATGAGGGTCCAACAATAATCATGACACTGTCCAAGGCAAAGAAGTCCCTTGATTTTCACCTAGTCGACCGGATTTACTGCCTCAAACCCCAATGGTCAGTGGCACCAGGATGCACCATTTGCAAGATACACGACAGTCATTCTTGTAAATCCACGAGCATTATCATCTAGAACGGCAGGGGAACAGTTCCATGGGTATAAGGCAATCTGTAAGATTTTCTTCAAACCAAACAGGAAGCCAAACTTGTCATGTGTCACCTTTTCTAGAGTCATACAGCACAGAAACTCTCGCCTGTCCTAATCAATCCACAGTGAGCATAATCCTAAACTAAACTAGCCCTACTTAGTGGTAGAGGGGGTGACGGTAGCATCACTTAAGATATATCCAGTCTGATACATGATTGGGCAGGGAGCAAAGGGATACAAATCCTTAGGAAATAGGTGACAGGTTTAGATACACGATCTGGATAGGCGCAGGTTTGGAGGACCGAAGAGCCTGTTCCTGTGCTGCAATTTATTTTTGTTGTTTTCATCTTCCTCCTCCTGGTCCATATTCATTCAAACCTTTCGTATTCGGATACTTCTGCAAATGTCTTTTCAATGTTGTAATTGTGCTCATATTCAACACTGACTCAGGAAGTCATTTCACATACAAAGTTTATCTTTTTCGAAATTATGGAAGCATTATGTGAACCTAAACCAAATTGACTGCAGCTGGTCAAGACGATATCTCACCAAGAGAGTTTCGAAATCAATTTGTGGTAGACCATATATGGCCCAAATCCGGTCCCAGCTGCTTTCCATGCGATTCCGATTTGAGGAACCCTGCAGACACTAGCGCACCTATTAACTTCACAAAGTCTTTCGACCATTTATAAGGCTCGTATCAGGAACACGATGGACTAATAACTACTTTCACGAATGCTTGTCGAAATAACAACATGCCAAAAAATGACATCATCCAGAATAAAGCAACCAGCATGATTGTCTTTCATTCACAACTAGTCATCATAATACAACTAGTCATCATTTGTGGGCGTCACGGTGGCACAGTGGTTAGCACTGCTGCCTCACAGTGCCAGAGACCCGGGTTCAATTCCCGCCTCAGGCGACTGACTGTGTGGAGTCTGCACATTCTCCCCGTGTCTGCGTGGGTTTCCTCCGGGTGCTCCGGTTTCCTCCCACAGTCCGAAGATGTGCAGGTCAGGTGAATTGGCCATGCTAAATTGTCCCTAGTGTTAGGTAAGGGGTTATGGGTGGGTTGCGAGGGTCGGTGTGGACTTGTTTCCACTCTGTAAAGTAATCTAAACTGACAGAGAGCTGAAACAGTGATTTCTACACATGACGACAAACCGACGACAGTCACCTTCCAGAGAAACGAAGGTGGAAACAACAGCACTTGCAATCACTCTCGTGTTGGGTATGTTTCTCATCTTATGGGTTGAGTTAAGGGCGAGAAGTTTGAATGCAGAATCAAAGCTAAACCAGAACTTAGGAGTCATACGACACCAGGTTCTAGTCAATCTGAAATCACAAAATTTCAGAGTTCTGTTCCTCCATCAGGTGAAGTGGAGGGAACCACAAGCACAGAACTAACAGGCGTACAGATCAAGAGACAGTACAAATGTGGAGTGTCGATGTGCTAAATAACACAGTTTGCAGATTATTAGAAGTGTCAGACAGGATGAGTAAAGTGTCAACAGCTGACTGGCAAGTGAAGGTATTGTATTGATCTGATTAATTGAGGCAGAGAGATAAGTACAAAAAGTAATAAAAATAAGATAGTGCTGGAGACATACCAAATGGCTGGAATAACACGATGGGCATAAGAGTCACATGCTGAGTGTCTACCCAAAGTAACAGGTAATCCAGAACTAGCTAAAGTGGTGGGATTCATAACGAACTATTGAGGTGATGGTATCGAAAAAATGGTAAGGCAAATTTTACAATTACAGAAGAGTATGTGGAGTTACCTACAGTGTGACATAAATCTAAGAGCACAGCTGGGGCAGTTTCTCATGCCTATGGAACTTGGTTATCAGATTTTCCCCGGCGATTCTGCATTGTTATGTATCTTGAAGGCTGCTTTAGGGGCAATCCATTTACACCATTTGTACTATTTCTTGATGTCTGCGCCAAAAATTCTGTGCCTGCGTGTTTTTCTCCACTTTCTGCAGAGAAGAAGCAGCGCTCCGAAAGCTTGTGAGTTCAAACAAACCTGCTGGACTGTAACTAGGTGTTATGTGACTCGTCCTCCCCAGAACTCCTCCACACCAAACCAGAAGTTACAGAGTGAACGAATAGCTCAAGACGCTACATTCCGTGTGTTTTCTATCCTTTATGTGTTCTTATTGGAAAAATAAAATACAAAAGGAAGATGTGCTGAAAACTTTGAAAGACAAAAGGATTAGTAAGTCCCCTGCACCAGCAGGGATATACCCAAGGTTACTACGTGAAGAGAGGGAAGAGATTGCTGAACTTTTGGTGATGATCTCTGCATCCTCACGTTCCCCTGGAGGAGTGCCAGATGAATGGAGTGGGGCCAATGTTATCCCTTATTCAATAGAAGGAATAGGGATTACCCTATAAATGGCAGACCAGTCAGTCTTACGTCAGTGATGGGAAAATTATTTCAGAGGATTCTGAGAGACAGGATTTATGCTTGCTTGAGAAAGTATAGTCTGATTAGAGATCGTCAGCATGGATTTGTGAGAGGCAAATCATACCTCACAAGCCTTACTGAATTCTTTGCGGATGTAACAAAACACATTGACGAAGGTATAGTAGTGGATGTGGTGTACACGGATTTTAGGAAGGCTTTTGGGAAGTTTTCCATGGTAGGTTCATTCAAAAAGTAGGGAGATGCAGGGAGATTTGGCTGTCTGCACACAGAATTTACTGGCCCATAGAAGACTGAGGGTGGTAGCAGACGGAAGGCATTCAGCCTGGAGCTGGGTGACCAGTGGAGTTCCGTAGTGATCTGATCTGAGACCTCTGCTCTTTGTAATTTTTATGAATGGCTTGGATGAGGAAGTGGAAGGATCGATCGTAATTTGACGATAACACAGAGGACGTTGGAGTCGTGGAGAGTATGGAGGGCTGTTGTAGTTTGCAATGGGACAATGACAGATGTAGAACTGGGCTGAGAAGTGGCAGATGGAGTTCAAACTGGAAAAGTGTGAAGTGATTCATTTGGGAAGGTCAAATGTGAATACAAATTGCAGTTTTAAAGGCAGGATTCATGGCAGAGTTGAGGAACAGAGGGATCATGGGGTCCACGTCCATAGATTGCCTGAAAGTTGCCGCCCAAGTTGGTAGTATTGTGAAGAAGACATATGATGCGTTGGTTTCCATTAACAGGGGATTGAGTTCAAGAGCCGTGAGGTTATGGTGCAGCTCTTTAGAGCACCGGTTAGACCACGCTTGAAATATTGTGTTCACTTCTGGTTTCCTCATTACAGAAATGACGTGGACGTTTTAGAGAGAATGCAGAGGAGATTTACCAGGATGCTGCCTGGAATGGAGGCCATGTCTTATAAGGAAAGTTTGAGAGAGTTGAGTCTTTTCTTATTGAAAAGAAGAAGACTGAGAGGCGACTTAATAGAATTGTACAAAATGATGAGAGGCATACATAGAGTGAATAGTCAGAGACTTTTTCCTAGGGCAGAAATGGCAGGTATAATCTTTATGTGATGAGAGGATGGTTTAGGGGAGATGTGGTGCGTGCGTTGGATGCACTGCCAGCGGTGGTAGTGGAGTTAGTTACATTGGCAATATTTAAACAACTCTTAGATTGGTGAATTGACGATAGTAAATTTAAGGGTATGAAAGTTAGTTTGACGTTAGTGAGGATAAAAGATAGGCACAATATCAATGGCAGAAGGACCTGTGCTGTGCTGTACTGTTCTATGTTCTATGCACGATAATTGATTGCGCTGGAGATAGAAGAGAAGTTTTTCCAAAGATGTGTCCAGAAATAGCAAGAAAGAAAACGATAAGGAAAGCATCGCAAAATGTGATTCATTCTCGCACCAAAATGTAAATCTGAACTATTATCCAGAACGCCATTAAACAGTAATTAAGAATGGTATATTAATTGTGTGAGAGGCGTCACATAAATGCACATTGTTGGAAAGAAGTCTGCTGGAATGTTTAGCAAGGTGTTGACAGAGCCTCATCAGCCAGATAATGTTCGAGACATAGACCTCACTATCGTAAAAGCCAGTTGATTGCAAATGCTCACCAGGTCAAAAATATGTAGTTAACACTTTCCTGAAGAAACCTGTTCTGCAGTGGGATCGACCTAAACCAGGAAGTGAGGGCAGATTGGGTAACTCATCATTAGCAATTGTGATCTTCTTCAACCCAATAATGTTCTGTGATTCTCTTTCAAGGTTTTAGTGCTACCATAAAGTTCATGTTTCGCTGCAATTTCCAATTTTCAAGCTGTACTCAACATTAGGGCAGCACGGTGGCTCAGTGGTTAGCACTACTACCTCACAGCACCAGTGACTCGGGTTTGATTCCAGACTTGGGAGACTGTCTATGTGGAGTTTGCACATTCTCTACGTGTCTGCGTGGGTTTCCTCCCACAGTCCAAAGATGTGCAGTTTAGGTGAATTGGTCATGCTAAATAGCCCGTACAGTTAGGTGCGTTAGTTAGTGGGGATGAATTTGGGTAGGTTACACTTTGGAGGGTCGGTGTGGACTAGTTGGGCCAAAGGGCCTGTTTCCACACTGTAGGGAATCTAATCATTAAACTGGTTTACTGTTCATGCAAGAAAGAAGTCCTGAATGTAACAATGGAGCAGAAAATTGTCTTACTTAGACCATCTGTCAATTGTCTTCTAGTGTGTTCAAAACACCACCAATAATTGATCCGTAGTATTCTGAAAGATTAAGTGCTAGCCTGGCCTTATTGTGCGAGTTACAAAAAGGTTGTGCAAACACTGGCTCTGAATTAAATGTGATATTTTGACTCTGTTCATACAAGTCTAGGTCTGAAAGATTAATCAATGAATTATAATCCCTACAGTGTGGAAACAGGCCCTTCAGCCCAAAAGTCCATACTGGCCCTCCGAAGAGTATCCCACGCAAACCCATTTCCCTCTCCTATTAATCTACATTTACTCCTGACTAATGCGCCTAACCTGCACATCCCTGAACACTATGGGCAATTAAGCATTGCCAATTCACCTAACCTGTACATCTTTAGATTGTGAGAGGAAACCGGAAAACCCAAAGGAAACCCATGCTGACACGGAGAGAATGTGAAAATTCTACAGACTCACCTGAGGGTGTAATCAAACCCAGGTCTACTGGCACTAGGAGGTAGCACTACTAACCGCTGAGCCACCAAGCCACCCCAAATGGGAAATGATATGTATGGAAGAGACACTGCAGCTGAAAACATATCTTTTACATCTTTTAAAGTCCAACCATCCTGATAATTTTGACATATTGAGTAGAAATCTTGCAGCTCAAAATTGGACATAAATTCTTGAGGCTTTGTTAGGCCCCAGTCGCATTAAAACAGTATCCCATCCTTATGTGTAACATCATTGCAAGTCACGTTCTGCTGTTCATTTAGTGCAATGTGTGAACTATAGTTCGACATTGAACCTGAAGATTATGCATTCAACTATGATTGAATTGGTATTGGAGGAACGTTGACTTTTATTGCTATGACAATTCCACAGAATTGTGAGAAAATATTCCTGCAACTCTACATGTTGTACATGTGAGTTTAGACTTTTTGTATTGTAGTTTTCCTTGTTGGTTTAAATACATGTATTGGAGGAATTCTTATGGCCCATCAGGTAACATCACTGTGTCTGAGAAAAAACAACAGTCTTCCAATCCGAAGTATACTGTAATGGTAAATGCAGACTGAAAAAAAAGAAGTTATATATCAATTTGCTCATCACTTCAATAAAAGCCAACGACAGGACGTTAGACAAGTCGAGGTTCCTGCTAAGTCATATGACTGAAAGACGAATCGGACACTGCACCCTCATTTTTCATAGCTTCGGATGATGAACAAACATGTAACAGTACAGAGACTGCTTGGAAGGAAAACTTAGGTCTATCTACTCTTCTGCCATCAGGTAAGGCTTTTTAACTAACAAGACGGCTTGTGATTTCTATTCTGACGGAATGAATTCAAGATTTGTCTCCTTGCTATACCTATGGGGGAGTTATTGATGCTATAGGTCCAGCAACCTGAAAGAATAATGATAACAAGATACCTAATTCATACTGAACACTTCCTACTTGATCAATTGTATAAAAGAGAGAACTGTTGGTTCTGGAAATCTAACCGGATCTGTAGGATGAAAGCAGAGTTAATTCTTCGAGTTTGGTGACTTTTCATCATGGCATAGATATCTTCCGAAAGGTCTTTCATTAATGACAAATTGGCGTTACATTGTATCTGCAGTCAATGTCAAACGAACATACAGTATCTGTGGAAGAATAAACACAAATAATCACAGAAAGAAGAAGGAGTGTAACATTCAACGCTTGATGCGTCTACGAAATGAGTTGTCAAAGGAAGTGGTGGATGCTAGTGCAATTAGAACATTTAAAAGGCACTTGGATGCATATATGCGTAGGACGTTTTAGAGCGATCTGGGCCAACTGCTGGCAAATGGGAATAGATTAATTTCGGATATCTTGTCAGTATGGACGAGTTTGACCAAATGGTCTGTTTCTGTGTTGTACCTCTCTATGACTCAATGACTCTGTGACTTAGTGATAATTCGCCCATTCAATTAAATCATTGATTATTTTTATTCTCATACACACGTAATGGCTTCCAGTTGCTCATTGATATTAAGCAAAATATTAGGAGATATGTTTCCACGACCCTTCTCTCTTCTGTGTGCATAATGGTTTCTTTATACTATTTCTGAATGTCATGAACTAATATCCAGAATTTATCTCAGCTATCAATATTCAACAGAGAAAACAATTTCTCTCTTCATAACTGACCAAAAGAGTAAACATTTTAATCATCACAAGTAGATCGTTTATTTCCAACTTTACATCCAAGACTAATTTCAAAATTTATTTAGTTTGTTCTGATTATGCAACAGTTTGAACAGCGTTAACATTGCATAGAAGCATCATTCTAGAATTAGATATAATTATTGATTCTAAGTGTCCTGACTGATAAGTTAAACTACATTCAGTTGTACCAAAATTATAAACAATGTAGTTGTATTTGTTCATCGACTTATGAAACTGTTGGCCGATTTACATATCTGTTAAATTGAGTTTTGTTAAACCAGACAAAGGCCGCGACACGTATTGAAACAAAACTTCACTTAATTGCTTCTTGTTTATGCTCAGGTAGTCGCAAATCCTTGGTTATCTTATCCATGTTCCAATCTCCTGATATAACAACAAAATTAGTCATTCGAAATATCACGCTGATCAGTTTAATTAATGTATTAAAATCAAACAAAATACTCACACACTGAAGGAACTTACAATATGATTGCTTTACAGCAATAGTGGACACTTGCTACCTGAGTTCCGTTTCCTGTACATCCATTCTGCAGTGACAGAGAATAACAACAGGAGGAGAATCCTAACGAATGAAACCCCTTGACATATTAATCGGTGAGCGATGTGTGACAGTTCTGAAAGACAAAAGGCAAATACTAACTTTTTATATCATAAACGAAACTTGAAGACAAATCAAAGAGGACCACCAATGAAACACAATGTCATTGCTATTTTTCTTGATGCTTCTTTTCTGTGTGAGCAGAAATCCTTCCTCCTACTCAGGCACGTCTCGAAACGTCTGCAACTCAACTATGATGTCTCGATACACTTATTTCAATCTAATTCTATTCCAAAATGCAATCCCTTTTGTACAATGAAAAAGAACTTCAACAAACGAAGTAATTTAATGCTTTTGTTCAATTTTGTCTGCTTCTTAGCAATCACCACAAATTCGTGTCGTGCCCCCCTCCTTTTTAGCAAATCACGCTTAAATCCTTCTCTCCAATGGTTTTGCTCGGCACGAGAATAAATATTCCTGGAATTTGATGCACTTTATCTTTGGTTCAATCTTTCAAAACATACATTCGCCCATTTTCGTGCAAAATGTTCGATTTTATATATTGAAAATTACGCTAATTTCAAAAATAGGTTGTCTTTTGATTAACCCAAGCAGCATTACAACAATCGAAAGAGTGCCACCACTTTCATTTGAATTTGGAATGATAAAACTTTATCCAAACACATTTATTTTAACTGCACTATAGCTAGCTTTTCTGTTAGGTGTAAGAAGAGTTGAAGATTTTTTATTTTATTATTTTACTCCAAAACAGACTTTGAATTATGAGATGGAAATGACTGTTGGACTTTGGGATAGCTTTACTTTAAAGGAAGTACCAGACCAGGTAAGCTTTGCTTGCTTGCGGGAATCGGCTTGGAGGCTAATTGCAGGCTGATCATTGAATTTTAAAAATGGCTACGAAACGACACAATGATCCCAGGGAAAAATATGGTATTCAAAGACAGGAAAGGACAAGTTACCCTGTTGGGAGTTTTCTATAGGCTTCCAAATAGCTCCAGAGATGAAAAGGAGAGGATAGCAAAGATGATCCTCGATAGGAGCGAGAGTGACAGGGTCGTGGTTATAGGGGACTTTAACTGTCAAAACATTGACTGGGAATGCGATAGTTCAAGTACTTTAGATGGGTTAGTTTCTGTCCAATGTATGCAGGAGGGTTTCCTGAAACAATACGTA
>NC_057717.1:74002466-74012553 GCF_004010195.1 Chiloscyllium plagiosum | reverse complement strand
CAGGTATATCAGGAATAAAAGAATGATTGGCATAAGATTAGGGTTAATCATGGCCACTAGTGGGAAGTTGTGCATTGAATCAGAAGAGATAGAGGAAGCGGAAATGAATATTTTTCGTCAGTATACACACGAGAAAAAGACAATGTGGTCGTGGAGAATACTGAGATACAGGCTACTAGACTAGGTGGAATTGAGATACATAAAGAGAAGGTGTTAGCAATTCTGGAAAGTTTTAAAGTATATAAGTCCCCTGGGCCTGATGGGATTTATTCTAGTATTCTTTGGAAAGCCAGGGAGGAGATTGTCAAGCCGTTGACTTTGATATTTATGTCGTCATTGTCTAAAGGAATAGTGCCAGAAGACTGGAGGATAGCAAATATTGTTGCCGTGTTGAAGAAGGGGAGGAAAGACATATGCCAAAATTATTGGCCTGTGAGCATTACTTCGATTGTGTTGAAGTGTTGGAAAGCGTGATAAGAGATAAGATTTATAATTGTTTCAAAAGGAATAAGCTGTTTGGATTAGTCAACATGGTTTTGTGAAGGATAAGTCGTGGCTCACAAACCTTATTGAGTGTTTTGAGAAGATGACCAAATAGGTGGATGAGGGTAAAGCGGCTTATATGGTCTATATGGATTCAGTAAAGCGTATTATAAGGTTACTCACGGTAGGCTAATACACAAAATATGGAAGCAACGGATTGTGGGTAATGTAGAGGTTTGGATCAGAAATTAACGAGATGGAGGAAGTCAGAGGGTGGTGGTTGATGGGAAATATTCATCTTGAAGTTCACTTAATAATGGTGTACAGCAAGGATCTGTTTAGTGTCCACTGTTATTTGTCATTTTATAAATGCCGTGGTTGAGTTTCTGTAAAGGATGGGTGAGTAAATTTCCGGAGGACACTAATGTTGGTAGAGTTGTGACGAGTTAAGAAGGACGTTGTAGGTTAAAGAAAGACATAGATAAGCTGCAGAGCTCGGCTGAGAGGTGGCGAATGGAATTTAATGCGGAAAGGTATGAGGTGAATCATATGGAAGTGGTAACAGCAACGCGGAGTACTGGACTAATGGTAAGATTCTTCTGAGTGTAGATTAGCAGACACATCTCCGTGTCCAGGTACATAGATCCTTGAAAGTTGTCACCCAGATTGATAAGATTGTTAAGAATGCATATGGTGTGTTAGCTTTTATTGGTAGAGGGATTGAGTTTCAAAACTATGAGTTCATGCTGCAACTGTGCAAATCTCTCGTGCGGCCACCTTTTGTACCGTTGCAAGGTAAATCATTTAAAATGAAAATTAATGGTCACGATGAAATAATTAAGTTTGATTTGCCATACAAACTATCAATTGATACTCCTGATTGTAGGAAAAAGGAATACATAGGATATCGACGTATTGCATTCCTCAATATTGATGACAGTTCCACCTTCAACACGATAATTACAAACAAACAAAAATGCAAATTCCAAGACCTATGAGTTGACGCCACCCCATCACAGGATCATCAACTTCCTGACCCTGTGACCGCAATGAATAAGAATAGGCGACAACAAATTCTCCACCATAATCATCAACACCAATGCCCAGTAAGCCATATAAACATGACCGCTCACTCTACTCTTTCTGCACTCACGACTATGTGGCCAAATTCCACCCCAACTCCATCTACAATTATGCTGATGACAGGTTGACTTTCAAATAACAACGAGACAGACTACATGAAAAGTATTTAGTGCTTATCAGCATGGTGAAAAGACAGTAAACTCTCCATTAATCTCAGCAATATTAATGAGCAGGTCATTAACTTCAGGAAGCGGAGTGGAAGTTACGCTCCTGTCTGCATCAATGTTGCTGAGATAGAGATGTGTGAGAACGTCGAGTTCTTGGGTATGATGACCAACAACAACTCATGTTGAAGCGGCAGTCAATAAAGTACAACAATACCTTTACTTACTCAGGACTTGAAGCAAATTCATCATATCCAGAAATATTCTTACGAATTTCACAGTGCATCATAGAAAGCATCCTGTCTGGATGCATCCTAGCGTGGTGCAACAACTGCTACTCTAAGACCGCAAGAACCTACAGAGATTCGCGAAAACAGCCCAGTCCATCAGGAAAACCAGCTTGAAGGTTTGGGTAGTTTTCCTGATACGCTTGAAGGGTATGGTAAAACCTTACCTAGTAGAGTTATCTATTGATTTCATCTTATATTTCTTGCTGCCTCAAGAAAGGAAGCTACATCACCAAATACCTTTTCCACAGCGGATCTACATTTTTTTTACCCTCTTCCCTTGGCAGAAGATGCAAAAGGTTGAATACGCACACAAATAGATACAAGCACAGTTTCTTCAGCGCTGATACCAAGCTTGTTAGCGGACCTCTCAAACATGGAAGTTCATTCCTTTCTATCTTCACCTCTTCTGTGGCTGTAACGCTGTATTCTGTACTCTGATGCACTTTGTATAGGACGATCTGCCTGTGTAACACTCAAAACAACACTTCTCACTGCATCTCTGTACATGTGACAACAAAAAATCAATTAAACAATAAGATTATGTTACGTGAAACTATTATAATAGCATCATCGTAGAGAGGGGGCGATGAGAACGTGCAGAAGTGTCCAGTAGTAAATTTAGCAGAAGAGGATTAAAAAAATGAGAGCCAAAGATAATTCAACCACTCCTAAAATAAAACTCCCGCTATTCCGTTAGCAATTTCTGAGATACTAAAGAATGCAGACGTTACATTAACGAACTCGCAGAAACATTAATAGACAGAAAATTTCAGATTGCTCAATAAACATGAAGGAGGTTGGAAATATACAATTTGGTGCACAACATTAACCTGACCTGACGTGGATGTAGGCAATTAGCATTCGATAAAACACAAAACATACTATTAAAATCCAGAAAAACGGGCCAAAGTAACAGGAATTGCAAAACACGCTGGACAATCAATTGATCAAACCAAGTCAGCATAAATACAGTTTTCCTGTAGCATTGGTTTCTAATCCGGATGGGTGAATTACATTATGTGTGAACTATAGGAAAATTAATGCAGACACAAAGATGCATTCATACCTAAGTTCCAGGCTAGAAGATTGCATTGATAGGATTGGTACTGTTTCACTCTTCTCTAAAATTGTTTTGTTGAAAGTCTGAACAATGCCTCAGTGGTTTGCACTGCTGCCAGGGACCTTTGTTCAGTTCTCACTGAAGTGTCCCTGGAGGGTCTCTGGTAACTGTGTTTGGAGTCTGTGTTCTCATGTCTGTGCGGATTTCCGTTCGGTGCTCCTGTTTCCTTTCACAGTCCTTTCATAGTTTGGGTGGATTGACTATACTAAATTGTCCCACAGGGTCCCAAGGATGTGTAGGTTAGGTGGACTAGCCATAGCAAATGCTGGATTATATGGGTAAGGTAGATGCTGGATGTGGATTGGATGTTCTTTAGTGCAGATTTGATGAGCCGGATGACCTCTCTCTACACTGTAGGGAATTCTATGACACTGACAAGTATTGCTGACTATTAGAGTGAGGATTTTTATGCATTTGTCTCATCTAATAAATTTTGTTAATGATGAGTAGTGCCAATGGACATAGGAATGTGCCAGACACGTTTCAATGATTTGTGGTTTAATAGTTATAGTTGAGGTGCCTAATTGTGCACTTTACTTAGATAACAACTTGGTATATAGCACTATGTGGAAAGTACACAGAATAGGGACAAATCTTGTTTACACAATTACAGTCACCTAGGCTGGTGTGAAAACTAGTAAACAGGATTTCGCACGAGGGCGGCACGGTGGCACAGTGGTTAGCACTGCTGCCTCACAGCGCCAGAGACCCGGGTTCAATTCCCGACTCAGGCGACTGACTGTGTGGAGTTTGCACATTCTCCCCGTGTCTGCGTGGGTTTCCTCCGGGTGCTCCGGTTTCCCTCACAGTCGAAAGATGTGCAGGTTAGGTGAATTGGCCACGTAGTGTTAGGTGTAGGGGGTGGGTGCGCTTCAGCGGGTTGGTGTGGACTTGTTGGGCCGAAGGGCCTGTTTCCACACTGTAAGTAATCTAATCTAAGAAAGATTGTTGGAGGATAGGTGTCACCCAAAACGACAGAAGCAGAAGCTGTAATTAACTTTGCCATGCCTAAAACAAAACCGAAATTTCGAGAAGAGCTTTTAGCTCAGGTTGAGGTTCTGGATGTAGGTTGCTCGCTGAGCTGGAAGGTTCCAAACCAAACCAGGTAACATCATCAGTGCATCTCTAGATGAAGCACCAGTGGCATGGCCCGCTTTGTATTTATGATTTTAGGTTTCCTTGGGTGGATGATGTCATTTCTTGTGGTGATGTCATTTCCTGCAATGGTGTCATTTTCTGTTCTTTTTCCCAGGAGGTTGTAAATGGGATACAAGTCAATGTGTTTGTTGATAGAATAAGTGTGAGCTTTGAATTTTGATTTTGTTTTCATTGTTACTAACATGGTCAACACTTTCTTTAATAACAATATTTCATGTTTTTAAGGGTGGAGGCATATCGAAACCTTAATTTTCGTTGTATCAGTCTTATGCTTCTGTCAATATTGAATGGAAAAGACTGCTGAATTTATACCATAGGATCATAAGATATAACTGAGGATTTCGGCAATTCAGCCTGTAGAGTCTGAGTCACAATCTATCGTGGCTGATGTGATTCTCAACCACATTTTCTACTTCCTCCTTGTAAGCCTTGATCCAGTTAACAATAAAACTATATCTATCGTTGTGTTTAATGCACTCAATGATTTGGCTTCCATATCGCTCTATTGTAATGGATTCCACAGGTGTCGACCCTTCACTCTGAGGTTGTGTCTCGGATGCTAGCTTCTCCTTCCAGTGGAAACATATTCTGAACATCCATGCCAGTATCTTGAAAGTTTCAATCAGTCCTTCCCCGTTCATTCTAAACTGCATCAATTGCAGACCCAATGTTGTTAACCTCTCCCCACAATACTTGTTCTTCATCCCCAGAACCACTCTTGTAATCTCCTTCAGATCCTCTCCAAGGTCAGTATATCTTTCCTCAGGTTAATGATCAATATTTTCAGAACGTTTGGGCTAAAATGAAGCCCAAAAAAACTCTTCAAACAGGGAAGCTCTGATTGTTTATGAAGCTAGGCCTGGAGGTTAATTGCGGGAGGATTCTTAAGTTTAAAAGCTCGAGCAGACACAGAGATTCAAAGGAAAAAGTATTTCTTAACTGTCTTTGGTCTTCTGTTTTTTGTTTGAATGAGGCTGAACACAAATTATTCGAGTTTAAAGAAGAAATGTTGAATATCTCAGCGTGGTGTTTGATTTCACATTGCAATTGGTAATATAAATGGAAAAAAGTTGTAGTCTTTTGTTTAAGTTACCAAACCGCTGTCTGTAAATTAATTATTCATAAAGTCTTGGATTAATTCGTTCATTTGACCTGAGGTATTACAGCATATGTTGAAAAAGAATCATAGATTTAGCAGAGCAGTCAAATTTGATGCTATTTGCACGCATATTGCTCAAAGTAGGTACACAAATTAATAAGGAATTCAAAGGTCATGAAAGTACTGCGTCGACAAACTGTTGGAACAAGATAATTCTAAAGCACAGAGGCTATTAAGCTTGCGAATTAAACATTTATTTGAAACATGCAGAGAATGATCAAAGGCAGAGAGTTGGCTTACATCACAGTGGTGGGGTGACTATGTGGAGTTTGCACATTCTCCCTATGTCTGCAGGAGTTGCTGTCAGTTGCTCCTGTTATTTCTCATCGTCCAAAGATGTACACGTTCGGTAGTTTATCAGGCTAAATTGGTCCAGGGATGTGCATATTAGGGGGATTGGGCAAGCAGGGGTATGGAAAAATGGTAGACAGATAAAGTCTAGATGGGATATTTTTCAGAGGACATACATGCCTCGTTTGACGTGGTGGATGACAATTTTTGTTCACAGGCATAAATGTGGATTACTCTGCTACTTTTTCGGAAACTTCGATTAGGGTCACCTTTTCACTTCCCCCAGGCAAAGATAAGAAGACGTGTAACTAAGTTTTCGTTCCTTCGGGCATCTGGAAGCTAGTGTATCACATGAGACAGGGAGCTTCAAATTGTCACCCACTGTTAGGAGTCCGTGATGTTTTATTAATCTGACAAATAAATGTACGTGGACCAGAGAAATGTAATATGTTTATTTGTTTGCTGTCTCAAATGCTGTAAAAAAATTCTCATAGCAAGGACATTTAATCCATATCAGATGTACGTAGGATGGAAGCAAATATAACAGTTGCATTTTATCAGCAGGCTAAAATAAGTAGTTACGAATATAAATGTGATGCATAAAATGTGGAATAGAGTAAAAATCATTTTGCAGCTGTAAGTCATTATTACATAGACGATTTTCCAGATTGGCTCCAAGGTGGTTTGGTGGGACGGAGGGGGAGTGGGGGTGGAGTGGTGCGTGTGTGCATGTTGGGAGAGTGGTGTGGAGGCGGTGGTAGGTGATAGGATACAGTTGTAGCTACACAATTAGACAGTTTCCATACGCATATATGTAAGACAAGGTCATATGAGGACAGGTGCATATCTGTAAATTGAATATCAGTTTCAATGATACGTTAGCCCCATGACAGTAATATATCCTTGACAAAGAAAGGATATTATGTTGCAGAAATATAATTTAAAGAAAATTGTGAGATGTGGAAAAGATATATGAGGAGATAATCAGATATGAATATAAAATGGGGGATCAGCATTGAAGATGAAATATAGCATTGATATGAATTACATCTTTCACAAACATTGAAATGCAAATAAAATTACATTCAATAGCTACCTATTAGATATGAGCTGCTTTCACTGATGAGAATTCTAGTGGAGTTGATTTGCACAGAGAAAATGTTGACAGCATCTTTGATCCATGTTTGTGTTGGAATTCCAAAGCAAATTCTCATACGTACCAGTGGAGTCAATTGTGCCAGAATCTGGCAAATGTTTGACATTCCATATGGGAATATTTCAGCAGATGGTAAGTGTGCTCGTGATAACATTTTTTGCCAAATGTATCAATGAGGCATTTTCCATGGAAAATATTTCATGCACGGTGGAGAGAAGAAAACTACCTCAGCAGGGTCTGAGGAGTCTGGGGTATTAGAAGGAAATGGGCTTCAAATTTAACTGGGTATTTAAGGTGACGTCATTAAAACAGTTTTAATCCTTACCTGCTATGAACAATTTAGAATCATTTCCAAATGTGAAGGGCATTCTGCTAATTTTTCCAGCTACACAGTAATATCGACAAAATCAATTTATCTGGATATTAGAAATCACAAGAGTACAAGTAGTCCCTTCGTTATTAACTTCTCCAGTAAAAAAATCGACTTATGGGAAGGTACTGTGACGCGATGGAAACGATTAGCAGGTATTACTACTGCTGATGTTTATACCTGTGAACACCTCCACTGTAAAACCAATCTAGATGACAATGAAACTTAACGACACTTCCAACGGAGACACTCAGTACTGTTGGAGTCCATGGGAACACTGGCTGAGAGATAATAACTGAGAAGTGATGACATTAAAGAAATAAATGGTGTTAGGCAAAATGACGTTTTATCAACAAATGATATGCTAATAAAAACTGGACAAAGAATGATATTTGTTTTAATGCTACGAATCCTCACATGTAGTTATGTACAGAAGAGACGGGGTACATTTTAGTTAACAGGAAGAAAGAAAGAAAGAAAGAAAACTAGAAAGAAGGAAAAAAGATGAGTCTAGATAATGAAATCTCTTTTACACTGAATTCCCTCTTTTAGAGGAACATTGCACAAACAGAAATGCCATAAAAATTACAGCAGCCACATTAATTATTTTCGTGATGTGGTTAATATGTGAATCTTCAAATCGTTTCACAATACAGACCAAAGAATTGCAATATGTACCGCTTCTAGAAACATTTGAAATTATGATTATTCACAACAGTACGAATATTGGACGGAAATATCATTTAACCTTTCAATAAACCAAAGTTGCCAGGGATCTTACCCTGGAACTCTTGCAAAGATTATAATGCAGAAACTCTAACCTGAAAGAAGATAGAGCATCGTACACAGAGTTAAGAAAATAATTGACAAGAGCGAATGCTCTGTCTCTCAGCTTCACACTGACTTTTATTTTGAAGCTGAAGCAGAGAAGTGATGCTTTAAAATGCAAAACTGTGGAAAGTATGCAGGCATTTAAAAATAGCCGATTGGGAAATTTAGTGCAACGTTAAGGATTGCTGTCATTTTCCTGTTTACATGCTAAGCATGCACACACATTCCTCTATACAATTGCAAACCAAATATAATTTTCTTTCAACATGTATGAAACATCATTTGTGGCGCTTCTCTCATATGCTTTGAATGATCTCCGAATCACTCACAGTTTCTCCACTAAATAATGATTCACTTTGTGCTGAGACATTAAACCGAGATATCTCCTTAAAAGTTCAGGTTGTACTTACATAACAAATATTCAAACAACACTCAAACAGTGCAGGTACATTTTGTTGATTGTCTTGAGATGTTAATATCATCACTCTTATCACTCTGGCAACATGATGACGGCGGCTATGTTAATTAATGTATTTTTCTTTTTTCCAAGAAAAAAATCCAAATAATTAAGAATCATGGAACTCAGAAACAAAATCAAAAGCAGAAATACATGCTTCTCATAGCATCGTTGGAGAGAAATCAGAGATTACATAGATTCATGGGCGGCACGGTGGCACAGTGGTTAGCACTGCTGCCTCACAGCGCCAGAGACCCGGGTTCAATTCCCGCCTCAGGCGACTGACTATGTGGAGTTCTCCCCGTGTCTGCGTAGGTTTCCTCCGGGTGCTCCGGTTTCCTCCCACAGTCAAAAAGATGTGCAGGTCAGGTGAATTGGCCATGCTAATTTGCCCATAGTGTTAGGTAAGGGATAAATGTATGGGTGGGTTGCGCTTCGGCGGGTCGGTGTGGACTTGTTGGGCCGAAGGGCCTGTTTCCACACTGTAATGTAATCTAATCTAATTCCAGGCTGTAACCCCCTGTCAGGGTCGAAATGGAAGGCTGGTAGTTATAGGGAATGCTGGCTGACTAAAGAAATTGAGAGTTTGGTTCAGAAAAAGAAGGAAGCACATGTCAGGTATAGACAGAATAGATCGAGTGAATCCTTAGAAGAGTATAACGGAAATAGGACCATACTTAAGAGGGAAATCAGGAGTGCAAAACGCGGACATGAGATAGCTTTGGCAAATAGAATTAAGGAGAATCCAAAGTATTTTTACAAATATATTAAGGACAAAGGGTAACTAGGGAGATAATAGGACCCCTCAAAGATCGGCAAGGCGGCCTTTGTGAGGAGCCACAGAAAATGGGGGAGGTATTAAATGAATATTTTGCATCAGTATTTACTGAGGAAAAGCATATGGAAGATATAGACTGTACGGAAATAGATAGTGACATCTTGCAAAATGCACAGATATACAGAGGAGGAAGTGCTGGATGCCTTGAAACGGTTCAAGTTGGATAAATCCCCAGGACCTGATCAGGTGTACCCGAAAACTCTGTGGGAAGCTGGAGAAATGATTGCTGGGACTCTTGCTGAGATATTTGTATAATCAATAACCACAGGTGAGGTGCCAGAAAACTGGAAGTTGGCAAACGTGGTGCCACTTTTTAAGAAGGGAGGTAAAGACAAACCAGGGAACTATAGACCAGTGAGCCTGACCTCAGCGGAGGGCAAGCTGTTGGAGGGAATCCTGAGGGACAGGATGTACATGTATTTGGAAAGGCAAGGACTGATTAGGGATAGTCAACATGGCTTTGTGAATGGGAAATCATGTCTCACAAACTTGACTGAGACTTTTGAAGAAGTAACAAAGAAGATTGATGAGGGCAGAGCAGGAGATGTGATCCATATGGACTTCAGTAAGGCGTTCGACAAGGTTCCCCTTGGGAGACTGATTAGCAAGGTTAGATCTCACAGAATACAGGGAGAACTAGCCATTTGGGTACAGAACTGGCTCAAAGGTAGAAGATAGAGGGTGATG
>NC_057717.1:73960875-74002359 GCF_004010195.1 Chiloscyllium plagiosum | reverse complement strand
GGGAAAGCAAATCTTAGCAGAACTTATACACTTAATGGTAAGGTCCTAGGGAGTGTTGATGAACAAAGAGACCTTGCAGTGCAGGTTCATAGCTCCTTGAAAGTGGAGTCGCAGGTAGATAGGATGCTTTCCTTTATTGGTCAGAGTATTGAGTACAGGAGTTGAGAGGTCATGTTGCGGCTGTACGGGACATTGGTTAAGCCACTGTTGGAATATTGCGTGCAATTCTGGTCTCCTTCCTATCGGAAAGATGTTGTGAAACTTGAAAGGGTACAGAAAAGAATTACAAAGATGTTGCCAGGGTTGGAGGATTTGAGTTACAGGGGGAGGCTGAACAGCTGGGGCTGTTTTCCCTGTAGTGTCAGAGGCTGAGGGGTGACCTTACAGATCTTTACAAAATTATGAAGGGCATGGATAGGATAAATAGACAAAGTCTTTTCCCTGGGGTGGGGGAGTCCAGAACTAGAGTGCATAGGTTTAGTTTGAGAGGGGAAAGACATGAAAGAGATCTAAGGGGCAACCTTTTCACGTAGAGGGTGGTACGTGTATGGAATGAGCTGCAGAGGAAGTGGTGGAGGCTGGTACAATTGCAACATTTAAGAGGCATTTTGATGGGTATATGAATAGGAAGGTTTGGAGGGAAATGGGCCGGGTGCTGGCAGGTGGGACTAGATTGGGTTGGGATATCTGGTCGGCAAGGACGGGTTGGACCGAAGGGTCTGTTTCCATGCTGTACATCTCTATGATTCTATGATTCTTTGACATGTTGGATCTAGTGTCCGTTCTTCAGAGTGGTTCTGAAGAAGGATCACAGCGTTATGGAGTCATAGAGATGTACAGCAGGATACAAACCTTTCGATCAAACTCTTCCATGCTAACCGGATGTCCTAAATTCATCTCGTCCCATTTGCCAGCAGTTAGCCCATTTTCTCTGAACCCTTGATATTCATATGCCTATCTAGATGCCTTTCAAATGTTATGTTTTTACGAGCCTCCACAACTTCCTTTGGCAGCTTATTCAAGATACACACTACCCTCTGCATGAAAAGGTTTCCCCTTATGTCCGGTTTAATTATTTCCACTCTAAGCCTATAACTGTGTCCTCTAATTCTGGACTCCCTAATCCCAGGGAAAAGACATTACCAATTTACCCTATCCATGCTCCTCATGATTTTATAAATCTCTATAAAGTCACACCACAGCCTTCGACGTTCCAGGGAAAATAGTGTTAACCTATTCAATCTCTTGCTATAGCTCAAACCCTCCAATCCTGGCAACATCCTTGCAAATCTTTTCTGAATCCTCTCACGTTTCAGAACGCATTTTCTACAGGAGCGACAACATAATTGCACACAATATTTCAAAAGTGGACTAATCAATGTCCTGGACATGCACAACATGATATCCCAACCAATGTATTCAATGCTCTGACCAATGAATGGCTTTCCCCCTATCCTAACTGGACCCAAAGCATTAACTCTGCTTTCACTCCAACAATGCTACGAGACCTGTTGCTTTTCCAATCATTACTGTTTTGTTGACAATGATAAAATATGCCTGTTTACCCACCTCACCCAACTCTTCAAAGAGCATACAAAGATATTGCACATGCACACCAAGATCCCATTGATCCTAGATATTTCCCAGGGTCGTACCGTTCACCATTTATGTTCTTGCCTGCTTGACCTGGGTGCATCACATTTCATACTGATCAGTCCACCTGACTAGCATGGCTACATCCACTCTGAGTCAAAGGACATCCTCCCCACTATTTACAATCCCATCATTCTTTTTTTGCAATTGCAAACTTACTAATTAACCTCCTTACATTGAAGTCTGAATCACTTATTTGATGAAACATCAAGGGCACCAAAAACCGACCCATTGTTGAATCTCAGTGCATAGAGACGCCTATTTGCAAAGTGACCATTCAACCACCATTCTCTATTTACTGCAACCGAGGCAATTGTGCATCCAAATTGGCACATTTCTTTGAATCACACATTTTCCTAACAGTGTTCCGTGGTGAACCTTATTAATGTATGTTGAAATGCAATTCACCTGCATCAGTGGCATTGCCTTAATCGTTAGGCCACTTCCTCATATTCCATAAAGTTGGTTAAACTTGACTTCCCCTTAACAAAACCACCAGACTCCTCCTGAATAATCCGTGCCTCTCTGAATGCAGATTAACTTTTTTCCCTAAGAATGGTTTCCCTGAGTTTAAGCTGTCCAGCCTGCTTTTTCCTTTGCTTTCTGCTCTCATAACGGAACCTCGATTGTTATCCTTCAGTCCATTAGCATCTGTCTTGGTGGTTCTGAAGAAGATCATTGGACCAGAAACATTAATTCTGAATTCTTTGCAAATATGCTGGCAAACCTGCTGAGCTTTGACCAGAAATTCTATTCTTATTGTCGTTGGCAACAGCTTGATTTGTAAAATAATCTCTGCCGTACTCATGACATTGCAATTGTCACACGTAAAAATATTATATCATTCATTGCATTATATCTTACTTCAGGGGAGCAGCTAAGAGAGAGTGAGCCGTGAACAACCTGGGGAGGTAAGTACATAAAAACTTACCTCGAGGATTTGCGGCTTTCACTTCGGGAGAGGAGCTGAACGGAAGCGAACTGAAAGGCAAATGATATCTTAACTTGCCAAGGGGATTAGTGGACTTCACATTGGGACAGGAGGTCCTCGCTTTGGGAGAGGAGCTGAGTGGGAGCATGTGGATAGCAGCCTGGGAGGGTAAAAGCTTGATTCTCAGGTTCTCGAATCAGTGGAAAACAGGAAGATTACGCCACTGGAGGCTGCGTTCTGATTGGCTAATAGGAAATCTGCTAAATTTGAATTTGTGTTCAATTGAATCCTATTAAATTTTTGGTTACAACTTGCATTCGGATTGAGAAGATACGCAAAGATATAAAACAGTAAAAAAAATTAAACATTCGAAACTAATTAAGCAAAATAAGGATGGAAGTTCAGGTGATGTGTTGTTTCTGCATGATGTGTGATCTCGTCGATCACATTGTTGTTCCCAATTACCATGTCTCTCGCAAATGTTGGTTACTGGAAAAGCTCTCTCTCAGAGTCCATGAGCTGGAGTCTGAGCGTCAAACATTGTGACACATCAGGAAGGGAGAACATTGCTTGGACGCTGTGTTTCAGGGGACAGTCACATCCCTTAGACTAACTAACTCGAACTTGACCAGTCATCAGAGACAGGATGGTGTGGTTGTGGGTGAAGCATGTAGCGCGATGCAGTAGGTAGATTTTCAGGACTGTCAGCCCCTGTCCTTGTCTAACAGGTTTATAAGTTTTGCCCGTTGTGAATGGGGATGTAAAGTGCAAGCTGGACTAGCCGACTGACCGCAGCACCGTGGTGCAGGGACCCATTCAAGTGGGATAGAGATGGGAAATTTTATTGCAAATGGGGCATAGTTAAAGGCATTGACATGGTTCTCTGTGAGCAGGATCGAGAGTGGCGAAGGTTGTGCTGACTGCCTGGTGCTTGGATTCGGGATATCTCATCCGGGCTGCAGAGGAACCTGAAGTGGGAAGTTAAAGATTCAGTGGACATAGTCTACGTAGGTGCCAATGACATAGATAAAACTAGGGCAGAGGTTCTGCTAACGGAGTATGAATATTTAGAATCTAATTTAAAATCAAAGGCAAAAATGCAATAATCTCTGAATTACCACCTGAGCCACGAGGTAATTGGCACAGTGTCAATGTGTAAATGCGTGGCTTAAAGATTCATGTAGTTGATATGGGTTTGAATTCATGAAACATCGACATAAGTACTGAAGGAGACGAGACCTATTCCAATTGGATGGTCTTCATCGGAACCGTGCTGGGTCCACAGTCCCAGCAAATCACACAGCTAGGGCTGTAGACAGGGTTTTAAACTAAACAGGCAACGGAGGCTTCAGTTATAAGGGAAATTCGAAAACTGGACTAAAAGAGGAGGTGAGAGTGCAGAACGCAGGAGAGGTTATTACAATCTCCATCTGACACAAATAGGACAAAGTATTTGGAAAGGGTGAGTAATCAACTTCCAACATAGTGGACTAACGAATGACAATGAGAAGGATTGGAGGTGATGTATCTGAACGTACGCAGTATAAGTAATAAGGTAAATGATCTTGTGGCGCAGAGCAAAATTTTCAAGCATGACGTTGTGGAGTGTGCATCACTGAGACATGACTTCAATGGATTCAGGTTTGGGGGCTGAATATTCAAGAATATACATCCTATCGAAAAAATAGGCAGGTGGATAGAGGGGCTGCGGTTGAAGTATTGGTAAGAAATGAAGTTAAAGCAGTAGTAAGAAATGGGTAAGAAATGAAGTTAAAGCAGTAGTAAGAAATGAAGTACAGCCATATGGTATAGAACCCATATGGGTAGTATTGAGGAACCGCAAAGGTAAAAAAAAATTAGATGGATTTATATATCGGCCCCCAAACAATAGTCAGGAACTGGGATGCACAACACACCAGGAGGTAGAAAAGATGTGTAGGAACGGCAAAGTTACAGTGATCATGGAGGATTTCAGTTTGCAGGTGGACTGGGAAAATCAGGTTGATAGTGTCTCTCAGGAACAGGATTTTTTGAAATATCTTTGAGATGGCTTTTTAGAACAGCTTGTAGTGGAGCCCACTAGAGAACAGGCAATACTGGATTTACTGTTGTGTAATGAGGCGACTTGATACGGGAGCTTGAGGTGAAGGAACTCTGAGGAGGCAGTGGCCATAATTTGTTAGAGTTTAATCTGCAGTTTGAGAGAGAGAAGGTAGATTCGGATTAACGGTATTGTACTTGAATAAAGGCAACTACAGTGACATGAGAGAGACCACTCTGATGTCTCTGAATCCTTCACTTGCAGGACTTGCAGCTTCTTTCTGACAGCTTGGCAGCTGCAAGGTTTGTGAAGGTTTGTAGCTCAGGTTGAGATTTAGGATGTAGGATTGCTCGCTGAGCTGTAGGTTTGATATCCAGACGTTTCGTTACCTGGCTAGGTAACATCATCAGTGGCGAACTCCAAGTGAAGCGAAGCTGTTGTCTCCTGCTTTCTATTTATATCTTTCTCCTGGATGAGGTTCCTGGGGTTTGTGGTGATGTCATTTCCTGTTCGTTTTCTGAGGGGTTGATAGATGTCATCTAGATCTATGTGTTTGTTTATGGCGTTTTGGTTGGAGTGCCAGGCCTCCAGGAGCTTGACAGCTCTGGAGATTGAGTTGGATTCCCTATGGAGCATTCGCGAGGTTAAGAAGTTCGTGGAAAGAATGTTCAGTACATTGGTCACACCTCAGATAAAAGTTACTGAGGAAGAAATATTCCATTGACAAACAGACAGAAGAAGAGTAGGAAGCAGTGCAGGGCCCACCTGCAGTCATCTCTCTCAAAACAGTACATAATTTTGAATACTGTTGGGGGAGTTGACTCACCAGGGGAGCTGCCTTTTTCATGGCACAGAGGCTGGCTCTGCGGCTCACAAGGGCATGAAAAAGAGTGTCAGAGCTTTCATGATAGGGGATTCAATTATATAGAGAATAGAGAGGCATTTCTGCAGCCGCAAATGTAGTCCAGGATGGTATGTTGATTCCGTGGTGCAAGAGTAAAGGATGTCTCAGAGCGGCTGCAGGACATTCGGTAGTGGTGGGGGTGGGTGGGTGGCGGGAGGGGAAGGGTGAATGGCCAGCTGTCGTGAAGCATACAGGCAGCAATGATATAGGTTAAAAAAGGAATGAGGTTCTACAAGGTGAATTTAGCGAGTTAAACGAATAAATAGGATTTCAAAGGTAGCAATCTCAGGTTTGCTACCAGTGGCAGATGCTGGCCACAGTAGAAATGGCAGAACAGCTAGTTTGAATGCATAGCTTGAACGATGGTCCTAGAGGGACGGATTCAAATTCCTGGGAAATTGGTACTGGGGTTGTGGGAGATAGGAAAAGTGTAAACCAGACTTTCTGCACCTGGATAATACTGGAATCGTTGTCCTGGCTGAACCATTTGCTCGTGCTGGTCGGGGGGGTTTAAGATTAGATGACAGAGGAATGGGGACCAATGCAAGAATTCGGAGGGAAGTGTAATGGGGTCAGAAACAAAGGGTAGTGAAGAGAAAAGTGATAGTGGAAGGCAGAGAAACCTAAAACAAAAATCAAAATCACGTTTCACAATGAATGTAAAATTGTCATAAATGCCAAAAAATGAACCTGTAGTCTCTATGTCTCAATGCGAAGAGCATTTGTAATAACGTGGATGAGTTAACTACTAGTTATGAATGATATGATAGAACATAGAACATAGAACAATACAGCACAGAACAGGCCCTTCGGCCCACGATCTTGTGCCGAACATTTGTCATCGCCTAAGCACCCATCCATGTACCTATCCAATTGCTGCTTAAAGGTCACCAATCATTCTGACTCTGCCCCTCCCACAGGCAGCGAATTACATGCCCCCACCACTCTCTGGGTAAAGAACCTACCCCTGACATCCCCCCATACCTTCCACTCTTCACCTGAAATTTATGTCCCCTTGTAATACTCTGTTGTACCCGGGGAAAAAGTCTCTGACTGTCTACTCTATCTATTCCCCTGATCATCTTATAAACCTCTATCAAGTCATCCCTCATCCTTCGCCGTTCCAATGAGAAAAGGCCTAGCACTCTCAACCTATCCTCATACGACTTATTCTCCATTCCAGGCAACATCCTGGTAAATCTCCTCTGCACTATCTCCAAAGCTTCCACATCTTTCCTAAAGTGAGGCGACCAGAACTGCACACAGTACTCCAAATATGGCCATACCAAGGTCCTGTACAGTTGCAACATCACCTCACGATTCTTGAATTCAATCCCTTTGCGAATGAACGCTAATACACCATAGGCCTTCTTACAAGCTCTCTCCACCTGAGAGGCAACTTTCAAAGATCTATGAACATAGACCCCAAGATCCCTCTGCTTCTCCACCTTACTAAGAATCTACCGCTAACCCTGTATTCCGCATTCTTATTTGTCCTTCCAAAATGGACAACCTCACACTTGACAGGGTTGAACTCCATTACTCCATGATGTAATTGGTATCACAGAGACCTGGCTCCAGAGTGACCAAGGAGGCGAACTTAACATCCAGTGTTATTCAATTTTCTGGAAAGACAAATAGAAAGGAAAAGGAGGTGGGACGGCGTTGGTGGTTACAGAGTAGATTAATACAATAGTGCAGAAAACGAGGGATAGAGAAAAGAGAGCAATTAGGCTGGCTATCCTGACATCAGTGATTGGGAAAATTCTGGAGTCAATCATAAAGGATGTAATAACTGTACCTTTGAAAGGCAGGAACAGAATCAGTCCTAGTCAGCACAGATTCATTAAAGGAAAGTCATGCTTGACAAATGCTCAGCTGGATTAGTGGTGCTGGAAGAGCACAGCAGTTCAGGCAGCATCCAAGGAGCTTCGAAATCGACGTTTCGGGCAAAAGCCCTTCTGATCGAGGTATACAAGATAATGAACGGAATAGATAGAGTAAATAGCCAGGGACTTTTCCCCAGGGCAGGATTGACTGGTACGAGGAGACATAGTTTGAAGATATTAGGAGGAAGGTATAAAGGAGACGTCTGAGGTAGGTTCTTTACACAGAGAGTTGTGAATGCATTGAATGCGTTGCCAGCTGTGTTGGTGGAAGCAGAGTCATTAGGGATATTTAAGGGACTGCTGTACATGTACATGTATAGCAGTGAGTTGATGGGTACATAGGTTAAGTCATAATATTTTACATTAGTATTAAACCTCGGGACAACATCGTGGGCCATAGGGTCTGTTCTGTACCGTACGTTTCTATGTTTCCATGTTTCTAAATCTTCTGGAATTTTTCGAGGATGTGACAAGGCGAGTGGAAAAGCGTGAATCAATAGATGTCACGTATGTAGGCTTTCAAAAGGCTCTTGACAAGGTTCCACACAAAGGTTAGTCAGGAAATTAAAACCACATAATGTCAGAGGTAATGCATTGACATGCATAGAAACGAATTTATTTGCAGACAAGAAGCAGAGTGTTGGCATAAATGAGTCCTTTCCAGAGTGTCAGGCAGTGATAAGTGTGGTGCTGTACGATTTTGAAACAGGACATCAGTTGTCCACAATATACATTAACGTTGGACGAAGTAATTGAATGCTGCATCTCCAAAATTGCACATGGCACTAAGCTGTATGGCAGTGCGTGTTGTAAAGAGTATGATAAGAGACTACAGGGTGAGTTCGACAGACTGGCTGAGTCGGCAAATACTTGGCAAATGCAACATAATGTGGATAAACGCGAGGTCACAAAAGCAGGAAAGCGGAATATAATCTGAACGATGTCAGTTTAGTTATAGGTAAAGAGAAACGAGACCTGGATGTTGTGGTGGATCAGTCGCTGAATGGTGGCATGTAGTTGCAGCAGGCAGTGAGAAAATCGAATGGCATACTCTCTTTGAAAGGAGGATGGTTGATTACTGCAGTAAGGATGTCTTGTAGAAGTTATGCAGGGTGTTGGGGATGTGAACCCGTAAGGATTGTGTGCATTTCTGGTCTTCGAGTCAGTGGAAGAACATTCTTGCTATTGAGAGCGTCCAGTGAAGGTTCAATAGATTGATTCCCAGGATAGCAGGCCTGATATATGAGGGAAGACTGAATTGACTGTGCTTGGATTCGCTGAAATTTAGAAGAATGAGGGAGGCATCTGATGAAAAAACATAAAGTCCTGATGGGAATAGACAGTCTAAATGTGGACAGAGTGTTCCCAATGTTGTGGAAGTCCAGAGTAAGGGGTCACAGTCTCAGGATAAGAGGTAACCCGTTCAGAACTGAGATGAGGAAGAATGCCTGCACTCAGAGAGTTGTGAACCTGTGGACGTTTCTCCCAAAGGAAGCTGCTTGTGGCGAGTTTATTATATATACTCAAGCGGGAACTGGAGGCGGCCCTTGCAGCTCAAGGCATCCTGAGGTAGAGGGCGAGAGCAGGAAGGAGATACTGCTATTGCCTGATCAGCCATGATCATATCAAATGGTGGTACAAGCTCGAAGGGTCGAATGGCCTGCATATGTACCTATTTTCTATGTTTATATATTTCTGTGTAGGCTTACAGAATTTTAACAATTTAACACTCATTCGTAAGTTTGTCAGATGTTGATGCTTGCCTTTCCTCCCGTGCGTACCTGGTTGATGTTGTAGCTTGATAGTCATGAGAGCATGAGACGTATAATGGGACGTCACGTGATTGTGATTGAATTCAGTTCTGCTATTGCTCATGGCCCACGACTGTTCATGGATGGCCAATGTTGAATTTCTACAAATTTTAAGCATCTGTCAAATTATGTAATCGTCAGCTAATGTCCCCACAACATGTATTATGATGGAGCACTGATCATTGATGAAGCAGTTGAAGATTCTTAAGCCTATGACACGACAGTGGGGGAGTTAGGTTCTTATAGTACAGTGACAATTTTCCTTGCTCTGCGCAGGAGGCCTGGCTTGTCGATAATCATTCCCATTTTCGGAGCTGATCATCGAGAAGGTATGCACAATTGGGCTATAATTAGTTGGGTTCAATTTATACTGCTTCTTTTGTGCGCAGGCCACTTGGCAGGTGGATCACAGTCTGGGAGCTGTCCTGGAACATCTTGGCTATTGTTTCAATAGTCTTCTGTGGTATCGTCAGCATGCAGTCAGTATCAGCAGGCTTTGCAGTATTCACTGCCTTCACCATTTCTTCATATCACGTGGATTGGTTCATTTTGTTTGAAGACTCAAATTACAATGAAGGGGATTTGAGGAGGAGGCTGAGATGCATCGACTAAATAGCACAGCTGCTTGAGAAAATGGACTTAAATTCTTCAGCCTTGCCTTTTGCAATGATAGTTTCCATTCCTTTTTCTTTGAAACTGTGAATATATGCGGAGCTGTGACAATGCTGTGTCTTGACGAGATGTATTTTGTCCTTGTTTTTTAGGAAGAAATATTGAGACAGAACTGTCCGGAGCTCTGCTTCAAAGCCCAAAAAAGGAAACGGTTTGCAAGGCATTCTGTTTTTTTAAAAAAAACTGAAATAAGAAAAGCCGGAATGGTTGGGGTCAGGCTCTCAAGAACGAGGTTTTTTATTTTAAAGATTTTCACTTCAATAGCAGTTGCTAATGTCTTTAAGCTCTTATTCCTCTCTCCAGTACAGCAAAAAACTGGGGTTCTTTGCCTGCTGACAGAATTGGATGTAAGAGGATCTATTTTGATGAAACTGTTCTTGCCAAGAATGTCTCTCTCTGCCTCTCCCTCTGTGTCTCCCTCCCTGCCTCTCTCCGTCTTTCCATCTGTGTCTCTCCCTGCCTTAAAATGGTGGATGATTTCGTGTAAAAGGGAGAAGTATTGATGAGGACAGTGTTGGTGAGTAACCTCATCATAGCCAAAGTTCTGGTGCAGATCTGTTTACATAAGTCTAAATGCTATTAAAGCTCGACAAGAAGCATGTAGAGGCCTTTTTAATTTCATTTGGCACGTAGAGATAGTGAGAGTTTTGCATCTCTATCTGGGAAGTAACTTGGAGTTGAAAATGCCATCTTAAATGCATATGACCTCGCACCAGAAAATTACAGGCAGCTCTACTATTAAAGAAAGATTCAAAGAAAGAGTCAAATAAAGTAATTATGGCAGGAAGATAAGGGCATTGTTATTAGATCAAACATATGACGCTCTTGGAGGCATGATTCCTTTGGAAGAGTTCCTGAAGTAACGAAAACTCAGATCGAAGAACAGAAATTTTACACTGCAAGATTAGTAGCAGCAATGGCAGATGATAATAAGTTCTATGGAAATCAAAGTTTGGTTTCCAATTTCAGTTTTAATCCATGATGGATAGAATTTGGGAAAAAGAGAAATCCTTAGGTGGTAAGTGAAAAATTAGATCTTCTTGAAGATACTACCATAGGTTAAATAGAATATCCATCGGGGGTGGTGTGGTGGAAGGAATGAGATGCAAAAACGTTCCGTTCTTCACTCTCGTAAAGTAGATGTCACAGTGCTGGTGGTTATTAAAAAATATTGGGAAGACGGATGTGGGAAAACAAGATAAGCTAACGACTTATTTTTTAAGGGTTGAATGAAAGCTCAGTGGAAGCTAAAAATGCTGCAAAGGAACGTACCACCTAATCAGCAGTTCTTATGTGAAACGGGAGCAAGTAATGTTTTGATGGTCTGAGATGATGAGATGTAATTAAGAAGGAGTGTTACTGGAAAATGCGATAATACGTGGGATTCATGGTGAGAAGAGTAAAGTTCCATTATGTAAAGTGAGGTTGTAGCATCTGGTGATATGTGGTAAAATGGTAGTAGAAGTAACAGACTAATTCTTGTTTACGGAAATACTGTATATCCAAGGTAATGATACAGGTTGGGAGTGATGCTGCCTGCGGTTGAAAAGCCAGTGGAAAATCAGGCAACTGAGATGGTCCAAGAAGTGTACCCTGGGATTTTTCCTGACTGTATTGTAACAGGAATCTTCAGTTATCACAGACGATGCTTGATCAAATGCTTGTTGATAAAAAAAAGAAATAAAAAAGGGTTGAGGAAGAAGTGGGCGTTTTTAGTTCAGAGATATTAGTTGATTTACAACAGAAAGAGTAAAAACGGAGGTAGATGTATCAAAATACTTTCGCAGAAGAAGAATCAGAATGCATCCCAGAATGTTACTATCTTAGTAATGACATCCTGATAAGGAAGTGAGACCATCGCGTATTCAGGTGGGTATGAAATGGGCAGAGGTTCGTCAGATGATATTACTTGTGGATTATAAAAAGGAGGTGGTGCGGGTAGCGCATAAATTGGCAGGAGAAGCTCATTTGGGAGTAAGTAAAACTCAAGCCAAAATACCAAAAAAACCCCATTTTTATTAAGATGGACCATAAATAAATATTTGACTTCTGCTGAACATTTCATAAGTGTCAGGAAATGTGGGAACCTCAGGTAGTGATAAAACTAGCACACTTAGTTCCAATTCCAGCGTTTGGGAAATGGTTTCCAAGTATCTTAATTGATTGCGTAGGATATACATAAAACAAAATGTGCACAGTAGTAATTGTTGGTCATAACGGATGTGTTTATTAGATTTCCTAAGGCCATTTCATTGCACAATATCACAGATAAAGGAGTGTGGATGAGTTACGTACACTTTATTATAAGATACTGACTACCCACAGATATACAATAGGATAAAAGGTGAAATTTTATATCAAGGTTATTTAAGGTAGTTATAGATAGTTCAGGAATAAAACAATTCAAATCCACTGCCTAACGTTTGGAATCATGCTTAACAGTAGAATGGTGGCATCAAACTTTGGTGCTCATGGTGGAGGCTTATCGTCAAGACCACCAGAGGAATGGGATAAAGGAATACCATTCGTAAAATTTGCTATTAGGAATTTAATCCTTTTGACCAAGATTTTGGGCATGCGGTGAATTGGTTACTGGAACTAATTAAGGAAAAAATGGTGAATTAGAGTTCAGAGACCACATATTGGACTATGTGTCAAATGTTAGGGTACGATTAAATAGAGTGGGTGTGTTGGCTGGAGATCATTTAAATTTAGCAAAGCATCTGATGGAACAGGAAGCAGACAAGAAATCAAATTTCGTAATTTTGCTCGTGGTGATAATATATTGGTGTTACTCTCATTGCTGGATGAAATGTTGAAGGCAATGTTTTGTAGGCCTGATCAAATCGAAAAGAACTTGAGTGAAGTGAATTATTTGATAAGCATATGAGATCGAAAGAATATCTCACGGAATGTGTTATGTGAATATTCTCAAAACCTATTTTCATAGGGAAAGAAAACAAAAGGAGAATGCGTTATTGATTCCAGCACTGAGTGAGAAACCAAGTTCCGAGGACTCGGAATGCTAAATTCCTCAAACTAAATCAGTCAATAAGGATATCCTAAAATAATTGGAAAGATGATTGAGATTTGTTATGAAGCAGAGGTCGACCCCTTTCTGATAACGAAAAGTGAAACACCCAGCAATGCTCAGCAAAAGTGAGGAGTGCAGATGCTGGAAATCAGAATCCAGATTAGCGTGGTGCTGGATTAGCACAACAGGTCAAGCAGCATCCGAGGAGCAGGAAAGTCGACGTTTCGCGCAAACGCTGCCATTCCTCAACACATTGGCCCATCCAATCAAGATCGTGTTGTACTCTAAAGTCAACATCTTTTGAACATCGAACATAGAACAAAAAACAATATAGCACAGCACGGGCTCTTCGACTTGTACTTCGGCTTCCTGTCTAAGTTTGTTGCAGCTAATGGGCTCACCCATAGTAATGGAGCCAAAACCAGTTAGCAGCGAATGTTAGATAGCATAGTGAAGAATGCCTTTGGTATGCTTTCCTTTAATGGTCAGTTAATTGAGTATAGGATTTTCAAGGTCATGTTGCGGCTGTACAGGACATTGGTTCAGCCGCTTTTGGAATATTGCGTACAATTCTGGTCGCCTTCCAATAGGAAAGATTCTGTGAAACTTTAAAGGGTTCAGGCAAGATTTGCAATGATGTCGCCAGGGTTGGAGGATTTGAATTATAGAGAGAGGTTGAAATGGCTGGGGCTGTTTCCCCTCAAGCATCGGAGACTGAGGGGTGACCTTATAGAGGCTTATAAAATCATGAGAGTCATGGATAGGATAAACAGACAAGGTCTTTTCCCTGGGATGGGGGAAATCCAGAACTAGAGGGTATAGGTTTATGGTGAGAGGGGCAAGATATAAAAGGGACCTAAGGGCAACTTTGTCACACAGAATGTGGTGCATGTATAGAATGAGCTGTCATAGGAGGTGGTGGAGGCTGGTACAATTGCATCATTTAAAAGAAATCTGGAAGTGTAGAGAGAGATTTGGACCAATTGCTTGCGAATGGGACTAGATTAGGTTAGGATATCTGGTCGACAAGGACGACTTGGACTGAAGCGTTTGTTTCCGTCCGGTATATCTCTATGACTGTATGACTCTCTGAAAACTATTACAAATCTGATTCATATTCTATTCCACGTCTGAAAGGCTGTTTTGAGCAATTTATGTTTGTATATTGGATTTTCTCAGAGCAGTAGCCACATGTACTTTTATCCAAAAGAATGAAGAAAATTTTGGCTTTCCTAATGCCGAGTGGACTGTACCTGTTGATAGTCATGCCATTTTTAAAATGCAAACTGCTCCAACTACGTTTCAAAGGCTATGCAATAAAGTAATTTCGGAATTATTTATTTGTATGATGTACCTCGAAGATCTGGTGAGTTGTTAGTCATACCTGGAAGGAATATTTGGAGCATCTATGAGAATTGTTTGATCGTCTTCAGGAGTTGGGCTTTCTGATAAATGTGGTTTAAGTGCGATTTTGCAAAAAAGCCAAGTCACGTACCTGGGTCATGCCAATGGAAATAGACTGCCAGCCCAAAAGGATGTGAACAAGAAAAGATTATTGCAGAATTTCCATAGCAATCGATGAAGGTGAAAGTCCTGCAATTCCTGCAAATGAGTTTTTTTTAATCAACAGTTCATACCGAAGTTCAGCAATATGTTTGCTGCACTGTCTGACTTGTTGCAGAACTTGAAAAAAATTGAATGGTTGGACGAATTTCAGAAGGCATTTGACAATCTGGAACACTATCCAAGTGTTAGCCTAATAATGCAAATCCTTTCAATGTGGTTGTTAGAGAAAACCTCCCGCCAAGGGACTCACGTGGCGCCAGGATACAGAAACGTAGTTTTATTCAAGCAGATCATACGGGGAGAGGGCCAGTGACCACCCCTTCAATTTGGTTATCCCCTTAATCTTTGGATCAGTTCAGATGAGAGATCAATGATGCTGAGATATTTTCCAGTAGGATACGGTATTGTATACATTATTTTGTTCCAATGGTAACATGCAACGTGGTCACTGTGCTCTCCTTAATCTATACAACTAAGCCCGTAAAACACCTAATCAATGATGGACACTTCTACGGACAGCCCCAGCTTCCCCATGGTTTTATGATTTTTAGCAGGCATTGTATTCGCCAGATATCGGGATCTTTCAATGCATCTTATTTATTTGTATTTCAAAGTTGCTGGTTATACTCCTACAGACATGTCTCAGACTTGCTTAGCTCTAAGGACTGCTCAAATTCATTTTTTCATTGTATTCATTTGATATTCCTATCAAGCTCTATTGCTGATCTTATATTTCCCACTGTCCAAACTACACATGCAAAAAAAGGTCAGTTGGTTCGTACTATCTGCTACATTATTCATAACATTAGCTCTGTTATGAAGTAAGTTATATGTAAATTGTATATCCAACCTTACAGTTAGCGTTCTTAGCTAATGATTTATGAGCAATTTATTTCATACAGTGTGAACTAGGCATTCATTTAATGATAAAGGGAAAGGCGCTTTGCTATCTGAGATGGTTAAATTTCACATTTTTATTTAAAGTTTTCTACTAATGCTTTTAGTGAACATTATATTTTTATGAAAATATGCATTTACAATTGCATTTAAATCTATCTCTGTTGTTATGTGCATAATCTTCAAGCAGAACCTACTTCTTAAACTTGTGAATAATTTCGAAGAGATAACATGCAACGTGGTTACTGTGCCCTCCTGGTCTATACTACTAACCCCGTAAAACACCTAATCTGGGTGGGTTGCGCTTCGGCGGGTGGGTGTGCATTTGTTGGGCCGAAGGGCCTGTTTCCACACTGTAAGTAATCTAATCTAATCTAATCTAATTATCTCTAATTGTTGAGAAATGTCATTATCTCGTGTACTTTCTCCTGAAATGAGATTTAGTTCCCTTGCCCTGAATAACAGTTTTCACCTAATGGGACAACATATCTCCGTTAATGAGGGAGGGATACAATCACTGCCACAGTTCAATGAACTTGTTTGAAAGTCTAGACTTATACAAGCCATAATCCCATCTGTATCTGTGGTCGTGCGAGTTTACTTTTAGCTTCAATATTTTAAAAAAAGTGCAAGCTGTGTGACCTGAGACAATTCTTATTAAACTGTCTCGTACAGACCTTTTTTTGCAGCTGCTGTTTGTGCAGAACTCCCTTTTACCTTGGAATAACTTCTTTTCAAATGTACCATTATGTCAACTCATGATCTTACTTCAATGCTGTATCAGACTTTTAATTCTGTTTAATCATTTGTCACTCATTTTTTGTCCCCCAGTTAGGGGCAGTCCCAACAGGATCTATCAAAGCAAGTGGTGTAAATGTCAGTGCTGTACTCCTGCAAAACAACAACAAAATAGAGGAAGACATATTGAGCATTTTTCCAGAAAATTGAATATTCATCACAGTGACTTGAGTAAATTTTGAATTTGCAACACTTCAAAATTTTTATTGTCAGCAATATATCTAAGACAATTGTATATACTGATCATAACCCCTTAAAGTTTTAGGGAAAAATGATAAGCAAATGTCTGCCACTTCTTAAAAGTTGCTTCCATTTAATTTCAAAATTATACAGATGTCAGAATGACAGAAAGTAATTGCCGACACGTTGTGATTTTGTGAACGAAGTTGACCACTTTAAGTGGTGGGAAAAGGATAGACTGAAGTGGACTGTGGTAGAGAATGTTGTATGCTGAGGGTCAGCGCAATGTATATGTATTCTAATGTACCAATAGTGTTAGGCTCAAAGTTTTAAAAAGTGAAGCCATCCTAGGATATTGATGGTTCATTTTTTTAAGAGGGACGTATGGTGATACTGTGGTTTTAGTAGGTGCATTTGGTCCTTTTTTTAAATGAAGAAATGTTGAGACAGACGTACCAAGAAGTCTGTTCCAAACCCAATGAAATAAACAGCTTGTGAGTCCTATTGTTTTCTTTTGAGTTGGAACAATAGAATCGTCCTGAAAGGGTGAGAAGCTTCCACGGAACCAAGCGTGTTTTTATTTAGTTTTAGCCCTCAGTTGCAGTTGTTGGGGATTTGAAATAACACGTCTCTCTTTTGCAGCGAATAGCTAAAATTTTCTTCCTACTGTTAGTTTGCTGCCACTGTGCATAAATAGTAAAGAAAGCAAGTATCTATGATTATAAACTATCTGCCAATCAGAGGGTTGCTTTGCTGGATACTCTAAAACATCTTGAATGTTGTTACATCTATACTTACTGAATCTAGTGCAGATTATTCTATCCCACCTTTGATCTCTTTTTCGGTGGCGGAGATTGTTTGGAGAAATTGGAGGCGAGCTATTCGCTGCAGATTCTAAGGCGACGATGACTGTTCAAGGGAACTCTCTTTTGGTACATGCCAACTGTCAGGTATGGAGATTAGGCGATTAACCAAATTCATTGAAATTGTTTCATGATTATTAGTTTGTTTCTTTTGTAGATGGTGATTTCCTGGCACTTAGGTCATGTGAATATTGATTGTCACTTGTGAACATCAATGTTATCTGATTATTGCTACAGTTGAACATAAAACCCTTTGGTATCTCATTAATCGCTCATGATGTTGAACATTGTGAAATCTGTTAATCAATTGAATCTAAAACACACTGTTATTTTCTTCCAGCAAGTGGGAGTTGCATGGAATAGACGGTGCAGAGCTATCTCACAACAAAGAAATCAGATTCAGGATCTGCAATTCATCTACACTCTGGTAAAGGCAATTGACTACGCAACAACTAAGATTACGTTCAGTCTTCTGTTATTGAACAGACCAAACGCACACAATATATATTAAGAGGAGAGTCTCAACCCTGACATTTAATTATTTTAATGGTATATGTAAGCTGTTGTGTTCCTGATGCAATTCGATTGTTTAGATTACCATGCACTATAGTTAAAATGCAGACAAAATAAAAAGAAAAAAATGACTTAACTGTAGCTCTGTAGAAATTCTTAACAATGTTCAATATATACAAATGACCTTTCCAAACCCGAATTCTCTACTACTTTGATGAATAATAGTACATGGTGTACTCCAAATCACAGACAATCGGCCTTGTCACTATGATGTCAATCCTTCAGAACAAGCGTTTCAATGATCGACAACGTCTTTCACAGCTAGATGCGCTCTCTCGTGTTAACGATTGTGCCTGCTCTTTTTGCAGACACTGTTCAGAACAACAGTAAGAGCCAAAATCTTCCACAGATATTAACAAGGAAATCAGCAACCATGAATGAAATGGTGAGATTCCGTGCACCCGCAACCTCATGTTGTCAGTGAAGCGTTGGGAAGAACTGAATGAAATAATAAACATCTAACACGAGAAACCATTGATGTTTAATGCTTGAACTGATGCTAACAAAATATTTTCCTAAATTTCTTTGTCTAGCAATTATGTTTCTTTTCTTTTGGTTACATCTTTGTTCGCTTGTGTGAGTGAGGATTTTTAAAAAGTAGAAAAGTTATAGAATCAACTTGCTACATTGTGCTGTTTCTTGAAAACAGTTTGAATACTCCAAATGCTGTATGCATTCCTTGATAGTTCAAAATACCTGTTGTGCATATTCTTTGTGTATCTGTGTAGCTTGGTCTGCAGTACACACTGCCTATAATTTGTAATGACACTTCGTCAATATTAATTCCAATTATGCCATATAGACTTAGATCTTGAAAGAGACATAGGGGAAGAGATGTAGTTTTCATTTTGATGCCGCACATTAGATTTTCATAATGGCCCTCCACAATCTTAACAACAAACTGTTGGCTCTTTTGAACGTCAGACGTTTTGTAGTTAAGTTGGAACCTAATTATTTGTTTGTGTTTGTCTCACTGATTCACATGTACTACAGGTTTTACTGAACGCAAAATCCAAGTAATCAAGTCATGGCTTGGAAATTTCAATTTTTATTGATACATTTGTTTTTGTATTGTTAAGTGTTCTACGTGAGAATTAGTTTTTGTACTGCCAGCATTTCCTTATAATACGTGCCTAGTTGCATTATGAGATGAACAAAGTCGATTCCTCTTTTGAAGCTCTGTGTGATTGCCTCCGATTCCTCATCAGGATGTCATCTTTAAAGTTTCAACCACGTGGAGCGTTTCGATCTTGAACATCAATGTGACCTTCCTCTATTAGTTCACATTTCAAATATATTGCTGTTGGTCTGGAGTCAAATGTAAACCAGACCAAGTAAGGAAGATAGATCTTCTTCTCAAAAGAAGCGTTAATGAACCAGATTGAAGCTTATTTCAACATGCATTGATTACATTGTCATTACACTACAGCCTATCATGATTGGATTCGATCCCATGTCCTCAGAAAATTAGCTTCTGCTCCGGGGATCACTAGCTCAGTGACATTATCAATAAGTCACTACTTCCCACATTTAATGAAATTGCAGTCACTCTTGGATGTAAAACTGAGTTTGAAACATAATAATTCAGTGAAGGATTTATTGAAAAACAAAGGAAAGTGAATAGTCTTTATGAAAATGGTAAAATTTCAGTCACGAATTCTAGCTGTGAGCCTATTCTTCTGGTTCCATGCATACACATTTGGCATTAGTATGTATCAAACTATATTGGCACAGAATAACATTGATGGATATTTGCTTTAAATGTCGCTTAATAACGTATTTTACTTCTTTCTGAATGCGAAATAAAAACAGGAGATGTAGATGAACTTTCCATATCTTGCTTTGTTCGATGACGCAGTGTTTCGTTTCACATCAGATTGTCTGTTCCGCTGTAAATGCAAGGTCAGCATAAAGAGTCTAAGGGAGAAAACATATAATATCAAGAACCAAAGCAAATAGGAATTGCTTGTTTTCGTTGATCCTTATCCCTGACACTTGGACACTTGCCAATTAATCTGTATATCCATATATATAAAATGGCACAGGTTCCCGTGTTATAGTCGTAAATCACTGGGTCTGGGCGAGAAAATCTGCTTTCAGGTCCCATGTACACCACACATGTGTCTGAACATGGTGTTTTAAGCAAATAATAAGAAGTTCACTAATTCCTCTGAAGCAAATTTTCGAGTGACAGGGCTACAGAGCACACAAATAACGCCCTTCCGTTCATTGATTCTATGCCAGTAAAAAACAAACAATTCTAATTTTTCCAGTCTCATTTACCAACATGTGCCTCTTGGATTTGTATACCTTGGTACTGCAAGTGCACTTCTTAGCAATTAAAATGTTGTGAAGATGTGTATCTCAGCCAGACTTATAGGTGCTAAAGTATAGATTATCTCCACACTGTGTCTGATAAAAGGTAAAATCCTTCACCCAACTCTGAACTTGCTGCCTCTTATTTGAAATCTATGTTCCCCGCATTTGTTTGTCCACGAAGGGAAAAAGTTTCTTCCCATCCATACTGTCTAGTCACCTCATTACCTTTGACTACATAATCATTTAACTTCTCTATATCCTTTGTTTGAAGGAAAGCAAACATTGTCTGTCAAACCTCTCTTCATAATTGAGGTAAAAATATGATTTCGGAACACGAATGATAAGTAACGAATAGTAATTGCTTTAGTCCAGGTATTCCAAATACAAAGTTTACCTGCCTCGTTCAACATATTTGATTGTGTTGAGTTAAAATGTCTATATACAAAATGGTGTCAAATTGAAAACCAAATGACTATCGTTTAATGTACTGCACCCAGCTACAGATATCTACCACTTCTCTTTATAACAGATCAAACATTGTAAGCATCCTTATCAGAATTAAACATTCTATTTTCCTTCGTTACACACAGAAACATTATTCAGATTTTTACACATTTCAGCAAAATTACAGATACAGAAAGTTCATACCAATGTTTTAAGCTATAGTTGTGGGACCAAAACTTACACAACGCTGCTGTGCGGCATTCATTGTGATTTAATTTTTTGGACGGTTCGTAGTAACAACAATCTGTCTGAAGTGTTATTTCCTAACATCTAATAAGAATACAGTCTCCCTGCACTTACCTCCTTTTGTTTGTCACGATGTCTCGAATCTGACAAGTAGTAATTCTTGGATCTATCAGCTAATGCAAAGGGAAATATCAGCATTTGTAATTTGCAGAATGAAATGCGTCTGTTATCATTTAAAAACAGCAACAAAAAAAATCCAACTGCAATGTGTATGATTTCTATTAAAAACACAGGGACGCCACTTCTTACCCGTGTGTTGATTTGTCCAGCTCCATCTAGAATATGTAGTTGAAACGATAAGGAGCAGAATCATTATAATAGATGTTCCACAAAGCAAGAAAAGGCAAATGTTACGTCCTGGTTCTGAAGAAGTACAAATGATAACATTAAACGTTCCATTACTTGATCTTTCACACAATGGCAGGAAGTTTAGGGAAAGCCATGAACATCATTTTGAAACAAATGAATGATTGTAACTTATTAAGTCGCCACAGGATTCCTCAACAGTATTCTTATGAGACAAACCATCAAACTTTTTTCTGCAATTGATTTCAGTTGCCACAGTCTTGAAGTACCCATTTGAACGGATTGGCAAAATATGATGCTCATCTGCTGAACGTGTTTGAAATTAATGTCAGTAAATGTCATTAACTTTTCATCATCAATGATTACAAATGATCAAAAATTTATTCTTGATCTTGGATTAAAAGTTATAATTCACACAACACCAGATTATGGTCCAATAATTTTATTTGAAAATACTAGCTTTCGAGGTGCTGCTTCTTCCTCAAGTGTTCATAAGGTATAATATCATTAGATGCAATATTTATAGCCAAATGAGCACAGTGTCATGGAGAAATGATGATACATTAAACGATTTTAGATCAAGTCTTTTACCTTTTAGTATAGGTTTTTTGGTTTATACTCTTTGATAGGTAAATCCCAGAGCCTCTTTTAAATTACATTTTAATAGCGTGACACTGTGAGCTTTTGCTATAAATTCTGCCTTATGATTCCGCTCCTACACTAGTTACCTGATGAAGGAGCGGCGCTCTGAAAGCCAGTACTTCCAAATAAACCTGTTTGAATATACCCTGGTGTTGTGTGATTTTTATCATTGTCCACCCTAGTCGAACATCTGCCCCTACAAGTCTTGGATTTAATGAAATGACTCCCATTACATGAAGGTCGAAAGCTTGCATGTCTAATGAAAGTGTCTATTTCTTCACTATTTGACAAATTCTTAGGTCGATTCACTTTTGCAAGGAAGATGAAGGAAGTCAGACACCGGCAGTAATTTAAGCCAATAGAGGGTAACAGTGATTCGAACGTTTGGGTTCACAAATTAATAAATGCATTTATATTGCGATAGGAAGTGCAGATTAGTAATCACAGACTTCCAGTTGGAGAACATTCAAATTACAAAGAGCAGAAGCTGCCAAGCATCACATGACCACATATCTTAATTCACATGTTGGGTACTGGAAAAATAAATTCAGATTAAAATGTTAAATAGGTGAAAAGTAAAGAACAGTCTTCAATTAATGAATATTTGACCAGAAAACTGCTTCCTACAAAATAATGTCGGAAGGAAACTGTGGCAAAGAAAAAAAGTGGTGTTGAAACATTGCAGAAATGCCTGGCATCGAAATAACGTTTAGAGACAGGGACTCGACAGACTCGGGTAAGAAATGGCAGCAAATATTATGCTAAACTGAATAGTGCTTGACAGAATGAAGTGCAAGATGTTAACGAAATTCGTAGGTGAAATAGAATTGGATATCTTTCTCTTCTGCTTTAATGATACATTTTTGAAATTTTGGTAATGAGATTTTTTTGCAGGAAACTTAGAAAAATACTGGATTTTTCGGTCGTTCATCAAAATTGGTCAGGTTAAGTAGTGAATGTACCTTCTCTGTATATGCTTGCGCGCATGGTAAAAGAAAATGCACTTACGACTTTTGAGGTTGATTGTTAGACGCACATACATAATTATAACTGCAATCAGTGTGCTCAGTTTGAACAATCAATACGCCACTGCAAAACTGGCGAGAATAGCTTATTTACCACCCTAAGATAGTGCAACAAGTTGACACAAAGACTAGGTCAATATTAATGAATTGAAAAGAGTAATGAGTTCGGTTAGTGTTGAGAACAGAAATCTTACTAAATACGCACAGAAAATTTATGTACATAAAATCCATGCTGCTTGTATTCACTTCGGGGCTGAAATAAAGAAGCTGTTTATATCCGTGTTGAGTACAATGAAATAAAAAAATGTGTATAGTAAGGAAAGAGGTAAAAAAGGAACAGAGCTACAGTAGTTCAAATGTATTGGAATGCTGTATTGCAAATTTAATGGTAGACAACTATCAAAATAATTTAGGGAATGTTGAAAGAGAGCACATAGTATCTTGAAACATAAGGATAAAAATGAGTAATGATTATCACTACGTAATATTTGCAAAAGTGCAGGGAATATAATGCTGAAAAAGAAATTACCATTGCTGGTGGCTGTTAAATATTACGGTGAAAACAAACGTTTATTCAAAGATGTTAGAAGAAATAACAGCTGAGTTTGTGAGAAATCAAGTACACTCCTGCGTAACGAATTACAACAGCACTGGAATGAAAAAGATTGGTAATTTAACAAAAATGCTCGGACCGTGAATATAAGGAGCTGTATTCCGTGAGTATCTCGAAAGTCATTAAATTATACAAGTCCCCAGGGCCTGGTGTTATCCCAGGTTACTGAAGAAGGCAAGGGAAATGCTTGCTGAGACCTTGACAGAGATCTTGGTATCCTCTTTATCTAAAGGCGAGGTACCATAGGACAATCAAATACCCTGGATTAATCCTTCATTCAAGAAGGGAAACTAGGATAACCCAGGAAATTGTCGTCTGCTGTGCCTTCAGTCAGAGGTAGGGAAAATATTGGAGAAGATTGTTGGAAAGAGGAACAGTTGTCAATTGAAGTAAAATGAACTTATTTGGGATAGACAGAATGGCTTTATGCAGTGGACAGCCTGTCTTTAAAACTTGATATGTTTTTGTTTGAACAAGTGACAAAAGGCATTGGTGATGGTAGGATAGTGGATTTTATCCACACGGACCTTTCTAAAACAATTGAGAAGGTTCTTCCTGCTACGTTAGTCAAGAAGGTCAAATAGGATCCAATCATAGTTAGTTTGCAATTAGTCAATAAAAATAAAAGCCTTGACCACAGAAAACAGGGGGTAGCTGCGGAGGGGTGACTGGTGATGTTCTACAAGGCTCATTGCTGAATTTTCTGTTGTTTGTAGATGATTTGGATGGAAGTGTCAGTGGTTTGAGTAGTGAGGTTGTGGAAGATGCAGAAGTTGTTAAATTGTGGGTATTACGGAAGGATATATAAAAATGCAGCAGGATATGTTTCCACTGGAGGTTGGATTGAGAAATGGCAGACGGAGTTTAATACAAAGTATTGTGAGGTGATGAATTTTGAGATTTCAAATGATGGATGAAAATATACTGTAAATGGCCAGAAACCTCAGAACATTGATACATAGAAGGATCTTGGGTTTCTTGTCCATGGCTAGCTGAAAATTACATATCGAATGGATAAGATAGAAAAGAAGGCACTCGGCATCCTCGCTTCATCGTCGGGGAATTGAATACAAAAGTTGACATATCATGCTGCAACTGTATAAGACGTTTATCAGGTCACAGACATTTGAATTATTGTATGCATTTTTGGTCTCCAAAAATACAAGAACGATGTGAAAGACTCTGGAGACTGGACAGAGCAGATTTAACAGAATTTGGCTGGATTGGAGTGCATTAGCTATAAGGAGAGGTTGCACAATCTATGATTTTATTAGAGTGTCAGTGGTTTACAGTCGATATGATAGAGTATATAAAACTATGAGGAACATAGATAGGGTAGATTGTCGAAGTCTTTTTCAAAGAGTTCAAATTAAAAACAAAAAGAGCAGTGGGCGCATAGGTTTAAGTTATGAGGTGGATTGTTAAAAGGAGATGAGTGAGGCAGGTTTTGTACACAAAATTTATTAGTTTCCTGGAACGCACTGCCAGGTGAAGTGGGAGAAGCAAATACGGCAGCAAAGTTAAAGAGACATTTAGACAGACACATGAACAGGACAGAAACTGTTTACATGCTACATGCAGGCATATGGAAATAGTTTAGAATATCATTGTCATCGGCACAGATATGGTGGGATGAAATGTCTGTGAAAGAATCATCAAGTCATAGAGACCCACAGCACGGAGACAGCCTCTTTGGCCTAAACTGATCCTTACTGCCTAAAACATCCATTCACGCTATTTCTTGTCATTTCCTGTTATATGATCGATGTGCATGATTGGTTTCCAAAAGAGATTCTTAAAATAAATGAGTTAGAAGATTCTGCAATATGTTACAATATCATGCATTTCTGTTTGTTGTACAATTGTATAATAATAATAAAGTGTTTTGAGTATTATAAATAGGTTGCAAAAACAAAAAGGATGCTCAGAAGCAGAAAGATTCAGGAGCAGGTAGGTATTCTGCAGAAATCAATGTTTTGCAGTTGAAGAAAGTGCTATTACTCCCAACATTGGATTTAGATATCGATTTGTGGACAGGATGTACCCTAAATAGTGAGAAGTTGGAACATGATTGCTGCGCTGAATTCCGGTTTTCCTGCTAAAGGAAAAATGTCGTTAAATTTGAAAGGATGCAGAAAAGATTATCAGGGATGTTGCCGGGACTGGAGAGTTGAACTATAGGGAGAGGCTGAACAAGCTGCGGTTAATTTCCATGGAGCATCACAGGCTGAGAGGTGACATTATAGAAGCTTCAACGATCATGAAAAGCAGAGGTAGGGTGAATAGCTATGGTTTTTATCCCATAGTAGGGGAGTCCAAAGCTAGAGGGCTAAGATTTAAAATGAAAAGGGCAAGGTTTAAAGGGACCTGAGGGGCACCTTTTCACACAGAGGGTATTATATGTATGGAATGAGTTTTTATAGGATGTGGTGGAGGCTGACAACGTTTACGAATATTTTAAAGGCGTCTGGATGGGTACACGAATCAGAAGGGTTTAGAGGGCTATCTACCAAATACCGGCAAATGGAACCAGATTAATTTAGAATATGTGGTCAGCATGGACACGTTGGGCCGAAGGCTTTGTTTCTGTGCTCTGCAACTCCTGGATAATGACTGTATGAGACATATCTCTCCCCGTGTTGAACACTCAAACTGTTCGAACAGTCACAAGAAAAATATCTCTGAACAGACAGCAGCTGTGGCTGCTATCTAAAAGACCAACATTTGAAATGTTTGTCTGTTGGAGATGTTATGAGTGACTGTGTGTACACATTGCTCCCCCTTCTCCGACGTTGTGAGGTTAATATCGATGTACAACACATCCCATCCACAACTCGGGGCATATGAACGTCGATCCACCATAGTTAGAGAAAAAGTCACATCTGTGCACAAATTCCTTTTCTCCAGTGCAATTGGAGACGTACAGGGTATAGTTAAAAAAAATTGAAATTATTTGGGAAAAGAAGTTCAACGTTTATAACTCGTGCAAACGTGTTTTTGACTAGAATTTGAAACCAGCTTTTCCTTGCTTTGGAAACTCGGGCTGTTCCAAAAGAATGAAAGGCATTTAATGCAAAATCAGAAATTGAAAATATTTTAATTGAAGACACATTCCTGTGTGTTAATGAGCACCCTCTACTATATGACGGATGCATGGAACCTTTCGCATTAAACTCATGGCACTGAATATTGCTATGTGTCCTTCTGTTTTAACACGACTATATTTACACTGCCTTTTAGAATGACTGTCCTTCTTGAAGACTTGTTTTTACATTACCCGTTCCGCTACCAGCAATCCATATCTAACTCTGCAAAATTAGTTTAATTCTCAACGAACCGCAGCAACAACCACCCTGCCACCTGACAAGCAAGTGGTTGGCTTCGCTCAGTTCAGGAAAAACTCATTGGAAGTACTTAGATGCCACTTTCCCCAGAAACGCACCCAGTGATCCACGATTCTAATGCCCTCCCAACCTTTCTAATTCTGTAGCCACTGTACTCGTTCATTCCAAATGACTATACCTTTACTTACTAATACGTGCAATTGCATTGATTGAGAAATTCCAACCTTTCAGGTCCTGCTTGAAATTAAAATCTGCAATCTAGCTACCTAAGTTCAGTTGAAGGGTCCCTGTAATTGAAATGTAGACTCTCTTTTCAGTCCACAGATGCTGCCAGAACTGTTGATTAGCTCCAGTAGTTTCTGTTATTGTTTCAGATTTCCAGCATCCGCAGTTCGCTGTTTGGTTTTAGCAGTTTTCTTATTGTTAGTTTCTCCCCAACAATTGTTAGCTTAATTGGAAGGATGGCTGATTTGCGACACAGAATGACAACGCTGAGTCATTTAAATTCCAGTATTGGTGGGTTTAGCATGAATATCCCATCTTCTGAACATCTCCCTTGGTTACGGTCTGGTGACCCTCATGCTTATCGAACAACGGCCTTCTCTGTCTATGAAGAGAATGGTCGTATTATCCTCTCGAGCTGTGGTTATTTTACCTTACGTTGTATTGTTGTTATTGCATTAGATAGCTGAAATCTCGAAACAAATCTAGCAGCTTATACGCATCCGAAATGCATAACAGAAAAGTAAGGATTAGATTTAACGTCGCAATGGAGACTCCTTGGCAGCAAAAAAAAAGAGACACATACCGAATACATTGATAGTAGGAGACATTGTATTAACAGGTGATGTGTTCTGTTATGGCAAAAATCAATCATGCTCCACGTTCATACGTCACCCTGATTATGACGTGGATGATATAATCTCCTTAATGAGGAGAGGATATACTTGTAATAGAGAAAGTTGATGAGGCTCAAACTGGAGTCGGTCGGAATATCACACGAGGAAAGTTTGTTTACAGTGCAGGATGATGCTACTCCTTTAACAATGTTATGTTTCCCTTGCCTTTTTTCAGCGGGGTCACAGACTCCGAAAGTCTAAATTGGAGGGATTCACGGCAAATTTGCTGATAGCTAAAAAATAGTGCCTTATGCAAAAGTTTTTCAAGTTTGAAAAAACAAACACTTGTACAATGAAAGAGAGGCGACCAGTTCTCCCATCTCTGCTTCACTCTGCTTTGGTTTGGTTTTAGCACTGTAGCATTTTGAAGCTGCTGAACACAAAGAAGCAGGTCCATGCTAACAATCCCTCTGACTTCTGTCCTGTAAGACCCTGTGTTTTCTTTTGCCTCTTCTGCCAATGGGGATTTATGGGGATTTCGCAAGTATTTGGAACAGCAGCATACAGTTGGAATCATGTTTTGTTTTTTGGATAGGTTAGGTGCTTTTGCTTTTTGTTCTCTTTTGTTTGTGTTTCCTTCGGCACTCATAGAAATAAATTCTGCTTTGTTCCAACTGAGTGGTTTGAATAGCTGCATTACTCCTCCGAAATACACGTTGCACCTTATTAAAATCATTAGCAAAGTTAGGGTGTCGGTGATGTTCTTGTAATATTGTAAGACAGTCTGACCTAGTATAGAACAGCAACCCTTATCTGATATTTGTTGTATAGTTCCAAATTGTGATTAGGGTTGCTGGGCTCGAAGACAGCGAATGGTAGTTGTTAATGTCTTTTATTCCGGGTATTGAATTCGTTTGGTTTTAAATAGTCGTTGGAATTGCAATGACTCTTTCAGTTACCAAGAGTTTTCTGGGGGTGCAAGTAACCTTGAGGGTTTTACAAAAGTTGATTAAGACTAAGCTGCTGAAATTAGCAGACAACTTAGAGTTGGAGATGCCTCCTTCTGTGAGGAAAGCGGAGATGATTACAGCAACAATTTGCTACAAAATGCAATCAGAATCTTTAGAGATGGTGAAAATTCAGTTGAAATGAGGCAAGTGACAGGATTAAGATTAAATGCAGAGGAAAGAGATAAGGAACAAATTTCTTTGGCAGAACAAAACGGAAGATAGAAGAGGAAAGGAAGAAAATGAGGGAGTTTGAATTTCAGAAATTGGCATTTGAACAGAAGGTCAGTTGAAAAGGATGAAAGTGAAGGTGGAAGGCAAGCATTTTGTGGAATTCAGTGAAGATGAGCAAGACAACGGTACCCCAAGGCTTGTTGAAAAACTTTTCAAATATATTCAAGCATTGCACAAATTTGATGACAAGGAGGTGGAAAACTCTTTCAACTCATTTGAAAAGGTGGCTGAACAAATGCGTTGGTTAGTGACCATGTGGGTTTCGTTTATCCAAAAAAAAAAAGCAAAAATAGAGCTGGTGAGTATTCACATCATTATCAACAGAGATATCTGGGGAAGATGAGGATTAAAAAAAACCATATTAAGTGCCAGCTTGTGCCAGAAGTTTACAGATAACATTTCATGAATCTAAGAGTGACTCTGTTCAATCCCAAACTGAGTTTGAAAGGATCAAACGATCTAATTTGAGTAGGTGGACAAGGGCATTAAAAATGGAGCAAACCGATGACAGTCTCAGAGAGAATTACTTTGGAGGAGTTCAAAAATTCACTTTCTGAAGTTTTCAGAACTTACATGGAAGAGCAGAGAGTTAAAACGCCAAATTCGCAGCTGAAATATGCAATGATTATGAGTTGGCTCAAAATTAAATTTTGGCTTCCAGAATCAATTTCAATCCATTAGAGATAGACATTGGGGAAAACAGAAATGCTCACGTCGAACGGGAAAGGTAGATCTCCGTGAAGAGCATAAGGATAACTGACCACATGCTAAAAATGAAACGCTTGAAGGCAAAAAAGAAGTTAAAAAGCTCCAGTATTGTCACTGCAATAAAGTAGGCCACGTGAAATCACAGTGGTGCTCGGTTAGGAAAAGCACTGGGAGGACAAATGTAGGAAAATAGGATAAGACAATGAATTTTGCTGGAGTGGTAATGGAAAGCACAGTGGAAGGTAGAAAGCTGTACCAAAACGTACAACCTGGTCGAAGGTTGATTAATGAGGAAGTGCCAGATTTTATTAAACCAGATAACTGTGAAAGTAAAGATTACTTCTATAGGCCAGGAGCAGCAGTAAAGAGTTTACCATGTTCGAAAATGAAGTATCTTCTCAATCTGTGATGCTGAAAGATGTGGAGATATGTACGTCTGAAGGACTACCGCCAGAAAAGACACTAGTAACAGAAATTCACGGTGAGACAAGATGCACTCAATGATGTAATGTCACTTTAAACTGTCCAGTGGAAAAGTCATGGTAGAAGTCCTAGACAACTCTCAGCTCCAGTTTGTCTTTGCTAATGACGCAGCTGGATCACAGGTAGGAGTGTTGCCTACTGTGGTTAAAAAGCCAGTGGAAACTCAGGCAACTGAACTAGAGCCGGACAGATATGGGAATTTTCCTCCTTGTGTGGTATTGAGATCACAAAGTCACCAGTTGAATGTTGAAGTGGATTTAACAGAGATCCTGTTTGAAACACACCAGGACCAGATAGCTGACAAAGCGAATATTTTTAGATTAGATTACTTACAGTGTGGAAACAGGCCCTTCAGCCCAACAAGTTCACACTGACCCGCCGAAGTACAACCCACTCCCCTACATTTTACCCCTTCATCTAACGCTACGAGCAATTTAGCATGTCCAATCCACCTAACCTGCGTATTTTTAGACTGTGGGAGGAAATCGGAGCACCCAGAGGAAACCCACGCAGACACGGGGAGAATACGCAAACTCCACACAGTCAGTCACCTGAGCCGGGAATTGAGCCCGGGCTCTGGCACTGTGAGACAACAGTGCTAACCACTGTGCCACCGTGCCACCCAGATAAGTTAACTGAGTCACAGCAGAAAGCTGAAAATTTTCAGCAATTGTATCTAAAGATGTGCACAGAAAAAATAATCCGAATGCATGCCTGCATGTTTTTATCTTAACAGTTACATCTTAATCACATATTCTGGAAGATGAGAAATGGGCAGAAGCTCATCAATTGTATTACCAGCGAGTTATGGAAAGGAGGCATTGCGAGTGGGGCATTAGCTGCCACTAGGGTGCTATTTAGGAATGAGAAAATCTCAAACTAAAATACAACGACAATTTTACTGTCCTGGACTGCACACGCACGTAATTGAATTTTTCCACGCGTGTCATAAATGTCAGGTATTTGGAAAACAAATGGCGATAATAAAACCCGCACATTTATAAACTATTCCTGCATTGAGGAAGACTCTTTCACAAGACTGTAATTGATTGCATAAAACTCTCACCTCAAACAAAAAGTGTGAATCAGTATTTGTTAACATCAATGGATGTGCCTACTAGACTTCCAGAGGCCATTCCATTATGCAATTTCACAGCTAAAAGATTTGTAGAGGAGTTACTAAATTTTCTCACTCGATACGGATATCCCACAGAGATATAATTATATTAAAGGTCAAACTTTACATCAAAATTATTCAACTGAGGAATAAAACAATTCAAATCTACTGGGTACCATCCAGAACCGCATGGAGCGCTAGAAATGTGGCATAAAACATTAAACAGTGAGGGATTATACTCAAGACTATCAAATGATTGGGATAAGGGAATCCCACTATTTGCAATCAAATGAATCGACCAAATTCAGTCCAGTTGAGTTAGTTTTTGGGCATGAAGTGACAGGAAAACTGAAATTGAAAAGGAGAAATTGGTAATTCGGAATTCAGAGACCACACATTAGACTATGTGTCAAACTTTCATGAATGATTAAATAGAGCGGGGGAGTTTTCCAGACAATTTTTAAAGGTACAACAGAATACAATGAGACGGGATGCAGACAAGAAATGAGAAATTCACAACTATGCGATCGGCAGTCATATTATGTTACTTCCAGTGATAGGTGAACCTTTAAAAGCAAGGTTTCGTCGACTTCATCAAGTCAAAAGGAAATTGATTGAGGTGAACTATTTGATGGTGACTCCAGACAGAAAAAAAATCTCACAGTGTGTGATGTGACTATGCCCTCAAAGTATTTTGACAGGGAGGTAAAGCGAAATGAGACTGTGTTATCATTCACAAGACAGAGTTAAGAACCAAGTTAAGAGGACTCTGAATTGGGCATTCCTGATATTAAATTGGCAAGTGAGGAGGTTGTCAAAAATTGGGATAAATTATTGAGTTATCTTCCCGAGAAAAATCGAAATGTTCTGAAAGAGTTATTTACCCTATGGTGCCGTATATATGGATGACCTGGTGATTTTTGGTCATTCATGGAAGGAAAATTTGAAACATTTATCAGACTTGTTTGATTGACTTCGAGAGGCAGGCTTAGTGATAAAACTGGGTAAAATTGAATTTGCTAAAACCCAAGTAACCTTCCTGGGCCATGTTATTGGACATAGACAAATGGCCCCACGGAATTCAAAAACAAAGGTGACTGGGGAGTTTTCATTGCCATTAGCAAAAAAGAAAACAATCCTACAGTTCCTGGGTTTTAGTGAGTTTTGTCGAAAATCTGCGCAGAATTTTAGCAGTGCGGCCTCTCCATTCACTGAATTGCTAAAAAAAAGCAAGAAGTTTCAGTGGACAGCAGACTGTCAGAAGGCCTTTGACAGCCTGAAAGCTGCGTTAACTACTGCCCCAGAATTAGCCACATCTAATTACGCTCTAATTCAAGTTGGCTATCGATGCAAGTACAGTGGGCGTCGTTGCTGTGCTCTCACAGGAAGACAAGAAGATATAAAGACCTGTCGGGTATTTCTCCAGGAAGTTGAACATTTTTCAGCAGAAATAGTCGACAGTTGAGATGGAGGCTTTGAGCTTGGTGTCAGCATTACAACATTTCAATATTTTTGTTACTAGTAACGTATGTGGGACAATCATGTACACTGACCATAACCAATTGAAGTTTTTGGAGAAATTTAAGGTCATAAATGCCAGACATTTTAAATGGAGCTTCTTGTTACAGCCATTCAATTTGAAAATTGTGCATGTGGGAAGAGGAGAAAGCGTGATTGCTGACGAAATGTCGAGACTTTAATGAGAAACAGAGTTTTTCAGTGGGAGAAGTACAACAGACGGAAAAGAATGAAGTTGTGCATGTTTGCATGGTTATAGTCAATGTAATAAATATGTATGTTGTACGGTATTAACAATTTAAGGTTCAGCAGTTCTAAAACGAAGCCATCTTTGGATATTGATTGTTCTTACTTTTTTTGGGGGATTGGCGTGTATTGCAATGCTGCTTCTTTTACAAGGTTATGTTGCCTTTGTTTTTTTTTCACGGAGGTTGTAAAATACACAGATTCCAAAAAGTCTATGTTGAAAGGTTTTAGGGCCAATTCGATTATCGCTAACAGGTACTTTGTCAGGCAAAATACTTTCAAAGTTTAAAAACATCTTGTACAATGAAAAGGGAGTGACCAGTTCTCCCAACTCTGCTTAACTCTGAATTGGTTTGGTTTTAGCACAGCAGTGATTTGAAGCTGCTCGATCCAAGGAAGCAGATCCATGCTGACCCTTTCTCTCATTTCTCTCCTGTAAGACTCTGTGTTTGATTTTAAATTTGTACCAAGGGGTATTCCTCGGGATTCTTGTAAGTATTTGGAACAGCAGCATTAAATTGTGATAATCTGTTGGGTTTTCGGACATGTTAAGTTATTCTGCATTCTGTTCTTTTTTATTTGTGTTTCATTCAGCAGATTTGTAAAAAAATTCTGTTTTCTTTAAGAAATAATGTGGTTTGATCATCTGCATCACTCCTGAAAAATCCACACTACACTTAAGTAAAACCACTTGAAAAGTTAGGGTCTGGGCCAAACTTCTTGAAATGTTTTGAGGTTGTCTGACCTCGTCCATGACAAATGGAACTGGATTGAATAAGTTCAGAAGAATGACTGATCTAAAATAAAGATCGGAGAGTCTAAGAGCCTTAGGCAGAGTATACGAAGTAAAAGTGTTTCCCCTGTTTATTTACACCTACAACAGGGCTCAAAGTCTGAGTATAGGGTATAGGATATTAAGATAGAGATTATGAAGCAGTTCTTCCTGGACTTTAACAATCAACTAGTTAAATACTCTACCAGGGATGAGTCTGAACGTTGGATCACAAAGAATACGTTTTACCGATGTATTCTTTTAAATATTCAAGCCAGCAAGAAGTACAGAGAGGATGTGGGAAAGTGGTGAAGAGATAGATGATTAGCCTTTATCTTACTTGGTCATAGAACAGACATATCTGACCCAGAAGCGTTAGGTTTTTATATTGGATATCAGACCATAACTGAGAAATGATCGAATGTTATGTAAAAGAATAACACCATCACATCGACTACCCATGGTCTTAAGCCAAAAATGAATTGGCGACTGTTCCAGTTAGTAAAAGACTAAAATGATCAGACTTCAATTACACTACATGAATTGTGCATGCCAAACATTACTTTTGTCCATCTTAGGGGATAATGCCAACATTAATCTATGAACAACTGGCACTATTGAAACATTCCACATGTGACATAGAACGAGAAGACATTTGCAGACAGGAAAGTGAAAGGCAATGATTAGGAATGGGGCCAAATGAAAATGCCAGAATTTAGCTTGGAATTGGTTAATTAGATGACAATGTGGCAAACAAATGGATGATGATACTGTCTTTTCCTGCATTCCTCGGGCTTGTTTAGATTAAGAGTTGTACATTCTCTCCCTGCGTTTGCTTGATTAAATTATCAACCTTGTTATTGATTGTAACCACAGCATTGCAATTATCACTTTACATATTTATATTAAGAATGAAAATTAAATCAAAAGAATGTCATGACACCGGGTTACAGTCCAACACGTTTATTTGGGGTAGGGATTTACATATTAATAAATCTAAACCTGCACCTTCAATCGAATTGATTAAAGACTTAATAGCCATCTATGTATGGACAATACATTCACATAAGTTATATGATCTTTTGATCTTTTAATATAAATTCTGTGTCCAATTAATTGTCTTTCATTAGCCGCCTGATGAAAGAGCGGGGGGCGGGGCCGGGGGGGGGGGAGGGGGGGGGGGGAGGGAGCGGGAGGAGGGGGGTGGTGGCTCCGAAAGCTTGCAGTATCAAGTAAACCTCTTGAACACTAATCCGGTGTCGTCGGATGTTTGACCCTGTCCACCCTAGTCCAACAACATTCCCTCACGTAATGGATATAAATGAACTGGTGAATGTTGAAAATGTCTTGCTAAGTGGAATCGGGCATGTAATATTTTGCAATTGTCTGACTGGGACTTTTGTTTTCTTTCCGGAATTGAAAACAGTTTTGTGATTTTGGCAGAGGTCTTCAGATTATTTATGAACTATTATTTAATAGGAACTAATAAGGAAAGATCTTTCCACGTTTAAATCTGCCCAAACCTCGACTCCAATGCATGCACATCAGTTACAAAAGGTAACCAATAAGGATCTTTTCGGATAATTTTCTTTACTCAGGTGGAGCTTAAAATGTACACGTCTCTAGAACAACATTAGTTAGAGGAACAAGCACTGAATCACCAAAAAGTAACACCAATGGATAAAAAGAAAAGTAAGGGAAAAATAGCCATTGATTGTGAAGATAATTGCGAAATATTTGTCAGAGGTTTTCACAGAGCAGGACGGCAGAATTGATCTGTTCGTTGCAATCCATTGTTTCAGAATTTTGGACCCGTTGGAATAGACAAAGCCACAGAGATGAAGGGTGAAAAAACGCCATGAGCAGGATTTTTAATTTAATCTTTGAAAGTATGAAAAGAATCTTGCCTTCAACTGTGCACGTATGTCCTAGCTGCACAGATGAATGCAACCATTCAGAAAGAAAGATAAACGCTACAGAAAGGCAAGAAAGTAAATGAAATGATAATTGGTCATTAACATTGAAAGAAAGCGATTTTTGATATACAAGCAGCTGTTACTAACATTCAAATATCTCATCGGAATTAAATATAAAATAAACTGATAACATAAGTTGTTACCTGTCCGATGTGAGTAATTTTCACTGATAAGATTTACAGCTGAGTTGATTTGAATTGAGCAAGTACATTCAAACCAATTGCTGTGCTTGTTTGCTTTGAATCTGATTTGACTGCTGACACTGTAAACCCCGTCAAGAATTATTACTTCGGTATCAAGCCATTCCTCGTTATTCTGTGATGAAACATTCCAGCGAATGGTGAGATAATCAGTGGGCACGCTGCTCACGAAGCACATCAATCTGATAACTTGCCGTGAATGAATTTCATCTGATGGCGAATGCAAGAGTGTTATGGTTGGCGAACCTGCAGAGAATTATATGTAAGATATACGTAAAATCACTATAAATATATGTGTATTTACAGTAAACTGATATAAGACAAGTTTCATTCTTACCTAAAATAAATAATTCAGATCCATTACCAAATATGAATGGTGTTCCACTAAATGTCTTAGCAGCACAGTAGTAAATGCCTGAATCATTTCTTTGAATATCATCAATTACAAGAGTATAAGTAGTCTCTTCTTCATTAATCTCTCCCGAAAATCTTCCAGTTTTACGGATAAGTTTTATCACGGTGAAAACGAGTTGTATATGTTTTCCTTGCTGATATTTATACCAGTGAACAGCTCCAGCTGTGAGCCATCCGGTGTGGCAATGCATCTTACATGTACTTCCAACTGAGGCGGTTTGAATGATTGGAGTCTGTGGGTACACTGCCTGAGAGACAATAACTGAAAAACATGATATGTCACGTGAATTACTTGTGAAATAGGAAATTATGAACCATTATAGATCAAAATCTTCCTGACAATTAAGACTGTCTTCAGCGTTGTTTATCTTGTATACGTGGAAACGTGGTTGTCCCCTTTTCACACCACAAGATTCCACAAATAAAAGGACGATGAAAGAATCAGCTAATCTCGTTTTGTGATATTACTGAAAGATGTATATTGTCTTTAGACGGTGTAGTGCTTTCAAACGTGCCCGACATATTAGAACATTTGACCTAATTGTAACAGATTAACAACAGTCAAGTTTTAACACAATATTAGTATTAAGCAGTGACAGTCAGAACTTGCCGCATGAATTTTTTTCCGTGATTTTAAACCACAAATAAGCCATAAATATATAGAATATAATCTTACCTGGCAATAGATGGAAAAGTTCAAGCAGAGTAAAGAGGATCATTGTCTGGACCAACTTATTGCTTTAAATTTCTCACTGGCGTTCCGTTTTTCTGCTTTATTCTTCACTCGATCTAGAGCAGAACATTCACGTAAGACACAGATGAGAAAGTGTTACGTTCTTAAAAAAAATGGTCGTATGGAAAATGAGCCATGATGTAAATGACAATTGTGGTTTTCCTGTTTACGCAGTAACTGCTCACATAGAATTGTGCCTTAAAGTAACATTAAAGTTTAATTTGATAACGCATTAGAAAAGGTGTGTTGTCCAGAATAATAAAATAAAATTTACAAATTAATGACATCAATGTTTGTGCTATTTTGAATGCTGCTTTCACATTAGCCTTGACCTCAATGAATCATTTAAGAAATACGTAATTGAAACAGTTTTAATGACGATGAATGATAGAGTACAAGTTCATTTACTCTTCCAGTAATATGTGAATTGCTTCTTCCAGTTTGCTTTTCTGAGTTAGCTCTCGTGGAGAAGCCATCAGAACTCCTATTATGCATCATATCAGAACACCAATTTTAGGATGTTTCCACTGTCTGAACTGGAAGAGTTGTCTGAGAGATTAAGATAAGATACAGTCACATCCGATCTGGTCGTTTGCATATGTCACATAAAGTGAAGGAGAGTTTCCACAATGGACTGGACAAAACAACATTACACCATTACAACTATACGGGGCAGGTCCTGTCATACGAACTTGATTTGTTTGAGAAGGTGACGAATGTGATCACTGAGGGTAAAGCAATGGAAGTTGTCGACATGGATTTTTGAAAGGCTCTTGACAAGGTCTCGTATGTTCGGCTCATCATAAGATTAAAATGCATGGGATCCACGGTGACTTGGCTACATAGATTCAGGATGTGCTTTCCCATAGAAGGTAGAGGGTAATGGTGGAAGTGTGCTTTTATCTCTGGCTGGACGTCTGTGACTGGTAGTGTTCTGCAGGGATCCATACTGGAACCTGATATTGATTGATGTGTGTGCTTGGAAAAAAATGTAGTGGGTGAACTACTAAGTTTAAAGATGATTTAGAAAAAGTCAGACCTGCAGTAGATAATGTAAAAAGTTGTCAAAATATGCAGTGGAACATAGATCAGTTGCAGATAATGATGGAGCCATGGTTGATGGAGTTGACTCCAGGTGAGTATGAGGTGCTCCACTTTGGAAGATCAAGTGTTAAGGACCCTAAATAGCGTTGATGTATATAGGGATCTTTGGGCTGAAATCCATAGCTCTCTGTAAATGGTCAGGTAAGAAGATAGAGCCGTAAAGAAGGCATATGTCATGCTTGCCTGTATTGGTCGAGGCATTCAGTACAAGAGTCAGGAACTCATGTTGTTCTTCATAAGTCTTTGTTTAGGCTACACTTATTGTATTGCGTGCAGTTCTGTTCGCACATTTCAGGAAGTATATGAAGGCTTTGCAGAGGTTGCAGAAGAGGTTGACCAGAATGTTGACTGAATTAGAGCGAAGGAGATATACGTAGAGACTCGTAAAACAAGGGTTTTTTTTTCTGGAGTTGCGGAGGCTAAGGGGAGACTTGATAGAAGTCTGTAATATTATGACGTGCATAGACAGGTTTGACGTTCAGAATATTTCTTTCTCAAAGTTGACATGTCGAACATCGAGTGGGGTAAGTTCAAAAGAGATTTGAGGGGCAAGTTCTTTTTTATACAGACAGTGTAGGAGTATGGAAAACTCTGCCAGTGATGGTGGAGGTGGAAGATATGTAGAGATACATAAGGAAGTTTAAAATAAGTATATTAAAATGCAAGGAATAGAGAGATATGGAACAAGGGCAGGCTAGTTTAATTTGGCGTCACGTTTGACACAACATCATGAATAGAAGGGCCCGTGCTGTCCAATCTATGTTCCATGTTCAATGTAGCAACAGCAAAAAAAGGATAATAATTTATTATAATTTGTCCGAGGTCACCTGGATAAATTCCTCTCTTGTATTCATCGTTGAAGAATAATCATGCATTAAATGGAAAAAGAAACTGTGTGTTCATCTGGTTAAGTTCATTTGCCGCTCTGTATTGCACAGATCCAGAAGGTGGCCAAAAGCAGCTACAGTGCATGCAGAAAAGTAACCGCTTCACCTCAAGTTATACTAGGTAAAATGGCACTTTTTAAGAAAGATGAACAATAAGTGATGCGAGCCATTTTAAGTTACTCACTTGGAATCGCTTTATAAGTAATATCCTCCACGCATTGTACAGTCGTCACCCCTTGAAGGAATTTATGCCAACTCCATAGTTGAACAACACTCTATACACATTTCATTGCAAATCAAACACTAAGCACAGTGTACTTACATGCCAGTGACTGGCTAAACAAACCAATGAAGAAGTACTCCCTTATTTATATTTAGGTAGGTGTGTTTTTATATTTAAAAAACCTCAGTTCCATAGTCTAGCATGTTTACAGACATGGATTGAATTAATTTAAAATCTAATAGATCCTTGCAGTAGGTATAACAAACACTGTTCCAAGGCGAACTTAATGGGAAATTGGCTCAGCTGCGTTGATGACTTTTAATGCTCATCTGAATTCGCAGTTAAAATTAAAATAAGGTAATCAATTATGTCAATAAATCTTTAGGGTTGGTGATATAAATGTTAATCAGTGCATGCACTGAATTGAACTGCATATTTACACAGAAAACAGTAATATCAGGGTCATAAGCAGAAGTGATCTATTTTTACTTTAATGCCATTTAATTCGATCATGGCTGATAGACAATCCACAACTACACTTCCCTGGATTTACAAATATCCATTGATGGAAAATCTGAATACATCTACCTTGCAACATATTTCATAACTCAGCCTCGACAACGCTCTGCAGTTAAAAAAATATAATCCAAAGGTCTACTCCTTTCTGAGCGAAGAAGTATTGCCCCATCTCTGCCTTAAATCCATGCCAATTTATTCAAAGGTTATGACATGGAGATAGAGATTTTGCATTTGTTAACTGTACAGGGCAAGTAAGCCAAAGCCTGGGGAAAATGTGTCCCTCCCTGTTTTGGCTCGCTAAGTTTGCGGATGCCCATAGAGGCCATTGATTCCTGCCATCATTAGCCAAGGCATACAGATTAAGAGAAGGGAGCAAAAGCTGGAACAGTAAAGCACGTTGGTTGGACAACTACTAAAGTACTGTGTGCACTTCTTTTAGCCACATTATTGGAAGAATTGATAGAAGATGTTGAGGTAAGATTTACCTGGAGAGTTTCAGTTATGAACAGAAATTTGAGCAGACTGGAGCTGTTTTACTTAGAACAGAAGAAATTTCAAGGAGACATGATAGAGATGTCTAAAATTATCATGCACATAAACAGGGTGGATAGGAATAAACATTTCTTCCTGATGGAATGAACAGTCGCTAAGAACATAGATTTAAGACTGGAGCTGTTTTACTTAGAACAGAAGAAATTTCAAGGAGACATGATAGAGACAAAATTATCATGCACATAAACAGGGTGGATAGGAATAAACATTTCTTCCTGATGGAATGAACAGTCGCTAAGAACATAGATTTAAAATAAGGAGCAAAATATTTCGTGGAGATGTGAGAGAAATAGCTTCACTCACACAGAGAACTGTACGAATTTGGAAATCACTGTCTGTTAAGGTGGCAGAGGCAGGTGATAAAGAAAGCGTTCTGCGCAGTTAATTTCTTTAATCAGAGTGTTGAGTGTAAGAGGTGGGACATCATGTTGTGGCTGTTCAGGCCATTGGTAGGCCAATTTTGGAGAGCCCAGTACAATTCTGATAGTTCTGCAAGAGCAGATTTACAAAAATGTTACTGGGACTGGAGAGTTTGAGCTAAAGAAGAGGCTGGACAGGCTGGGAACTTTTCTCACTGGAGCTGAAAAGGTTGACGGGTGACGTTTCAGAGGTTTATAAAATCATGACGGGGGCAGATAAGCTGAATAGCAAATGTCTTTTCCCGGGAGAAAGGAAGTTCAAAGGTAGCGGGCATAATTTTAAGGTGAGAGAAGAAAGATTTTCAAGGGTCTTGAAGGATAGTTATTTTTCACACCATTTGTGGTCCATTTGTGGAATGAACTGCCAGAAGAATGGTTAGATGCAGGTATAAGTGCAACATTTGCAAGTCATTTGAATTGGTACTTAGAACATAGAACATAGAAAAATACAGCGCAGTACAGGCCCTTTGGCCCTCGATGATGCTCCGATCCAAGCCCACCTAAACTACACTAGCCCACTATCCTCCATATGCCTATCCAATGCCCGCTTAAATGCCCATAAAGAGGGAGAGTCCACCATTGCTACTGGCAGGGCATTCCATGAACTCACGACTCGCTGAGTAAAGAATCTACCCCTAACATCTGTCCTATACCTACCACCCCTTAATTTAAAGCTATGCCCCCTCATAATAGCTGACTCCATACGTGGAAAAAGATTCTCA
>NC_057717.1:73855032-73960589 GCF_004010195.1 Chiloscyllium plagiosum | reverse complement strand
AAAATGCATTTCCTCCCATTTAGTTTATCTAATATCCATCTGTCACTCCTCAATCCATTGACCTAATTGCACAATGACTCTTTGCAATCAGAGATAACTGTCTCACTGCCCAATATAACAGCAATTTTAGTGTTATCTGTAAATGTACCAACCATGCCATTGATATTATCATCCTAACCTTTTACATCAATGACAAACAAAAGCCCATCCAGTACTGATCCCGGTGGAACATTGCTTGTTATAAGCTTCGAGGCGAAAGCAAAATCCTCTATTCTGTCTCCTTCTGTAAAACCGAACTTACATCCAGTTGTCAAGCTTACCCGCAATCCCATGTGCTCTAACTTTATTAATTGGTCTACCATGGGGAACCTTATCAAACGCCTTCCTAAAATCCATATATACCACATCTACCGCTTTCCCCTCATCACCCTCCTTCGTCACCTTTTCAAAGAATTCAATAAGGTTTGTGAGGCACGACCTGCCCTTCACAAAACCATGCTGACTATCCTTGATCACATTATTCCTATCCAGATGTTCATAAATCCTAGCCCTTGCAATTCTCTCTAAGACTTTGCCCATCACAGAAGTGAGACTCACTGGCCTATAGTTGCTAGGGTTATCCCTACTCCCCTTCTTGAACAAGGGAACCACATTTGCTATCCTCCTGTCTTCTGGCACTATTCCTGTAGACAACGAGGACATAAAAATCAAGGCCAATGGCTCTGCAATCTCCTCCATTGCTTGAACATAATGCTTTCGAGGGATATGGTCCATGTGCAAGCAAATGCGACTAATTTAGTTAGTCGACCCTGGTCAGCAATATGGCATTGGAAACAAAGGATATGTTTTGATGCTCCATGATTCTATGGTACTATGAAATGCTATACCAATGCTCTCATGGATGACAACACTTTAAAATGCCAAATGATCTTCCCGTTTTTACAACTGTACACTTTCGAAATGTCTAGTTCATTCATACACATCATTAAGCAGCAATGTTTTACAATATTTTCCTGTGGAATGATATTTTAAACTTTCCTTCAATGTGACAAGCACTATTCCGCACTGTTCCATTTCCTGCCGTGCAGTCTATGTTGCATATTGGTTCATTTTGTCTATTTTATTCCATGACCTCGAATTCTGCCCACAAGCACTTTGGTGCCACTTCATCAAAAAACATTTTCAAAAGCTTTGTTTACATATGTATCAAGGGAACTAAATTAGCAATACTGTTCTCTGTGCTACTCCATGAGTCACCGCTTTCAGTCAAACCTTCTACCCTCTGTCTCCTGCCAATAAGCTAAGTTTTCATCCAACTTTCAAACTTACCTTGGATCCCTGATTTAACAGTGTCCTATATGGGAACTGGGTCGAGGCTTTGCTGGAATTCACAAGAATGCATCAGAAATTACCAGCCCTTCACAAGGCCATGATGACTGTCTCGTGCTACCTTAATTCTCTCTAAGTGTCTATTTATTTATTATGCATTGGAGTATCCATCACTTTCCCCTATTGATTTCAGGCTGACACATGCGTCGTTACCTGGGCCATCTTTGCTTAAAGAAGGGCAACATACTTGCAATCCTCTAATTACCATATGTGAATCCTGTATTCTAAGAGGCCTGGAAGATTTCTGCTTATGGTTTCACAATTTTCTCCCTACCTCTGTCAGCAATTAAGGAGCCAGTACTGGCGACTTCCATACCTAGAGTCCTGCCTGTCTTCTTCTCACCTCTTTTTAATGCTTAACTATGTTGCTGAATTGCTGAGCACCCATTTTTAAACGGGGCCATTGTCACCATTTTCCAATTTTGTAAGAGCGAAAGTAATCAATTAGTACCTCTGCTGTACCCTTTAATTCAATCAGCAGCTGACTTGGCTTGTTCTTCGTGGTCCCTCGCTATCCTTCACTAATCATTCACGTTTAAGAGGTTTGAAGTACATTTTACTTTTTTTAGCACAGGGTGCCATCGTTTTATCGTGCTTCCCCATATCTTCATTTATTGCAGCCTTTGCGTGTTCTGAATGACAAACAAACGTATTCCTGATTTCTATTTGCTATTGTCATTATGATATGCACTACGTGCATTCTTTTTCTTCCTTATTTTCTCATCAACACCAATAGGTAACCAAGATATTCTAGGGCGCTAGTCATTTGGATACAGAACTGGCTAGAAGTTAGAAGACAGAGGGTGGTGGTGGACGGTTGCTTTTCAGACTGGAGGCCTGTGACCAGTGGTGTGCCACAAGGATCATTGCTGCATCCGTTACTTGTCATCATTTATAAAAATGATAAGGATGTGAACGTAGGAGATATAGTTAGTAAGTTTGTAGATGACAACAAAATTGGAAGTATTGTGAACACGGAAGAAGTTTACCTCAGAGTAAAACGGGATCTTGTTTAGATTGGGAATCGGTTGAGGAGTGAAGCAGGGAGTTTAATTAAGATAAATACGAAGTGTTACATTTTGGAAAAGCAAGTCAGAGCAGGACTTCTACACTTAAATTTACTGTCTTCAGGAGTGTTGCTGAACAAAGAGACCTGAGAGTGCAGGTTCATAGTTCATTTAAAGTAGAGTCGGAGTTAGAGAGTGAAGAAGGCATTTGGTATGCTTTCCTGTATTAGTCATTGCATTGAGTATAGTATTTGGAGGTTATGTCGTGGCTGTACAGGATATTGTTCGGCCAATTTTGGAATATTGAGTGCAATTATGGTCTCCTTCCTATTGGAAGGATGTTGTGAAACTTGGAAGGGTTCAGAAAATATTTACAAGGATGTTGTCAGGCTTGGAGTATTTGAGTGAGATGGGAGGCTGAATAGGCTGGGGCTGCTTTGGCTGGAGCGTTGGAGTTTGAGGGGTGACATTATACAGGTTTGTAAAATCATGAGAGATATGGATAGAATAAATAGACAAAGTCTTTTCCATGGTGCGAGTGAATCCAGAACTAGAATGAATAGTTTTAGTTTCGTGGGGAAGGATATAAAAGGTACCTATGGGGCAACTTTTTCACGCAGTGAATCGTGCATGTATGGAATGAGCTGCCAGAGGAAGTGGTGAAGGCTGGTACAGCTATAGCAGTTAGGACGATTCTCAAATGGTTTATGAATAGAAAGGGTTTGGATGGATATGGGACAAGTGTTGGCAAGTGGTACTGGATTATGTTCGGATATCTTGTTGACATTGACTAATTGGACCAAAGACTTTGTTTCCATCTCTATGACTCTATGAGTCTACGTTTGAATAACCCATATTTTTTTCATTGTTATGTACTTAGATTGTTGCCTACTCTTTATGCTTTTGAATGTCTACTAGTTTTCCTCCATTTGCTAGAGAGAGAGAGAGAGAGAGAGACAGAGAGATAATTGCTTGTTTGAGGATTGGACAAGTAATTGAGTAATTGGTTCCTAGTTTTTACGTGTAATTGGTAAAATTCGCTGGAGCAGGACAATTTGGAATTATAGAAAGCTTCCTTTGCAATGTGTGGGAAATCAAGGACACTTCCAGTGTACATGGTGAACATTGATGCAGGAAATGAGGAGTTGAAACTTTATTGCTGGAACAGCGCAGCAGGTCAGGCAGCATCCAGGGAACAGGAGATTCGACGTTTCGGGCTCAACTTTGATCTCCAGCATTCGCAGACCTCACTTTCTCCTCGCAGGAAATGAGGAAATGTGTTCAAGTGCAGCTCCTTATTTAGTACATGAAACCTTTGCAGCTGCTGGTGAAATCATTATGGAGCATCATTGATATCATGATTAGGAAGCTTGTCACATTATAAGTAAAGGTTACACAGGCAGAAAAGGGTTATTTATCCACCAGGAAGATGAACCAGACTGAGCTGATCGTGGAAGTGTCTCCTCTGATCAACCTCTTCGCAATACTACACTATTTTGGATAATGCTGTGGGTTGGTGTTTGGCCTCTCAGGCGAAAGCAGTAGCATCTATATTTGTGGCACCATGGTTGATTCTATTATATGGCAGGTGAGAAAAAACTGTCAGAGAGTTTTGTTGAGAGCGGACTGTACTGTAAGAGGAACCGAAAGACAGTTTGCGATTCCTTCCCGGTGCTGAGATCGGGATGTCTCAGAGCAGTTGTAGTGCATTCCAGAGGGAGACCGTGAACAGGCAGCAGTGGTCGTACATGTCAGTATGAATGCCATGAATAGAAAAAGGAAATACGCTTCTCCAGCTCAAATTTACAGGGTAGGGCACTGGATTAAAGGGGAGAATATGATGGTTGGAGTCTTGGGACTACCTTCCGTGCTACCTGCTACAGAATACCGTAAGAGAAAGATAAGTCAGATGTGTGAAAGTGATGGTGTTGGAGTGAAGGATTTCAATTTCTGGGTCATTGAAGCAAGTTTGGATTAGGTCGAACCTGCAGAAGCTGGACGAGTTTCACATGGACCAAAATAAAGAAAGAACAAAGAACAGTGCAACACGTGAACAGGCTCTTTGGGTTACCAATTCTGCATTGACACATGAACATCTTTTTAAAGTAAAAAATCTTTTTGCTTCTATTCCATGACACTTTATGCATCTGTCAATATACCTCTTTAACGTTGCCATTATGAAGCACATCCTTGAGCATTTAACACTAGGTTTAAAACAAAGCTTGCCTCGCAAATCTCCATTAAACTTTTCCTCTTTTACTTTAAACGCATGTTCCCTCGTGATTATATTTTATCCTGGGAAAAAGACTGCATATCCATTCAATCCATGCCTATGATAATTTTGCCAAATTTTACAATCACTCCTCAGCCTCCGACTTCCAAATGAAAACAAATTAGGTTAGTGTAATTCGATTTTTCCACATAGCTATTGTCCTCTATACCAGGTAACATACTGGTTAACCTTTTCTGTACCTTATCCAAAGCCGCCACATCCTTCTGCGTGTGTGGCCTAACTAATATTTTTTACAGACACAATGTGACTTGTTGCTTTTTGAACTTTATGAAGGCTAGTATTCATACGCTTTCTTGACCACCTTGTCCCAACGAAGCTAATTGGCCAACTGGTGTTGGCACTTTCAGGGAACTAGAAGCATGTTTTATATTTAATGCTACAAGAAGTTCCACCATTTAATGCACGTTTCGCTCTTGTATTCGACTTCTAAAATGCATGAACTCACATTTGTCTGGATTAAATTACTACTGTTATTGCTCTACCCAAATCTCCTGCTGTCGTACAAACAAATAGCTTCAATATTCACTCTGGAATGTTTGCTCCTGCTGTTGGGAAGGACTCAAACAGACCTAGCCGAGGAATGGAGCATCGAGGATATTTAAAATCAGGAGCAAGGTCCAGTCTGATAACCAAGAAATGCTCGGACAATCCAGGAGGTGGGCAAGACATGGGTGGGATAAGGCACATGAGAGATCCAGGAAGCTAAATTGCAACTATTTTAATACAAGAAGATGACATTCTCCTGGGCTTGTCTTTAGTGCTTTCATGCTAGCTATTACTATTTCGTTTGAGGTGTTCCGACTGAAAACAAATATGCCCCATGAGTTATGAAAACATTTCACAACACAGATTAGTATGAAGAAACAAAATTTACACTACCACATATTAGCAGGTACAATGAAAGAAGACCAACCAGATGGTGATGTTAATAAGTAAGGTAAAAGTTCGGGAGAAAGAAGCAATACGTTTTCTGATTGAAGTTAAATTTTGTGACCACATGCTTAAATGTCCGTTTGGCTGGAGTAGAAGAAACAAAAATGAGATTTCTAGCGAGGCCAGAATTGAAGTAGAATAGACTTCTTGAATATCTGATGGGTGGCTTTAGGTGGAATGGCAATTTATTCATAAAATATTTCATGAATTTGCAGAATTATGTATGGTTTACAAGCATGTGAAGTTCTTGGAGTGATAAAGGATGACAGGGAATTGCTGAATTGAAAAAAAATTCAGGACAATTGAGGAGTTGAAAGGAAAGGTGAAAATTGACACCATTTTCTGGATGGGGAAAATACTGCCAGCAAGTTTATTAATGAACACAATTTGGTTGGTGGGCTTCACTTACACAGTCACAGAATCATAGAGCTGTACAGCATGGAAACAGACTCTTCAGTGTAACGGGTCCATGCTGACCTGATATCCTGAATTAAACTAGTCCTATTTTCCAGCATTTGCCCCATGACACTCTAAACCCGACGGAGCTATATACCCAACCAGGGGACGTTCAAATTTTGTAATTCCAATACCCTCCACCACTTCCTCTGGCAGCTCATTCCATGCACACACTACCATCTGTGTGAAAACATTGCGCCTGAGGTCCCTTTCAAGTCTTTCCCCTCTCACCTTAACCGATGCCTTGTAGGTTTGTATTCACCCCATCCTAGGAAAACGTTCTTGGATATTTACCCTACTTATGACTCTCATGATTTCACAAGCTTCTACAATGTTGCCCCTTCAGCCTCCAAAGTTTCATACAAAATGGACCTAGCCGACTGAACTTCGCCCTATGGCTTCTATCTTCCAACCCTGGCTAAATCCTTGTCAGTCTTTTCTGAACCATTTCAGAATTTACAACATCCCTCCTATGGAGGGGCCAGAATTGAATGCAGTATCCTAAAAGTAGCTTTACCAAAGTCCTGGCCAAATCATGATCTCCCAACTCCTATACTCAATGCACCAAGCAATAAAGGCGATCATACTATTCACCATGTTGATTATCCTGTCTACTGGCAACTCGACTTCCAAGGAACTATGAAGCTGGATTCCTTCCCCCATCTCCAACACTACCATTTATTTCTCAGTCCCCTTGGCCCACAGGCCTCATTCCTGATGAAAGACCTATACTTGAAACTTCGATTCTTCTGCTCCTCAGATGCTGCCTGACAGGCTGTGCTTTTTCAGTGGTACATTTTTGAATTCTGATCTCTCGCATCTGCAGTCCTTACTTTCTCCTAGTTGATTATATCCTTACCGCAAAGCCTTTTCCAAGGATGCCTACTTTGAAGAAGTTCTCCTCTCTTGACAAGAATCTCAGAGAGTCTCTTTCACATTGCATCCCACAGGTCATGCCCTTGGCTCTGAAGCTCTTCAGCCACTTCCTGAAGCAGACTCGCTACCAGAAAAACATCTCTTTCCTCACAGCTCGCCTACAGAACCGACTGATCCTACAGGGACCCCGGATCGCATTCAGACCATTGCAATTTGGACCTGATCAGGACAACCAAAACCTACAACAAATCCAAAGTTTCCAGAAACGGAAATTTCCGGAAAATTGTAAATGAGAACACTTAAGCAGAGATTTAACAAATAGGAACTATTTGCTCGTGTCCCTCAGGGAAATACATCTACTGTTCTTGGTTGATCTGGATTACATATTTTCCAGGAACACCGAACATGCAGATTATTCTTTGCTATGTTTTATAGTTGTTGCCAAGAAAAAAAATCTTATATGCATGAAACATCTACAAATGAAAGTAAAGAAACAGAATAGACTTTTCTGCTTTGGTAACGAAAGCAGAACTGATAACGGAATATCTACATTTACTGTCGCTGCAAATTCGACTTGAAAATCTTGGCACATGTGTCAACATTGGGAGAGTTGCCCTACAGTCCTCTCAAGGAACAGCCAGAGCTCTTCATACTCAGACAATCATGCTGGTACATATACATTCCGAATCATCACCGTCACTAGCACTGATTATATCCTGTCACCGCACAGCATAAATTCAGCAGAGATGGAAGTCTCTGGTTTTATAGTCTGTGGGAGTTGACCTGAGAATCAAAGTTTTTTTCTTCTTTTATTCGCTTGTGAGACGTGCACATCTCTGGTACTGCACACCACTAGTTGACATTGTGAAGGTAGTAGTAAGCTGCCTTTTCCAACTCCTGCAGTCTATGTGTTGTAGGTAGACACACAATACCATTAGAAGATGAGTCCAGAAGTACTGAAGGCTCGATGATATGTTTCCATGTCAGGATGTATTTCTTGGAGGGAAACTTGCAGTTAGGTTTGTTTCCAAATATTCTGCTGTCTTTGTACTTCTAGGTGGAAGTGGTTGTGGATTTGAAAGCTGCTTTCTAAGGATCGTTCGTGAAATTATGTTCTGTCATATTATATAGTACACGTTACTGCTATTAAGCATTGAGCGTGGAGAGAGTGGATGTTTGTGGATGCAATATCAGTCAAGAGCGTTGCTTTTTTCTGGATGATGTCAAGCTTCTCGACTGTTGTTGGAAATGCAATCCTCCACGCAAGAAGAGCTTCTTCCATCGAGTCCTGATTGCGTCATGTAAATGTTTGGCAGGTATTGGGCAGTCAGGAGGTACTTTACTTATTGCAGTACTTCTATCTTATGGCTTCCTGTTGTAGGTAGTGTATTTAAATGGCGACTTCAGTTGATGCCTGGTCAATCCAGTTTGTCTCTGGATTGTCGCCTGGAATTTATGTGGTTTGAAAATTATTCGGCACAAGTCATCTCAAGACCGGATATTGCCCAGATTTCTTGTATTTGAATGCCTCTATTTGAATTCCGTATCTGAGGTGTTGCAGATGTTGCTGAGCATTGTGGAATCATTGGCGAACATCTTCACTTTTGATGAAGGGAGTGTTTGATAATGGGACATTACTCTCAGCAACTACTGTGGAGATTTCCTGGAGCTGAGATGACTGTCTTTCAGCAACCATAAACAACTGATTCTGTGCCATATATGACTCCACCCACGGAATGTTTATCCCCAATGCCCATCGATTCCAGTTTTGCCACACTCAGTCAAATACGACCTGGATGTCAATGGCTGCCAGTTACATCTCTTAGGAACTTGTGACATGTCATGGAATCATCTTTATGTGGCGATGTAAATATGCTCGATTATCACCTATTGATATGTCCACTTTCAGTCCATCCCCAAGTGTAAGCTATAAAATAATTACTCCACCATGGTGAACAACAACTGCAATGAAAATATAAAGGGCAATGGCACAGAAGACACTCCGGCTGCATGGAGAAAGTGAGGTCTGCAGATGCTGGAGATCAGAGATGGAAATGTGTTGCTGGAAAAGCGCAGCAGGTCAGGCAGCATCTAGGGAACAGGAGAATCGACGTTTCGGGCATTAGCCCTTCTTCAGGAATGCATGGCTGCATGGCAAATTATTGAACGCTAATTCAATACACATTGCAGAACAGAATTCGAGGAGGAGGACAACCACTTGACGAATGAAATTCAGGCTTCCTTAAACCGCAACATAATAACAGAAGAGTAGAAGCAGATCATTAAATGCCACAAACCTGGCTGGACCATTCTTCGTCAATGATGAACATTAGAACATAGAACATAGAACAATACAGCGCAGAACAGACCCTTCAGCATTCGATATTGCACTGACCTGTGAACTAATCTAAGAACATCCCCCGACACTAGCTCATCATCATCCATGTGCTTATACAAGGATTATTTAAATCTCCCTAATGTGGTTGAGTTAACTTCATTGTCAGGCAGGGAATTCCATGCCCTTACATCTCTCTGAGTAAAGAACCTGCCTCTGACATCTTTCTTAAATGTACCACCCCTCAATTTGTGACGATGCCCCCTCTTATGCCCCACAGTAATGTCATCAACCGAGGAAAAAGACTTTCACTGTCTACTCTATCTAATCCTTTGATTATCTTATACGTCTCTATCAAATCCCCTCTTAACATTCTTTCTAATTTGAGGACAGACTCAAGTCTCTCATACGACCTTCCCTCCAGACCAGGCAACATCCTGGTAAATCTCCTCTGCACCTTTTCCATTGCTTCCACATTCTTCCTGTAATAGAACGACTAGAATAGTATCTAATTATTGATTAGTTTAGATTACCAACAGTGTGGAAACAGGCCCTTCAGCCCAACAGATATACACCGACCCGCCAGGGAGTCACCCACCTAGACCCATTTCCCTCTAACTAATGCACCTAACACTATGGGCAATTTAGCATGGCCAATTCACCTGACCTATACATCTTTGGACTTTGGGAGGAAACTGGAGCATCCAGAGGAAACCCACGCAGACTCAGGGAGCATGTACAAATTTCACACAGACCGTTTCCCAATGCTGGAATCGAACCTGGGACGCTGGAGCTGTGAGACAGCAGTACGAACCACTGAGTCATCGTGCCACTCGCCCGCATTCTTCTGTGCAATTTGTAGAGTTGCAGCATGATATTCCAGCTATCGAACTCAATAAAACCTAACACAATGTATGCCTTCTAAAGAGCACTATCAACCTGGATGGCAACTTTCAGGAATCTATGTACATGGACACCAAGATTCCACTGCACATACACACTACCAAGAATCTTTCCATTGGTCCAGTATTCTGCCTTCCTTTTATTCTTCCCAACGTGAATCACCTCACATTTAGCTGCTTTGAACTCCATTTACCACCTCTCAGCCAAATTCTGTCGTTTATTCAAACCATCCTGCAATCTGCAACATTCTTCCACACTGTCCACCATTCCACCGACTTTAGTGTCATCATACTAACGCATCCACCTATGCCTGCGCCTAAGTCATCTGTGAAAATGACATAGAGCCGTGGTGCGTAATGGAAAATTATCCATTTACTGTGAAATCAATTATCCATTTACTGTGAAATTTGAAAGAGAACGCTTTTATTTAACTTAATGCTGTGTAAGTTAAACAATACTTTGATGCAAGCCTGCAGTCAGCTTATCTCTGTTTGAATGCTGTAAACATTCAATTCAATACTCGAACTCAGTGAAAGCTAAAGAACTTTTATTTCTAAGACCAGGGGATTCGCTCTTCAGAGCGTGAAACAGAATAAAGCAAGTGTCTGTACCATGCTAAGGCCCTCCTTTAAATTAAGGCATCTAGTATTTGTGTACTGGAGTCACTTCTGCAGAATTAAAAATAAAGCTCCTTTCTTTGCTCTTGCTAATAGTTGAATCAAGTCGATTTAATTTCCACGACAGGTGCAAAAACAGATGTGACAGGTGTGACACAACACTATCAACTGGACTCCGACTAAATATTTTACAGCAATCACACTCTCTGCCTTCTTACGGAAAGCCAGTTTCAAATACAAACTGCTATATCACTCCCAATCCCATGCCTCTAAAGTTTCTCTAACAGCCTACCATGTGGAACCATATCAAAGGCTTTACTGAAGTCCATGTACACCACATCAACTGCCCTGGCCTCATCCACATGCTTGGTCACCTTCTCAAAAAATAAACATGTTGACTATCTGCAATCAAATTGTTGCTTGCTCGATGATTATAAATCCTATCTCTTATAATCCTTTCAAAATTTGTTCTTACAACAGACATAAGGCTCACTGGTCTATAATTACCTGGATCATCTCTACTGCCCTTCTGCAACAAGGGCACAACATTTGCATTACTCCAGTACTCTGGCACTAAACCTGCATAAAATGACGTCTCAAAGATCAAAGCTAACACTCCAACTCCTCCCTAGCTTTCCAGAGAATCTTTGGATAAATCCTATCCGGACCAGGGGACTTGACTACTTTTGTTCCTGACAGAATTAAGTATTAGGCAGAACTTTCAAAAGCTGTTTGGGGGCAGATGTTCGTAGGTAAAGGAGCGGCTGGAACATTGGCAGCCTTTAGGAATGAGATAACGAGAATCCAGAGAAAGTACATTCCTGTTAGGGTGATGTGAAAGATTGGTTTGTATAGGGAATTCTGGATGACGAAAGAAATTGAGGATTTGGTTAAGAAAAAGAAGAAAGCATATGTAAGGTATAGACAGGATAGTTCGAGTGAATCCTTAGAAGAATATAAAGGCAGTAGGAGTATACCTAAGAGGGAAATCAGCAGGGCAAAAAGGGGTCATGAGATAGCTTTGGTGAATAGAATTAAGGACAATCCAAAGGGCTTTTACAAATATATTAAGGACAAACGGTTAACTGGGGAGACAATATGGCCCCTCAAAAATCAGCAAGGCGGCCTTTGTGTGAAGCCACAGAAAATGGGGGAGATACTTTACGAGTATGTTGCATCCGCATTTACTATGGAAAAGGATATGGAAGATATAGAATGTAGGGAAATAGATGGTGACACCTTACAAAATGTCAATGTTACAAAGGAGGATGTACTGGAAGTCTTGAAACGCATAAATTTGGATAAATCCACAGGACCTGATCAGGTATACCCTAGAACTCTGTGGGAAGCTAGAGAAGTGATTGCTGGACCGCTTGCTGAAACATTTGTGCCATCAATTGTCACAGGTGAGGTGTCAGAGACTGTAGGTTGTGTAACGTGGTGCCACTGTTTAAGAAGGGTGGTAAGGACAAGCCAGGGAACTATAGACCAGTGAGCCTGGTGGGCAGGTTGTTGGAGGGAATCCTTAGAACTCTGTGGGAAGCTAGAGAAGTGATTGCTGGACCGCTTGCTGAAACATTTGTGTCATCAACTGTCACAGGTGAGGTGTCAGAGACTGTAGGTTGTGTAACGTGGTACCACTGTTTAAGAAGGGTGGTAAGGACAAGCCAGGGAACTATAGACCAGTGAGCCTGGTGGGCAGGTTGTTGGAGGGAATCCTGAGGGACAGAATGTACAGGTATCTGGAAAGTCAAGGACTGATTCGGGATAGTCAACATGGCTTTGCGCGTGCGAAATCCTGTCTCACAAACTTGATTGAGTTTTTTGAAGAAGTAACAAAGGGATTTGATGAGGGCAGAACGGTAGATGTGATCTATATGGACTTCAGTAAGGAATTAGACAAGGTTCCCCATAGGAGACTGATCAGCAAGTTTAGATCTCATGGAATACAGGGAGAATTATCCATTTAGATACAGGCCTGGCTGAAAGACAGAAAACAGAGGGTGGTGGTGGAGGGTTGTTTTTCAGATTGGAGGTCTGTGACCAATGGAGTGCCACAAGATCAGTGCTGGGTCTCCTACTTTTTGTCATTTACATAAATGATTTCGATGGGAGCATAAGAGGGACAGTTAGTAAGTTTGCAGATGACATCAAAATTGGAGGTGTAGTGGACAGCGAAGAAGGTTACCCCAGATGAGAATAGGATCTTGATCAGATGGGCCAGTTGGGCTGAGAAGTGGCAGATGGAGTTTAATTCAGATAAATGCGAGGTGCTGCATACTGGGAAAGCAAATCTTAGCAGGACTTATACACTTAATGGTAAGGTCTTAGGGAGCTTTGCTGAACACAGAGACCTTGGAGTGCAGCATCATAGCTCCTTGAAAGTGGAGTCGCAGGTAGATAGGATAGTGAAGAAGGCATTTGGTATGCTTTCGTTTATTGGTCAGAGTATTGAGGACAGGAGTTGGGATATCATGTTGCAGCTGCATAGCACATTGGTTCGGCCACTGTTGGAATATTGCGTGCAATTCTCGTCTCCTTCCTATCGGACAGATGTTGTGAAACTTGAAAGGGTTTAGAAAAGATTTACAAGGATGTTGCCAGGGTTGGAAGATTTGAACTATAGGGAGAGACAGAACAGGCTGCGTTTGTTTTCCCTGGAGCGTTGGAGGTTGAGGGGTGACCTTATAGAGGTTTATAAAATCATGAGGGGCCATGGATAGGGTAAATTGGCAAGGTCTTTTCCCTGGGGTGGGGCGTCCAGAACTAGAGGGTATAGGTTTAGGGTGCGAGGGGAAAGACATAAATGAGACCTAAGGGGCAACACTTTCACACAGAGGGTGGTACGTGTAGGGAATGAGCTGCCAGGGGCTGGTGCAAGCTCGTACAATTGCATCATTTAAAAGTTATTTCGATGGGTATATGAATAGAAAGGGTTTGGAAGAATATGGGCCGGGTGCTGGCAGGTGGGACTAGATTGGTTTGGGATATCTAGTCAGCATGGACGTGTTGGACCGAAGTGTCTGTTTTCATGCTGTACATATCTATGACTCTATGACTCTGATGGATAACACCTCTTCCTTCTAACCTCGATCCTTTCTAGTCTCATATCTCATATCTCATTCTTCTCCTCTACAATAGTCTCCTTTTCCTGAGTGATGAGAAATATTCATTTAGGCATCTCTCCGATCTCCACATGGTTCATGCACAACTTCTCACTTCTGTCTTTGACTGACCCTATTTCTACGCTAGTCATGCTTTTATTCGTCACCTATAGAAAGCTTTAAGGTTCTCCTTTATTCTACCTGCTAAAGACTGCCTGTGTCCTCTCTTTGCTCTTCCTAACTCTTCTTTTAAATCCTTCCTAGACAATCTGTAACTTTCAATCGCCTCATCTGAACCATCTCATCTCATCGTCACTAAAGCATTCTTATTACGCTTAACAAGAGATGCAATTTCTGTCGTAAATCACAGTTACCTCACCTTATCACTTCCTCCCTGCCTGACAGGGACACACCTACCAGGGACACACAATATCTTTTCCTTAAACCAGCTCTACATTTCGATTGTCCCCATTTCCTGCATTTTGCTACCTCATTCTATGCCTCCTATGTCTTGCCCAATCGCATTATAATTGTCCTTGCCCCATCGATAAATTTTGCCCTGCGGCATGTACCAATCCCTTTCCATCGCTAAACTAAACGTAGCTGAATTATGGTCACTTTCTCCAATGTACTCACCTATCACTAAATCAAGCACTTGGGCTTGTTCATTTCCATACCAGATACAGTGTGGCCTCCCCTCTTCTCAGCCCTTCAACACACTGTGCCAGGAAACCCTCCTGCACATTTTGCACCAAAGTTGATCCATCCGACTTACCAGAGTTATAACATTTCCAGTCAATGTTGGGAAAGTTCAAGCCCCCATAATGGCCACCCTTTCCCTTTCGCTCCTACCCAAAATCATTTTGTCGATTCTCTCATCGGTATCCCTGGAAATCTTCCGAGGCCTACAAAAAAACTCGCAGCAGTGTGATCTCTCCTCTCCTGTTTCTAACCTTCCCCCATACTAGCTCTGTAGACGAGTCCTCATCAAAAGCTCTTTCAGCCACCGTTATACTGTCCTTGAATAAGAAGGCCACACCTCCCCGTCTTTTACCACCTTCCCTGTTCTTAATGAAAGATCTAAACCCTGAAACCTGTAACATTTATTCCTGACTCTGCTCTATCCATGTTTCCGAAATTGCCACAACATCGAAGTCCCAGGGTGCTATCCATGCTGCAAGCTCACCTAACTGATTTGGGATACTTCTGGCGTTGAAGTATACACACTTCAAATCTGCTTTCTGTCTGCCAGCACATTCCTGTGACAGTGAAATGCTGTCAATGTCCTCCTTACTCTCATTCTCCTGTGCACTGGAACTACTTCTCAGGTTCGCATCTCCCTGCTGAGCGACTTTAAAACCACCCGAATAGCTCCAGCTCGTCTGGATGTTCGTGCTCTTCTGGTTCAAGTGAAGACCATCCTGTTTGTCGATGTTCCACCTTCCCCAGAAAGCGCCCGAATTATCCATGCACCCTACCCTACCTCCTGCATCTTCCTCGCAACCACATGTTCAGCTAATATCTCTCAACAAGGCTGATTTAATGTTTTCATTTTTGATTTACCGCATCTGCACTTTATTGTTATTTTCCATCCACTCTGACCAAAGTCTAGCAAGTTCAAATTTTGTTGCTATCGATCTCTGCATATTTTCTGCAATATGCCCTGATACTTTATCCTGCTTCACATAATTCTTTTCAGTTAGTTTAAAGTATCCTTAAAGCTGCAATAAGGTCACATAAAGAGCTCAGTCTAGTTCAACATTAATAGGATCTTTTCACGTCTGAACTTTCCTATATGCATTGTTCTAAGAACTCGCGCACCATTATTTCAGTCATGTGTATCTTTCTTTTTCCAGACTTGCATGCAAATGGCAATGTAGGTGATCTGACGATTAAAATACGTAATATATTATTTATTAAAATCAAACCAAGCTGAATTGTATCACACTTGAAGTATTGCATCCATCATCCTGGTTATGCCTGATATAACGGCAGCTGCGAAGTGTCTTCGAGTGTAAACGTGATATCTCCATGAAGATCCCGGTTTCATAGACACTCCACAGTAGGGCCAAGTGCAGCTCGTTTGTGATACCGACATCTCATGTAAAAGGTGATACCTGCAAAACAATTCATTCTTCAGATCCCATCCACGAAAGGTCTGGATGGATTATTTAAAAATTGCCCCTTTCCTCAAATACTAATTAATAACTTAGTTAATTTTAGTAACACTTATAAATATTGAAACATTTGCTTTTAATTTTCGTCATATCACCAATAAGAAATTTGGCGTTCTCACTAATGATTTGCAGAAAAATGCAATCAGTTATAAAATGTTTTAATGAAGGTAAATGGCGTTTATTTCGAAAGGGATACAGTGAAATTTCAGGCTGGAGCTGAAGAAACTATAGAAGGCACGAATGAGGGCGCAGCTCGAGTATTGCATACAGTCTTGTTCCATTTCTTTGAGGAGGCAAGCAGTCGAGGTGGGGCTAGTGTTCAACGTGGCTCATGTGATTTCTTCCAGGCATCAGGAATTTGTATTATAAAGAAAGACTGGATAGTTTAAGCCTATACTCCCTCAAGTTTACAAGAATGAGAGGAAAATTAATTGACTTATATGAGACATTAAAGGGGATTAAGAGACGTGGTTTGGATAACTCCCCTTGTGGAGCAATCCAGAGTAAGGAATCATTGGTATGGAGTGGCAGATTTACAACACAGAACATGAGGATTTGACTTCCTCAATGAGTCGTGAATATTACTTCTAATTGTGGTGGAATTCGGGCCATAGAATAAATTTAAGGCGAAAATATACAAATTTCTAATTATTGCTATGTTGCTGATTTAAAGTTTCTCTGATAATCTGTAGCTCGGGTTTTGGTGGAATTTGTTGTTTGTTTCGCCAGATTGGTTGATTTTTCTGCAAACATTCTATGTCCCAACTGGGTGCAATATCCCGTGCTGTATTGCCACAAAATGAAGCTCCATTGTTATTATCTGCTCATAATTTATATAGCTCTGTCGGTCAAGGCAAGTGGTCCTAATAACGGTTGTAGAACACAGAACATGAAACATGACCGTGCATTACATACCCTTCAGGCTTCGATGTTGCACCAACCTGTGAAACCAATCTGAAGCCCACCTAAGCTACATTATTCCATTCTCGTCCATCTACCTATCCAAATGACCATTTAAATGCTATAAACGTTGGCGAGACTACTACTGTTGCAGGCAGCGCGTTGCACACCCTGCTACTCTCTAGGTAAAGAAACTACCTCTGATATCTGTCATATATCTATCACCCCTCAATTTAAAATGAAGTCCTGTCGTGCTTGCCATCACCAACCGTGGAAAAAGGCTCTCACTGTCCACCCATCTCACTCTCTGATTATCTTACATGTCTCTATCAAATTACCACCCAACCTTCTCCCGAACGAAAAAACAGCCGCAGGTCCCTCAGCCTTTCCTTATGATACATTGCCTCAATATCAGGCAACATCCTAGTAAATCTCCCCTGAACCCTTTCCAGAATTTCCACATCCTTCTATAATGTGGTGACCAGAACTCCAAGCATGGCCGCACCTGACATTTGTAGACCTGCAGCATGATCTCATGGTTTTGAAACTCAATCCCTCCACCAATTAAAGCTAACATACCATATGCCGTCTTAACAACCCTATTAACCTGGGTAACAACGTTCAAGCATCAATGTACCTGGACACCGATATCCCTCTGCTCATCTACACTACCAAGGATCTTACCATTAGCCCAGTACTCTGCAGTCCTGTTGCTCCTTCCAAAGTGAATCACCTCACTTTTCCGCATTAAACTCCATTTGCCACCTCTCAGCCCACCTCTGCAGCCTATCTATCTCCCTCTGGAATCTGCAACATCCTTTGTCACTATCCACAAATCTTCCAACATGAGTGTCATCCGCAAATTTACTAACCCATCCTTCTACATCCTCATCCAGGTCATTTATAAAAATGACAAACGGCAATGACCCCAAAACAGTTCCTGACGGTACACCACTCGTAACGGAACTCCAGGATGAACATTTCCCATCAACCACGACCCTTTGTCTTCTTTCAGCGAGCCAGTGTCTGATCGAAGCTGCTAAATTGTCCTTAATCCCATGCCTCTATATTTTGAGCAATAGCTGACTTATTAAACACCATGCTGAAATCCATACACATTACATCAACCGCTTGACCCTGATCCGCCTGCTTGGTCACCATGTCAATAAAGTCAATAAGGTTTGTGAGGCACGACCTGCCTTTCCCAAAACCATGTTGATTATTTCTAATCAACTGATTCCTTTCTCGACGATTATAAATCCTATCTCTTATAATTCTTTCCAACACTTTACCCACAACTGAAGTAAGGCTAACTGTTCTGTAATTACCAGGGTTGCCTCTACTTCCTTTCATGAACAAGGAAACAACATTTTCCATCCTCCATTCTTCTGGCACTATTTCTTGGGACAATGATGACATAAAGATCAAAGACAAAGGCTCAGCAATCTCCTCACTCGCTTCCCAGATAATCCTAGGAAAAATCTGATCTATCCCATGGGACTTACTTATTTCCACACTTTCCAGAATTGCTAACACCTTCGCCGTGTGAACTTCAATCCCGTCTGGTCCAGTAGCCTGTACCTCCGTATTCTCCTCGACAACATTGTCTTTCTCTCGCGTGTATACTGACGAAAAGTATTCATTTTTGCCCTTCCCTATCTCCTCTAACTCCACGCACCACTTCCCACAACAGCCTTGGTTGGCCGTAATCTTACTCTAGTCATTATTTCATTTCTGATATACCTAAAGAAAGCCTTAGGGTTTTCCTTGATCCTATCCACCAACGACGTCTCATTTTCCCTCCTGGCTCTTCTCAGCTCTCTTTTTAGGTCGTTCCTGGTTAACTTGTAACTCTCAAACGCCATAACGGAACCATCACATCTCATCCTAGCAGAAGTCATCTGAATCCTTTTGAGAACAGATTTAACTTCCTTAGTAAACCACAGCTCCTGCGATCGACAACTTCCTCTCTGCCTGACAGGTACATAGTTACCAAGGATTTGCAGTAGCTGTTCCTTGAATACGCTCCACATTTCAATTGCGCCCATCCACTTCAGTTTCCTTGCTCACCCTATTCATCCAAGACTTTTTCTAATCGCATTGTAATTTCCTTTCCTCCAGCTGTAGCTCTTGCCATGCAGTATATACCTATCTCTTTCCACCACTAATGCAAACATAATCAAATTGTGGCCACTATTACCAAAGTGCTCATCTTTCTCCAAATTTGATACCTGACTGCATTCATTACCCAGTACCAAATCTAATGTAGTCTCGCCCGTTGCTGTCCAGTCTACATACTGTGTCAGGTAATCCTACTGCACACGTTGACCAAAAACTGACCCATCTAATGTACTTGAACTATAGTATTCCCAGTCAATATTTGGAAAGTTAAATTCCCCATAGAGCAATTACAATCTCACTCTTGTTCCTATCAAGGATAATCTTTGCCGTCCTATCCTGTACATCTCCGGAACTGTTCAGCGGCCTATAGAAAACACCCAGCAGGGTGATATTCCCTTTCCTGCATCTAATCTCAGCCCATACTACCTCAGTAGATGAGTCCTCAAGCGTCCTTTCTACAACTGTAGTACTGACCTTGATTAACAATGTCACACCCAATCTTTGGACCTTTTTTGCTTCTCTTATGGAAACATCTAAATCACGGAACCTGCAATAGCCACTTCCTGTCCCTGCTCCTGCTGAATTAGTTTAAACACAGCCGAAGAGCATTAGCAAATTCCCCTCAACCCCAATATATTGCTACCCCTCTGGTTCGGTTGTGTGCAATAGTTGCCTGTAGATGGGCTCTTCTTCAACATGTTTGTTTTTGGAAACACAGGATGAAGATCAGACCTCCAAGAATTCCCGAACTTATTTATGTATTGCGTATTTCCATATCATAACGTTGGCCCAGTTGAATTGGTGTCCTTCATTGTCAACGTGCATTGAAATGAGGGAAAACTGCTCTTGTCGTTTCGTTGCAATCTGATGCTCATGCATTCTGGTGGCGATTTCCTTCTCGTTTGATGTGTGATGTTTCTGGCAGTTGCTGCATAGTGTTTTGTATATCACATTCGTCTGCATGTTGTGGGTATGTGGTCGTTTGTCTTGCATTGTAGCTGGCTAAGTGTGACTGTTGGTTTGTGTGCTGTTATTATTCCCAGAGTGCGTAGGAATCCAATCGTTCGACGCATTTTAAATGTTGTAATTGTTTCAGCTTCTACAACCCCTCAGCCTCCGATGTATCAGGTAAAATGACCCAGCTTATTCAGCCTCTCCCTGTAGGTCAAATCCTTCAAGCTCTGTAACATTCTTGTAAATCTTTTCTGAACACTTTTAAGTTTCATAACATCCTCCCTATTGGGAGATGAGCTTTGCACGCAGTATTCCAAACTTGGCCTAACCAATATCCTGTACAACTGCAAAATGACTTCCCAACTCCTTTTCTCTATGCACTGACCAACAAAGGCAAACATTCCAAACGCCTTCACTCTCCTGTCTACTTGGGATTCCACTTTCAACGAATTATGAACCTGCATTTCAAGGTCGCTTCTAGAAAATATAAACTATTTTTCTTCAGGTTTAGTCTAGCTTACTGAACAGAGTAAATTCTCGTTGGTTCTCTTTCTATTCCACTCCCATCGCCAAGCTGTTAAATTTACAGACAATCAATCATGTTGTTTATAGCTGGCAAATGGCCTTTGTCACCCGTAATTGGTCACTAGTTAAAAGATCAATCAGCTACCCTTCAACAACCAAATCTCTATCTAAAAACAGAAAATCTTCGCTTCACTTCGTCTGCAACTGAGGGGACAAATATTGCTTCTTTAAATGGCTGTTCAAATAATGCTAAGCACGAGTGTCGGAATACTTGCTTTCCGAAAGAGGCCACCATTGTTTCGTTGATTCCAGAGTTCTTTTTCTTTTCATTTTAGTGTACACTTTTTGAAATGCACCCCCAAAAATTCCAACAGTGTCTATAAATGGAGTTACCCTCAAGAAAACGAACGACAATTTCAATACGTGTTTTACTGCAATTACTCCTTCCACCTATTTAACCACATACAAACTTAGAATTTTGCTAACCTTTAACTTCTTCTGAAATTTTAGTTTAGAGAACGCATTTGCAATTATATTAACTTTTCCACTAACATGAGTATTCCATGCTCTTAGATTAGATTACTTACAGTGTGGAAACAGGCCCTTCGGCCCAACAAGTCCACACTGACCCGCCGAAGCACACCCACCTAGACCCATTCCCCCACATTTACCCCTGCACCTAACACTAGGGGCAATTTAGCATGGCCAACTCACCTAACCTGCACATTTTTGGACTGTGGGAGGAAACCAGAGCACCCGGAGGAAACCCATGCAGACACAGGGAGAATGTGCAAACTCCATGCAGTCAGTCGCCTGAGGCGGGAATTGAACGCAGGTCTCTGGCGCTGTGAGGCAGCAGTGCTAACCACTGTGCCACCGTGCTGCTTTGAAGAAAGATTGCTGCAAATTACTCAATCTCATTATCTTATATTCCAAATTATAATGTTTTCAAGAAAGGCAGCGGATCATGATCAGTGTAATTAAATGTTGCATTACTTTTGCATCAAATATAGGTTTCAAACAGTACACGTTGCAATCGCAATCGCAAAGTAACCTTTCTTTGGCGATTGACTATTCTCCTGTTAATGTTTTGTTTGTGGAAAGTGTCCCACGATCTGGCTCATAAATTCTACCAGAAACAACACCCAGAGCTGGGCAAGAGCAAAACAAAAGCACCGTGAAATGTCTAAATGAAATCCGTGGTAAGTAACACCTGCTGCAATTATCCAGGGGTTTGATCAGACCATACTTGGATTATTGTTTGCAGTTTGGTCTCCTCACGAGTTGAAAGATGTCTGGTTCTGATTTGCACTGATTGTTTGCATGACAGGACTGATGTGTGCAGAGAGATTTAATTGCGAGGAATATATTCCTTGAAGTTTCGAAGAATGATGCAAGTTATCTGCTTCAAATTTATGAATTTCTACGTGGACTTGACAGGGGAAAACAAGTAGAAAGTATATTCTCGATGACTGGGAGTGCAGAACTAGGAGCTTAGAGTTTTGACCTCGTCCATTAGGAACATTAAGACGAAAAAAAATTTTTCACGCCGAGAGTGGTGAATGGGTGAAAATTTCTGTAAGAGAAAACAGTTGAGATTAGGAATTTTATGCGTTCAGACGGGGTTAGAGAGCTCTTCTACGTAACCATAAGAAAGAATATGGCCAGAAAGTAGGATAAAAGTAAAAACAGTTGAATGATTAGCCATGATCAAACTGGATGTTATTTTATTCTCGAAGTATTCAATTGTCTATTCCTGCTCTTATTTTCTGCAGTTCTTTGGTTGTTTGGAAATGGTATGACAATTTAACGAGGCTCATTATTGTGACAAAGTTGCCTTGATTGAAGTTTCAACAGGTTGGGACCTTTCTAATTTAAGTTGGATTTGTAGAGGCTGCTTATCAATATGTCGGAGTTTGATGGGTTTCATAGGATAAAAGATGGGGCTGGGATTTGTTTTCCACGGATTTTAGAGCGACCGGAAAATTTAATAAAAAATGTGTTCTCCCATTTCAGACTGAGTTGCGAATCAATGTCTTGTCTTTGCTTGTCGGTAGAGTATCTCTTCTTCATTAATAGGATAAGGGTTTCCGTGGTGAGGTCAATATTTATTGCCCATTCCTATTTGCCCAGAAGACATTTAAAAGTCAACCACATTGCTCTGGGTCACTTTGATATTTAACCATTAAGAATATCAAACCTTCTGCTCCAAAGATGGAAAGTGAGGTAAAAGCCAAAGTGGTTTATCTACATTTTCGTGTTGAGTTCATGGGTGGAATGCCTTTTTTCATTCCAGCCCTATTTATGTTTAATGAGTGAAATTATGGATGCATTTTGTTTTGAATCATGAATAAAGCATGCATGATATTTACAAAACAAATATTCAGTCATATTTTTAAAAAAACCTTTTTCGCAGCTAGAATATTCTGCACAGCTCTGATCTGTATGTGTTGGGAAAGAAATAGGTGTCCTTGAAAAATCAATCGGAAATTTGACAGAATGTGTCAAATGAGTGGCATTGTGGGATGATTGTTTGCAAGATTAGTTTCAAAGTTATTTCGACAAAGATGGAAATATTCTACTTGAAACAAATCTCTTTATGGGAAATGGGAAAAATTGATCGACATTATTACTGTTTTGGATAAATTAATCAAAGGCATATTATTCGCATAAGTAGTTACTTTGGTAAGGTATATGAGATTTAGGAAAGATATAGAGTTCGAATTTTGCTTTTGTTTGCTTCTTTCACGAAGAGTAGTCATTACTTGTTGCCCAGGAAAATTGTTTAAGTGGACGCAATCAATGTTTTCGAATGGAAACTGGATGATATTTGAACCTCGTAAACTTCAAGGCTGTTCGGATTGTACAGAGGACTGTGCAGACTGAAACCCGCCATGGGTATTTTCTTTGACTTGATCTATCGAAAGGCCATTATTTTACCTTCAGTAACTCCATGACGATGTATAGATGCATATTATAAAATATTCAGGCAGCAACCAAGTATTGGTAATTGGTAACGATAATGAGTGTGCACAATCCTTTGGCAGCAGGGATAACTTTATCAAATATGAATATCCTGATGTAGCGTATTATCCAAAATACGTGACACGAAATTATATATAAAACAACGTTTATCAAACGCGACCTGCAACTGACTATAATCTGATGTGAGTATTTGTGTATGATTGTGAACCCAGAGTGAAAGATACTTTCAATATTCTTTCTTGGGACGTGGGCAAAGTTGAATGGTCAGCATTTATTGTCCAATCCTAATTGCCCTTGAACTGAATGGCTGGTCACACCATTTCAAAGTGCCGTTGCGAGTCAACAATGTCTCTGTGAATCTGGAGTCACATACAAACCACGTTAGGTAGGGTCAGCAAATTTCTATCCCTGGAAGACATTAGTGAGCCAAATATGTTTCTTGACAGTTGGTAATAGTTTAACAGTCAGCAGTGGACTCTTAATTCCCGAATTTATCTCTTTTATTGGAGTCAAACTGCACCATCTGCCATGATTCGAAGCCGGCTCCCGAGAGTATTATCTGAGTCTTGAGATTAAGGTTCAAACAGTAATCATACCAGGATATCACCTTCCGACAGGTCGTGCTAAAAGCTCATGTTTGCAAAACTATGGCTGCAGCATCATGTTGGAGGTGATGAATTCGAATGTATAGATATTTCACCAGAAGAGAATAGAAAGCTGAGATGGGGGCATTTTAACTGATGGAATGCCACAGGGTTTGATGATGGGATCTGAATTATGTTCAATAAGGATTAATAACTTTGGTAAAAGAAGTGAAAACAGTATATCCAATTTTTCAAGTGCTACTAAAATAGTTCGCAAGGCCAGTGAGAATGACGCAGACAGGCTTGGCAAACGAGATGTAATACGTGAAAATTTGCGAATAAACCTTGCAAGGAAGGATAGATAAATGCAATGATTAGAATAGCGAAAGTGTGCAAATCATATGACAGGAAGGTTTTGGAATCTTTCATGAATAAGTCACAAAATGCTCCCATAGGGATTCAGCAGGTAGAACGACAGAAAAATCGATTGTTGGCCTTTATTTCATAGGTATAACAATAGAAATATCTTGCAAAAATCTGTTATAAGCAGCTAATTAGACCTTAAATACTGTAAATAAGTTTGCTTCATTTATTAACGATTTGTATATTGGCATGGAAAGCAGTTCAGAGAAGAATCCCTGTGCTTCTACCTAGTGTAAGGGGAGTCACCTTTGAAGAAAAGTAGAGTTAGTTGGGCCTATATTTTTTGGAGATTAGCATTAGCCTGATCTTGTTGAAAAAATAATTCCTAGGTAACTTGCCAGCATAGTTTCTGATTTGCTTTTGTTTTCCACATGTAAGATAATCTAAACCGGCACGGTGGGCGGCACGGTGGCACAGTGGTTAGCACTGCTGCCTCACAGCGCCAGAGACCCGGGTTCAATTCCCGCCTCAGGCGACTGACTGTGTGGAGTTTGCACGTTCTCCCCGTGTCTGCGTGTGTTTCCTCCGGGTGCTCCGGTTTCCTCCCACAGTCCAAAGATGTGCAGGTTAGGTGAATTGGCCATGCCAAATTGCCCTTAGTGTTAGGTAGGGGTATGGGTGGGTCGGTGTGGACTTGTTGGGCCGAAGGGCCTGTTTCCACACTGTAATGTAATCTAATCTAATGTAATCTAATCTAAACCATTGGGCGATATCACACAGTAAGAGTATAGCGATCTCAGGAACTTCTTATCATACAGTATTGTCTAGGCTAGATCTTTACATGTATTGAAGACGAAAATAGACAGATTCGTAATTACTAAGGGAAGGAAGAGCTGTGTGATAAAAAAAAAATGCATTTTAGGGTTATCAGAAGGGTCATGATTTCATTGAATGGTGGAGAAAAATTGAAAGGCTGATGGATTACCTTTGCTACTATGTATTGTTTGTCTCATGGATAAACCAAAACATTTTTCATGATCAACATCTTCTTGATTTTGTCTTGCATTTCAAAATAACACAATGCGTAAGAGAGCATTCAAATATTATCCCTCCTCTCAATTGTAATTCCAGGAATTTTCGCATCTGTACACAAGAATTCGAATCATTAACAGCTCTTGATTGGGATAGTGTTTCTCCTTTTCCTGTGAGGAAAGCTGTGAGTGCTGAAAAGAGGTAAGGCAGAATCAGCAGAAAATTAGACTGAATAATTAGATTAGATTACTAACAGTGTGGAAACAGGCCCTTCGGCCCAACAAGTCCACACCAACCCGCCGAAGCGCAACCCACCCATACCCCTACATGTACACCTTACCTAACACTAGGGGCAATTTAGCATGGCCAATCCACCTGACCTGCACATCTTTGGACTGTGGGAGGAAACCGGAGCACACCCACGCAGACACGGGGAGAACGTGCAAACTCCACACAGTCAGTCGCCTGAGGCGGGAACTGAACCCGGGTCTCTGGCGCTGTGAAGCAGCAGTGCTAACCACTGTGCCACCGTGCCGCCCACAAATCTTGATAGCTTCGAAATATGCTGGTTTGAGGAATTGTTGGATATTGAGGAATAACATCTTTGAAATATTAACAAGAGACAAGCCATCTGTAAGAGGCAAATGAGTCAACTGATTGCCCGATTTCCTATCTGAAAAAGGATGTAGTCATATTGCACGTGCACTGGATTAATAATGATTGTTCAATGAATATCAACGAAAATACTGTAGAAGGCGGAAACAAGAAATACTGATTTTAGTAAATTACTGACATCTTCGTTCCACACTTCCTCTGAAAGAAAATGTCACGATGTCTTAAAGTTGGTTTTTGATTGCAGTGCATTTTAGTTATTCATGAATCCATGAAAAATGCGTTTTTTTTATCTGGTTCTACAAAAAAAAAATGAACCAAAGCATAGGTATGGTCTTATTGAATTTATGAGCATGCGTCCAATTTGTTCGTGAATATTTAAGGGGTTCTACAATTCTTTCACTTGGTCACGTCTTGAGTTTCAGTTCATCGATCATGACATTCGAGGTGAGCACTGCTGAAGTCTGTTTAAACCCAGAACTTGAGTTATCAGTTGTTGAGTTACTGGAATGGGTGCAGTCTATGCTTCCCAAATGCAATGATTTTTTTTTTGTCTTGGAAACAGGTCACTCGGTGAAATTAGACACTACGCGCAACGACTGACGTTTACATTTTCTTTGTTTCAACAAACATGCCCTTTGATTATTTTCTTTTTCACATCTTTATTTTGCATCCCTCTAAACACAAGAATGTTGTTGAATTGAAAAGTTCACTTTGATGATACATTCAACATTTTCAACTTTTCCTTGCAAAGATTTCATTTTAATGTTGTTATTGGATATCCCAGTGGCTGTCATGCATTTCTGAACTCTAAATTCAATTTCCGTCTGTGTGAAACATTCCTTGTTTAACTTTGCCACTTGTTGTCATGTCCATAAATATTTCTTCTCTCTCAATATTCAAATATTTATCTTCCGAGTGTATTGTGTTTCCTATACAAGAGCTTCATCCTCTTAACTTTCAATATGTTTTAGGACATGTGCGTGAGAAACTTTTCTTTCTTTTAGTACCAAAAAATGACTTGCGATGACAATGCAAATAATTTCCAAAATGCAGAGAATTGTGGCTAAAGCTGTTCGAAAGGCAACATATCTTTTCCAAAAAGTAAGCTGATGTGAATGTTCCACTACTCCGTTTGTACAAACAAGAAGCCTCCAGTATGTAATGTTATCTACTTCATCACACATATATGAAGAGACCCGGGGCGTCATTTGCACAGATCCCGCTCATTTCAGACCTAATTTGCAAGTTCTCAAAAGGCTGCAGATCAGTGACAACACCTTTTTTCCTCCTGACGTCGAGGATAATGGTCTTTCTCTGAATTTGTTTGCTTTTTTCAATCATTTATTGGTGAGATGATTCCACATATGCCAACGGGTTGAAGAAAGATTTTGACTAAACTAATGGGCATGAGAAACTTAACAGGTCGAAAAATATTTCTAGAATTGGCACGGATATGGACAAGTTTGCAAAAGCAACCATGCACACCTACACTTGAGAGCGTACTTATGATAAATGTGAAAGATTATGCTTGAATCTTGTCAGCAAGAGAGGTATCATTAGATTCAAAAGATCGAATTTTGCGACAGTTAACAGGAAAATAAATTTGATGCTGATGACTGAGAGAATAATAAGAGAGAATGCCATCAGATGAAACTATGGGAGGATGAGAATGAAAGTGATAAGAGTTTGTTTTCAGCATGAGGTTGTACTATCACCGTAGTTCATGAAACTGTGGAGGAAATAGATTCAATATTTATGTTCAAATGACTTGGTATTGATCGATGTTTTACCATGTTGTCATTGAAATGAGGATGAAGCAAACATAATTGTTCCTTCAAAGAGATGTAAAATGATCAATAGTTGAATAGCGTATTCTGAGCCGTATTATTCCGTGTGGTATAATAATATACCGTTTCAAAAAAAAAATCTGAATAGATATTCGTTTATTAACAGTCTTTTAAATTGAATTTGCATATTCGCAGCAACCTCTTTAAATATAGTCTTCTACAGTTCTAAAATTTGTCCGCAGTTTTTGCATCAGAATTAATTGTTTCAGAGCTCAGACATTGACTTGAGAAAAACAGCATTATAGCAACTCTCTACGGTTGTGAAATTAAAATGTTCCACAATTCTGAGGAGGCTGGTTTGTTATTTAGCTCTGAATTTGCTGTTTTACATTGAAACATTATTTTATGTATTAGAATATCTTACCTGGCAGTCGTCTAAGTTCTCCAAAGTGTCTTATTTCCTTTTCAGTTTCCGTATTTCCATCAGTCATATTGCAACCTCCACCAATGTAGGTTGCTCCTGTGGGGAGTCGAATTCAGCTGATTTTTTGACAGGGAGAGATCAGCCACTGGTTTAGTGTACTTGTGGAAACATTTACATGGAAAAGGTATAGAGCTTGTTTACACAATGTGGAAGTATGTAGATCCACTTGGAAGACTATCTGGTGAAATACTTAATAAATCAAGCAATTGATAAGCTAATAAAGTCCAAAAAATGATTTAGGTGTATGTAACTGTGCTGCTGGACACTACAGGGACATGGCCCTAAATATTCCTAAGTAGTTCCTAGGCAGTCATTAAAAGTAAGGCTGGAACTACTGAATTCGATTTCGTATTTGATATCAATTTAAAAATGACTACATAAGAAACAATTCATGTTCTGTTTTTGAAATTGGGAGGTTCCCCGGTAATGTTTGTCTTGTTATCATCACTGAATAAGATTTTCGCCAGGGAAACATTGTCATTGATGACAGGCATATATTTCAAATAATTTCTCATTCACTGTAATGTTTCTGGATGGGCTACGGAGGAGCTGGTCAATTCCGCGGCATTTAGATTCAATGGAAACTACTGTATTCAAAGCCCTATCTGAGTTTCCATGAACGTTTGGCACAACAGTGCTCTCTATACTTGTTCTGTTCAAATCAATTCCACAGACTATCTTATCAGTGAAATGATCTCACCTCGGAGAAGTAAATACAAATAATATAACTTTGCTTATTTGAGTTTGCTTAGTTAATCATAGTGTTAATTTATAAACCATACTGCTTCGCACTTGATTCCATTAACAATACATGTAAAAAATGCAAATGATAGATGCACCTTCGAACAACAGAGGAACCTCGATTATCCGAGTATCAATTATGCACATTTTGTATTACCCAAAGAAGTTCTTAATGTTCCAATGAAAACATTACTGTACATCAAAGAGGTGTTCCCAATACCGATTGCATCTTATGTACACAATAGTTAAAAGTGAATCCAGCTTACAGAAATGCTGCCAAGGACAGTCTTGGACCCTGATGGGAACCCAGGCACTGTCTCCAAATGGTTGACCGCCCTCTCTTTCTTTGCAATTTCCCTGGAATTCTGGAAAAGATTGTACCCTAAACCTGCCTTCCCCAGATAATCTCTTTGACATTGTCTTGTACAGGGCAAAGGTGGAACTTGTTAAAAGGTTGCAGTAAAATGGTTTGTGTGGGGCTGTACGTGCGCACACCATTTGGAGACTCAGTCCACAAAAAGGCAGTAGTCTTACGGTTGATGCGTGCAGTGTGCTGCTGCCTCATCTCCTGAACGGAGAGCAGACTTAGCAAGTACTCGCTGTGTCAATCCCATTGAACTGATGGGGTGGGGTGGCAGGGAGAGGCTTCAGCAATGCTGCAGGTCCTTTGCACACAAGCGTGTTTTTGCTCAGAAACAAACCCTGAGACAGAGAGAGGGACCAAGGTGGGCAGAACGAGGAAAAAGGAAATTTCAGAGTCCCAGAGGAGAGGCATTGAATCAGTTATCCAAACAATCAATTATCCAAACGATATAATGCCCACCCATCTCATTCGGACAATCGAGGATCCTCTGTAGTTAACTACATATTCCAAATAGTTTTCATGTCTCTTTTTCTTTCTTGCCGTTTTCAATTATTACTTCTCGATATTGATGTTGGACTGTGTGATTTTCCATCAGACGGTAACACAGCGACTTTAACGCTAACGACTTTACAATCCTGCCCTTTTTAGATCTAGAATTTTGAAGAACATGTGAAAAACGCGTTGAAAATTGTGGCTGTTCTTGCTATCTGAAATATTTATTTTTCCCAGTTTATCTAATTCTACTGTTCTTTCATCTTGCAGATTGCACTCTCACACATTATTTCCTTCTAAAACTATTCCATCCCCTTCTTCATGGTCTTCTCTTTTTAGGCAAAGTTTTTTTGCTCGAAACAATATCGTTTTCTGAATACTTCCTTTTATTGGAAAACAATTTATTGCATATAACATACATTCCTTCCTTCCTTACTTTCCGTGATGATCGTCCATGTGTTCAATTGCAGATTTACTGATCAGTGAGAATAGAATCCTTCATATACAGTTATTTCTCTGACTTTCACACTGTCCGTCTTACCTGCCTATTAACAGGCCACAAGTAGATTAAATAAACCATAGAATCCCTGTGGGGAGGAAGCCATTCGAGTTATCAATCTGCTTAGAACCTCTGTGTTATCAGATCTGCTCAGAACTCCACACAAACAGTCACCAAGTTTGGAGGAAATTGGGCCCCATCGTGCTGTGAGGCATCAATGCTAACCATTGTGCCACCCTAAATATAATATCTCGATGAACTTTCCGAAAATGCTATTAATAATGCAAATAAAGGGACACTGCCCCAAGTAAAAACACAATCGGTGAGAACATGTTTGACGAATTGTTTTAGATCCAAACGGAAGTCACAGCGTGCCATAATGGCTTAGTCATCAGCACGCCTGCCTCATGGCATGAGGACCCCGCATTTGATTCCAGTCTCGGGCCATTGTGTTTGGGAAGTTTGCAAATTATATTCACATTTCCGCATGGATTTCCATCGGTTGCACCAGTTTCCTCACACAGTCCAAAAATGTTAGATTAGTTGGATTGTTCGTGAGAAATAGCCCATAGTGCTCAGAGATGTGCAGGCTAAAAGGGTTAGCCATGGCATATGCAGAGTTACAGGGACAGAGCAGGGGGTCTGCATGGGAAAGATGTTTTTGAAAGGTCAGTGTGCTGTCAATGGGCCGAATGGCCTGCTTCCACACTGTAATTTTTTTTGTCTCCATGGTTTTCTGAATTTAAAGATGACAGAGAGGTCCAGAGATTAAAGTGTCTATCTAAATTGTAAGGACTGCAAAAGCAGTAGCGATTTTCATAGAACTAAATTCCATTACGTAAAATTGCGAATTATTAACTATTAAAACTATTTTTTTTCGGTTCATTTACATAAATTTCAGAATTTCCAGGTATTTGAATTTTTGTTTTGGTCGTTTGGGAGCTCCTCAAATTGCAGCCTGTCTCGCTAACATTCCATCCTTCTGCTCGTGGTAACCATTGGCGTTGTCCTAAAACGAAAAGTGCGGATATGCAAATCAGGTACCAACTGACAGAAATTACCTTAAACGAATAAATTGTTGATCATTTGGTGAAGTCGCGAAACTGATACCATAGTTGGCACATTAATTTTATTGTAGAAAGGGAGGACTGCAGATGCTGGAGATAAGAGCTGAAAATGTGTTGCTGGAAAAGCGCAGCAGGTCAGGCAGCATCCAAGGAGCAGGAGACTGAGGAAGAGAGCTTCTTCAAGGAAGGCATCCTTGCAAGAGTCTTCTTCAAGGAAGGCATCCTTGCAAGAGCTTCTTCAAGGAAGGCATCCTTGCAAGAGCTCCTCCAAGGAAGGCATCCTGAAGAAGGGATTATGCCCGAAACGTCGATTCCCCTGCTCCTTGGATGCTGCCTGACCTGCTGCGCTTTTCCAGCAACACATTTTCAACATTAATTTTATTTACCATCTTAAATCAGAAAATGCAAATTCACATGATCACTGCACCGAATCAAGCATAAAGACACCAGAAAATGAGATATGAATGAAATACGTAGATTAAGTTAACTGTGGGGTATGTAAGAAATTTTATACATTATATAGTCATTCATGATCACTAGACACCTTGAAATCTTCGCCACTCGTGTGTTTTAGAGAATGTGTCACTCATGCTGTAGGTAGAAGGCATGTGGTAGTGTCAATGTGGAGAAAACTGAGATTTATGCGAAGACAGAACATTCTGCACATCCTGCATACTTCATAATGTTTTAATACCACTATCATTCTTGATATTAATTTGTCTTCAACTCCACTTATTTCTTTTGTGCAAGCTCAAGTTAACTTACATTCATTTTTCAATCAAAACATGTTTAACACAACTTGAAACTTGTTCAGTGCTTTTACCTCAAATGCTCTCGGTGAAGCCAATTTCAAAGTTTAAAATCTCTCTCAGCACAACGACACAGTCTCCCCTCATGATTAAACGAAAGCCTATTTTTAGTTTGTTTTCAAACATTCTATATGACTCCTCACCAGGAAAATTATGTTGGCATTGTCCCTGTCCAGCCCTGTTTGCATCTCAAGTAGATTCCTCAAATCAGGTCTCCTGCTTCTTAATTCCAAAATGGCTTATAATAGATCGTTTCTGTTCAGGTAATGATTCCTGTGCTAATCCAATTGATAAAACATAGATCATAGATTTACCCCGACTCTTTGATTCCATTAAGCTTTCAATGTCACAATATTTACTCTACACTTATTGAGAGATTTTGCCGCATAGACATCTTTCAAGTGGCATGTTATCGAATATGTTATTGAAGTACAACCATAACACATATCAGATCTTATTCCTTCCTCGACCATGCATGCTACTTTCTCAATGAAGTCTAGAAAATTGGTCAAATATAATATTCCATTCATAATATAATGTTGGCTCCGTCTCATCATACTACAGCTTTTATAAATGTCTTCCTAAATATCGTCAAACTGCCCCCGACTTAGAGATTCTTACGTTTGTTTAAATTTTAAGTACGTCATGCTAACTGAGATATAGTTCTCTATATGTTGCATTTTTCATTACTTCAATTAAAGTGTCATATTCACAATTTTCCAGAATGCTAAGATTTCTGAAAAATTTTGACAAATTTGGTACATCATAAACTATGCATCTGTAATCTGCATTTTCACTCCTTTACGAGTTCACAATGCAGGTTAACAGGACGTGGGTGACCGAAAGTTGGTATATCAAAAAGGCTTTCTTAGTGCATTTACTTCAAGATTGTTTTTGTCTGAGGTCCTCAATCCCAATTATCTCCTACTAATGGATTTCGCTGTCGGTAAAGCTGCCATCATGAACTTTTCATTTCCTATTCAAAGACTAAAGCACACAATGCGTCTCGTGCTAAAATTGAAAGTAAGCTTCTATTATCTTATCTCATTTGTTCCATATAATGTATTTCACTAGAACCACGTAACGAATCTTACTGTACTGCACTTTCTTAATGTAAGTATACAAATTACCATTAACATTTTCGGGAGTTGAATGTGACGTTGCGAATTTTTCTCCCGAATCCATATTCTAAACAGATTAAATAGCATTATTTTGGGGAAGCAATGATTGTATCACAAAAGCAGTCAAACAATAAACTCAAGCGAATATTCTGGCGATGTAGCTTCGAATTTTATCCGGACAGATAGTGAATTTTGAATTCAACAGAATCTGGAATAAAATGCTGGCCAGTAGTAATCATGTTGCTAGACAGATTTCACAAATAAAAATATCGCATTCATTGACATACTTTAGAGAAGGATATGTGACTCCAAATCCGTTGCAATGTGGTTGAGTGTAGAGTTCCATTTGGACAATTGACAATGCACAATAAATGATATCGTAGCCAGTAAACCTCAGGTGAACAAATAAGAAAATCACATTGCAGGATAAGGTTGCCATATTTCTTAATTCTATTTTATGTGAGGATTAAAATAGCCAATGTTTATGTCAGTGTATTTCTTAAAAAGCAATGTATCTACTGCTTTGGAGACTAAAATTTCAACACTTTATGTAATTTTTACAATCTGAGTGCTTGCACAAATGCATGGCAGGTGAAATACAATGTGGTAAAACGTGAGGTTACCTATTTTTGGAGCAAAAACCAGCAAGTGCTTGTGAAAGGCTATATATTGAGATACGGAAATGTCTAATAAGACCAGGGAATCCGTGTTCAGCAGTCAATGAAATAAAGCATGCAGGTACAACAGACGTTCAAGGAGGCAAAATAGTATTTTGGGCTTCATTGTGGGATGTTTTGAGTACAGGCGCAGGGAAATCTTGCTGCAGGTCTTTCGGACCTTGTTGCGAGCACACCAAGATGCTTCTTTGAAATGTTGGTCTCGTTGTTCGAGGACGGGTGTTCTTGTTATAAAGGAGCAGCAGCAACTGTTCTATTCGATTGGTTTATTAGACGGCAAGGCTGACAGCAAAGAGATTTTCACTCGTTTAGAACTATATCTGCTGAAATTCAGAAAAATGAAAGGAGGTACAGCATAGGAACTGGTCCTTCAGCCTTCCAAGCCTGTGTCGACACATGACAGCTTTCTAAACCAAAACGTTTTTGTCTCTATGTCGTTCCCATCCTTATTTTTCCATCCACTTCATGTATCTGTGAAGATTTCTATTAGACATTCCAATTATTTTATCTTCTAACATGACCTGTAGTAGAAAAGTCTGAGCACTTCCCAGATTTTGTGTAAAAAAACCTTACTTCTTACAACTTTTTTAACTTTCCCCTTTTACCTTAAACTTATATAACCAAAAATTGACATTTCTATACTCTCAATAAAACTCCGACTATCTATTTTATCCATATCTCCCATTATTGTGTTAACCTCAGCCTTTGGCCTTCAAGTGAAAACCATCCCAGTCTCTTTTTTCCCAATCTCTCCTTATAGCAGATTTCATAGAAACTTAGAAAAATTCCACATACTAAACAGGGTAGACGTCGGGAGATGTTCTCGGTGACAGCTGAGAGTCCAGAGAAAGGGCTCAGAGTCCATGAATGCAGGCAAGCCATTCAGCACCAAGCTGAGGAAACAATTCTTTATGCAGAGAGTCATGAACCTCTGGAATTGTATAAATTCAAGAAGAAAACAAATAGACCATCTGGGGCTGAAGGGATCAAAGAACATCAAGACAAAAGTGGAAACAAACTATTGAGTTCGATTGTCAACCTTGGTTATAATGAATGGTGAAACAAGCGGAAAGGATCACGTGGTCTTCACCTGACCTTTTTTTCCCTCTACGTTTCTAAGTTCTTTAAATGCTTATTTTCAGATAAATAAACAGAACAAGTAAAGTCTACCGTTGATGACAATAAGGACACACACGAAGTGCTGGATAAACTGAATAAATCTGGAAGCGACTTTGGAGAGGGACATTGTGTTAATGTTTCAGAGCTTAAAAATGCGTTGCTGGAAAAGCGCAGCAGGTCAGGCAGCATCAAAGGAACATGAGAATCGACATTTCGGGCATAAGCCCTTCTTCAGGAATCCTTCAGGAAACATTCTTCATGTTAATGTTTCGGGCCTACTGTGTATCGTTCTTCGGAATTAACTCTTTTTCATTCTATGTAGACGCTGCCTGATGTACTGATGTACTTCAGTGGTTTCCGTATTTTCATTTTGTTGCTATACAGGAATTTACCTTTGATATTGCTTACTTATCACTAAGCTAGTTCAAAAATATCGTGAGCTGTGTTCATTTATTTAGTACTTTGCTAATAATATCACAGAATGATAGAATCTTAATCCTACAGAAGGAGGCTATTTGGCCCAATGCGTCTCTAACAGATCCTGAAAAAGCAACTCAGCTAGCCCCATTCTTTTTTTATTCCATTTTTCTAAGCCCTCTAAATTTACCACTATTAAATATATAGTCTTTGAAAGCCCCTATGGAATCCACCTCTACCACACTCCCAGCCAGTCCATTCCAAATCATAGTAAATATCTCAGTAAATAAATTACTCCTCGTCTCACTCCTAGTTCTCTTGCTGACAATAATGAAATGGTGACTTTATTTGCTGAAATACCAACCAGTGGAAGTCGAAAACCTTCATTTTTTTGTATTCAAAATGTTGATAATTTTAAACACATCAACTGTTAATCTTCGCTGCTCCAAAGAGAACAAGATCAATTTCATCAATTTTTCTTTGTATTCCAAAACTTCTTCTTGGTAACATACTGGTAAATACCCTTTACACTGCCTCCAGGATTACAAAATTCTTCCTTAAATAAGTTGCCCAATACTGAGCATTATACTCTAAATGCGATCTGACCAGTGACTTGTAGAGGTGCAATATCCTTCACTTCATAATCAAAGCCTCTATTTATAAACTCAACTTTTCATAAGCCTTCCGTTTCAATTGTTTCAGCGTTTCTGAACACACCTATCGAATTATGCACTTGAAACCTGAGTTCTCTTTGCTCGTCTACCACGCTCAAATTTCAACCATTGAGCCTTTATTATCTTTTTATGCTTCTTCTATCAGCATGGATTACCTCTCAGTACTTTATGTTGAAATTCATCTGCCATGTTTCTCAACGATTTCCTGAAGCCTCTCAACATCATCCTCACAATTTGCTCTTTTCCTTAACTTAATATTACCTGCAAATTTAGCAAATGTTCCCTCAGCACTCCATTGTCCCAAAAGTCATTTATGTAAGTCAGTAAAAGCAAAGGGCTGAAAATGTGTTGCTGGAAAAGCGCAGCAGGTCAGGCAGCATCCAAGGAGCAGGTGAATCGACGTTTCGGGCATGAGTCCTTCTTCAGGAATCTAAGCAGGGCTCATGCCCGAAACGTCGATTCTCCTGCTCCTTGGATGCTGCCTGACCTGCTGCGCTTTTCCAGCAACACATTTTCAGCTCTGATCTCCAGCATCTGCAGTCCTCACTTTCTCCTAGTAAAAGCAAAGGCACTGGCGTTCATCCCCGAGGAACACTGCGTTAAATTCATCCTCACTCTGAGTATTTCGCACCGAAATCTATTATCTGTTAACTATCTTTTCGCCAACTTCAAATCCACTGTGCCAAAGCTAAACAATCCAATCATTTCTAAACTGCTGACCAACCTGCCAGATCTCACCACATTCAACTTTTTCTGAAAGATCAAATAAGCAAGATTACAGGATTACACTTTTGTAATCCCTATGTCAGCCTCGCCAAAGAACTCAATTAAATTTGTGAGACATAACCTACTCCAGCTGGTCATAGTCTTTGACAGATGTTAATTTATCTTATCTCTAAGTGAATGCTTATCTTATGTCCCATTATGGCTTCTATTAGTTTTCCCACTATTGATGTCAAACTACGGTTATCTTGTGCCATTTTATTAAATAATGACCTCACATTTGAATTCCTCTCGTCTCACAGTACCAATTCTGTGTTCAGAGACTGCTGGAAAATTTCTGTTAACAGCTGTGCAATTTGCTTCGTCACTACCCGCAGCAATCTTATATACTATCCATTGGGCATGCTGACTTTCCTATCTGGAATGTTGTAGCCTTTGTTGCATCTCTTCCTTTGTAATTGCTCAGCCGCTCAGTTGTTCAACACCCAAATTTTCAATTACTTTCGTAAAAACTGTAACAATATATTAATTTGGTACTACTTCCATGCCTATTGCTTAACTGAGCATGTTATCCTGCTTGTTCCTTATGTGACCTTCCCTATTTTGTTTTGTGGGAAAGAGAAACAAAAAGACGACCAGAACACATTTTCATGCATTGTTTTTGCCAATTATTTACACCAGAAAATAGCGTTGGATTAAGTAATACACCTTGCTATCTGGTATGATGGAAGAGTATGAGGGAAGATTTAGTCGGTTTGGTTACTAAGTGTACAATCACTGAACAGTAGTACCTTTTTCTTGTCCATATTAAATTCACACTTGTACAAACGCACAGTCAAGGATAAAGTTGAAACGGGCAGTTAAGGATTCGATGACGAAAAGTTCATTCATCTTCCTTACAGATTCTTTATGCTTACCTGCCATTCAGTGAAAATGACCAAGACCAGTAACATATGGCACTGTTAACCAGTACTTGGTGTGCTTTGGTTCTATTGATAAGAAAATGGCCTCAGCATGCCATCAGTAATAATTGATACTTGGTATTCATTGTAACAGACTTAACAGACAATAATTTGTTAGCTCATAATGCATTGCACTTTGTCTGATGAGAGGAGTAAATAATTTATCTTGGTTTCCTTTAAAATGAAGTCATTTTCTCTTTATAAAATATAGATTATCACTCGAATCCAGTTTTATTGCTATCCTGACACAAAAAAGAGAAACAAAAGACATTGAAGGAATTCCAGGCAATCTCTGCTTAAGAGACAAGTGTCAATAAATAGTTGTACAAATATATTAGTTAAAAGTAATATTAAATAGAAAATAATCGAGAAGAAGGAGTACACTGCAATTGGTTAATACAGAGACGACATCTGCAGTGATATGGAGAACACCTGCGTTTTATGTAACATGCTTCGTAAAATGTGCAGTGTTTTATTAAATCACATCATACTTGATTGGTTTATCTAACTATACAACTTGCATAAGCAGGGAGATGTTGAGGTGTCTACAATACTTGTATTAAGTGTTTATACACACGATAGATAGATACGTAGATAGATGGATAGAGACATAAATACATAATAAATAGAGAGATTGACAGAGATAGGAAAAATGGGTGCTTTTCTTAAGCTCTTGCAAAGCACTTTGGTATGGTGTCGTCTTGGTTGGAAGTGGGGTGTGGGTGGGGGCGGATGAGATAGAATTTGGCATACTAAGAAAACTATTCGTAAAGCACCCAGCAAAACACAAGTTTGTTGGAAGAATCTTGTAGTTCTAAAAATCATTGACACAGAAATGACTTTAATTTAAAATATGATGAAGAAAAAGTTGTCTATTTGAACGTGAGAATGTCACTAATGGAACATGACTTTATAAAATGTCAATTACCAGTTCTTTTAAATAAAATATGCAAACCTGCATTGCCAGTCTTATGATAGATTGGTCTGTACGGCAGCTATCCAAGTGAGCCATCAGCAGTCAAAAACAGAAAAGCTCAGCAGCTCTGGCTGCATCTGGAGAGAAATCATGGTAACGTTTCAGATTGCCTTCCTCAGAACATGAGGAGACGTTGTCATCCGATTTGCATGGAAATTCTTCTACAAGTGGGGAATGAAGAACGCTTTTAAGTTACGATGTTGCTGAAATCAAATATGGAAATTGGAATTATATAGTATATTATAATTGGAAAAACTTGTTACAAAATTAACTCCTCATAATTTTCTTTCCTCCTCAATGATCCAAACGAAATAGTCGAGATCTGTATGTGTTAACATTTAGGACATATCATTACTTAGACAGTTAGCACATATTTCACAGCATTTCACTGCCATTTCAAAGACCCCAGTACAACTTATTTTCTAAGACGATGCACATGAGTAAAATTTATGCCGAGCATGAGAGAGGTACCAATGTGCCAGCAGACGCTTAGCTCAGCAAATTATGTGAACTTCAATCATTTAACCAAACATCAGAAAGTCTTACTGAGAAATTATCTCATCTCAAAATTATCTGAAGCAATGATCATTAACGTTAATATAAGACTTATTTTGGCTGTGTCAATTTACACCATTATGCATTGATGTGTACAAAGTGGGATGTAAATTGTTCAGATGTTTTAATGTGGAAGCAAAACGAGTTGCCAAATTAAGTGCTTCTACAGAGCATTGGAAAGTACAACTGAAGGATAAAATGAGTGCAGAAAATTGAACAGATATTATGCGTCACTAAAGTTACGCACTGGAAATATCTATAAATTGGAAATCGATAGATAAGTCACAACTCAAGAATACCATCACAGAAGTACTGAATGATTTATTAGAGCTATGAGTTTACAAGTCCCGAAATATTGATGGATTATATTTATATTCCTAAAATACATAGCCAGTGAAATAATTGATGTATTGTCGTGAATATCACAAAAGAATAGAATAGAGTCTTTAAAGGAAACATTATATGAGGATGTATAATCTAAGTAACAGCAGGAGGAGGTGGGTTTTTTGTTGGATACTACTGATCAGCTTTTCCCTTGAAATGAAAACAGTTGTCGAGGAAGGAAAGCTGGTTTCAGAGAAGCACCAAGTGAAGGTGAGAGCATCATCAAAAACGAAAATGAAATATATAAACACTTCTCAATCTGGAAGACAGAACTAAGTAGGACTGATGTTGTCATTGATGCACGAGAGAGAGAGAGTTGTCCATGGGGTCTGAACTAGGATTGGAACAAGGAAAATTCTATGTGTTCGAGAGAGAAGGGCATAACTGGATCCCATGCGGGTAGCCATGGCTACACATTTGTTCTAACGAAAGTGGATGGAGTTTAACGAGAAGTTGTTCAAAGTGAGGACGAACAGTGCCAGGCAGAGGTGAATAGTGATGGATGAGGAAGGTCCAGACATTTCTTCCAGCAAGTGTGTATGTGTGTGTATACGCGTGCATGCATGCATCTGTGTGCGTGTGTGTGTCGAAAAGTGAAAAGAAAATCGTATCGATGTTGAAAATGATCAATTCCGTGGGGCAGGAGTCACCAGAAACAATGAGTCTGTCTGGACGGTCCCATTTGTGGATTTTGTGAAGTATATTTAAGTGGGCTTTGCCGGGTTGGGAGAATGTGAGACTGAAAGCATTTAAGGGAGATCACCAGATGAAATGAAATTAATGATGGTTGTGGACAGAATACGTTATGAATAGGCTAAAAATCTGACAATTCGACTCAATGTTTGAAAATTGTGAAATTGTCAGAAACAACAAACAGAATCATATTATGAAAATTGTGAAACGTTGCACAGCTCTGAGATGTCGAGAGATCTGTCTGTCCTAGTACACGGATCACAAAAGGTTTGTATGCAGATTCAACAAATCCAGCGAGCTAATAGATTTTTTTGGGTTGTTGTGAGGGGAATCATCGTACCTAACACTCTCAAAGAAAAGAATACGAAATCTCTCAATAAATAATAGAGTACATATGCACAGTACGTAGAGCCAAAACAGTTGAAACAACATTTAGAAGTTTTATACACAACATTGGCATTTAAATTTTAAAACACCTGCAACATCGGGAATTTATTTGGGCGACTTCATTAAAGCCGCCTTTGGTTAAATTTTCTTATAGTTTACTGTTTAATGTTGTACATATTGGCTGACTGGATGATGATTTTTCAACGATATTATTATTCACTTCTGAATGCCGTTTGAATTCGCATCATTCTGTGCAATTGAAAAGTATTATGCCAAATTTCGGTCTCAACTTCAACTTTATGTACAATTGTACAGTATATTGCCGAATTTATTTTTATTGAAATCAGATTTAAAGCTAGCCAGACCTACATTATCCTTAACCACGGGAGTGCAGCTGATAGCTGTTAAGTTGTGAACATTTGACTTAACATCTTACTTATTTTCAACAGCATGTAGTGAATTTTAAACAGCGTTCCTTCTCATCCCTTGAAATGCTGTCCCTGCTCGCACAAAAGCTGAGAACAGAACATGGCATTCTTACATGTTGTGAATACCATAGTCTATTGAAATACGTCTGAGGACTTACAGAAGTAAATTTGTCATGCTGTTTCGAAGTATGTTTTCAAAAGTGTGATAAACATTGATTACCAGTATGAGGGATTGCACTGTCAATGCCCAACATATTCCCACCCTATATCACAAGGTAATATGAGAAAGAACGTCTTGGAGTTGTTGACTCACTTAAACTCTGTTTTGGATGAAGGATATAAAATAATTATATTGTTGCGATCTATTCTATTTAAATCATTAACCCGAGATATGATGTATGAACACAACAATGGACATTGATTTTGGTAAAATTGAAAATATTCTACACTTTTTCTTTGGTGGATAATTTTGAATTTTAGCAAACAATAGAGTGGCACTTAACTTGCTGAAGTGTTCTTAAAACGATGAAAATGCCTTGCTATTTTGATAATCTAAAATTGTGGTTTGACAATGAAAACAGCCACTGACAAATTCAAATATGAACTCAGAATAGCAAAGCACATGATTTCATCACCTACTTATCAACTGTAACGTGAAGAAGGGAAAGAACGAATGTGTAAGAGGGCAGACCTAGGACACCATGACTGGACTGAGTGACTGATGTGCTGTCAGAAGCTCATTCTTGTGGCAAAACTGCATGGTGTGATTGCTCAGTTCAGGCGAAAAACTGCAGATTTTGAGAGCTGGTAGGGAGGGGGCAGTTCCTGTTGAAGGAACATGACTGACTTACTACACACTTTGCTACAATACAGATGGCAGAATGAGATATGCTGATAGTCAATATTGAAAGGAGTTGCATTGTCAAAAGGAGTAAACTGGAGGAGAAATTTACTGAAGCATCTTAGGTTCAATGTTGGTAACATTTCCCAGTGATAGATTATCAGTAATAATGGGATGTTTCACTGACAAAAGTCTGGGGACTGCTGCACCATTTGGTATAAAGAAATGATGTGACAGCATGCTAAAGAGTCTGCTGTCTTTTTGTTGTAAAACGAGTTTGACCAATTTGCTACTTCACAAATATTTCCTGAAATGATGACCTAGAAAAATTATTTTTCACGTGCAAGACATTATACAGAACACCCGTAATATTGTTGCAGAAATGCACACGGGGATTAATACCCGATCACATGATTACACAAAAGGAGTAACTGGTTAGTTGAGATGTGAGTTTTTTTCACGCAGGGAATGTTCGAAATTTGGAATACACGATCTGAAAGGGATGTGGAGACAGGTATTCTTGTAATATTTAAAAAGAACCTGCATAAACATTAAAAATTCCAGGCTTAGTAGAACAAGTGCAGACATATGGGATTAGTGAAAATTGATATTTGTTAAATATTGATCCGAATAGACATGCTGAGTTGAAGGGCCTGTTTCTAGGCTGTATGACCACTGAAGATAATGTGATGGCGTGCTAGTTTAATATCTCACTAGAAGATGTAAAGCCCGAAGTGTGAACCATTTGTCCAGTACAGAGATTGAGAGAGTTTTCTACTTCCGCTTGTAATGGCTGCATTGGGACAACACACATTTGACCTTCAGGCTGATGGGCGAGGTTGATGCCTGCAGATTGACGAAGATATGCAGAAAACTCTATAAGAAATAGGCGATTTTTATGCTCCATGTGAAACAATTGCTAAATTTGAAAATACGTGGACGATTACACCTTTTTCTCGTCTAATACTGTCTATAGATTCAACAATTGTGTCTAGGGATTGCTTCCATTAAAAGAGAAAAAGTGAAAACTTCATCTTGACTAACCTGTTCAGCTCACAGCAATGACACATTCGGGGATATTTGTCAATTTCAGTTACATTGATCATTTTTGCTTCGTTTTCGTCTGCAGTTGCAGCGCAGACCAACTCTTTGTGCAAAAACAATTTTAATTGATGACCTTTTGCAAAAAGAATAGTGTGTGGGCTTTTAATGCGAAAACAGGAAACCCACACTGACTATTTACTTAGTGTTCTATTTTCCATTCGGTTATTTTGAAAAGCAGCGCATATGTTTCGCAACTCTGAGTTTCACAAATGTTGCAACATAGATAGAGCACATTATACAGCAGATGTAATCTTTGTGTGAAACAACAAAGAAGAATGACAGTCACAGGCAAGGAGTTTTTTTTAACTCTTTGTGCATTTTAGAATCTCTATCCAGATTAAGGTTTTTATAAATGTTAATTATTTCGAAAATACACAAACTCGCATAAGCTAATCATGGTTTATATATCTTGAAACATATGGAGTTATTGAGGGTTTTGACAACCCAATTTCTGGGAGAATGCTTCCTCTCACGAGAGGTTATAGGACTGGAGAGCAGGTTTGGTTGAGTTTAAGTGACGGCTGCGTTGTATTTTCGCTAGACTATCAATCCAAAGACCAGATGCTGTCCTGAGAGCCTCGGTTCAAATCATACCATGGCAGATAGTGGAATTTAAATTCAATAAAGAACTGGGATTAAGTATCTAGCGATGAGCTCAAAACAGTTCCCGATTGTGGAAAAAGAACATCAGGTTTGCAGCTTTTAAGAAAGGAAATCTGCCATCATTACCTGATCTGGCCAGCATGTGACTCTGGACCCACAACGATTTGATTGATTCTGGGCAGTAGGGATTGACAATAAATATTGGCCGCACCAGAGACATCGACATCCCGTGAATGATTTGTTTTTAAAAGCGTAGATTAAGCAATGAGCAAATTGAAGTACGTGTAATGACGTTTGATAAGGAAGTGGAACAACAGACAGCTCAATAATCTTAGAATCTCTACAGTGTGGAACAGGCCCTTCGGCCCAACACGTCCAAGCTGATCTTCTGAAGAGTAACCCATACAGAGCCATTCCCCTACTCTATATTTATCGCTGCTTAATGCACCTAATCTACTTTGGATAACTTTGGATTATGGGAGGAAATCAGACAGACACAGGACGAATTTGCAAACTCCACACAGACAGTCGCCCGACCTGGGAACCAAACCCTGGTCCCTGGCACAGTGAGGCAGCAGTGATAACCATTGTGCCACCGTGCTGCACTAATGCTAGTGTATTAGCAAAATTAATCTCGTTAAAACATAAAATAAATAAAACATTATCTCTATATTAAAAATCAGATAGAAAGTGCCTTGATAGTCTCCAAACTGTTGGATTTTTAAAGAAATTTCAATAAAATGAAACCCTGAATGGGAAAAAAAGAACTTCCCAAAACAGAAGACATTATTGAAATGTTATTTGTAAACATTGAAAGACACGCCAAACAATGCACCATGCAAGTATATCTACTGGACGAAAAGACAGAAACATACCAGAATGAAAAAAAAATACATTGCTGATACAGGTATAATTTTTGAAACATAAATTCTCTAGCCCTGTTGAAAAATCTTATTCATACCCTTGAAAACCATCCACGTTGTTTTTGAAATATTCAAATTAAGTGTTCGAAAATTTTGAAAACATATGATGAACAGATTGGTTCTCAGTGGTCAATGTTGGAAGTGACAACCTGACATTGAAATCATCAAAGTTTAATTACGATACGCTAAGGAAGAGTTTGTTTTCTTTCGGCTTTTCGTTTGGTCTCATGGGACGAGGACATCACTGGCTAGGCCAGCATTTATTGCCCTTCGCTAATTGCCCAGGTGTCAGTTAAGAGCCAAACATATTGCTGTGGGTCTGGAGTCACAGGTAGACTAGACAAAGTAAGGATGGCAGATTTATTTCGCTAAAGGACCTTAGTGATCCAGATGGGCTTTCCACACAATGAATTTAGAATAGCCAGACGATCTTTAATTCTACATAGTCATTGAATTCAAATTTTGTCATCTGCCATAGCGGGATTCGAACCTGCGTGCTTAGAATATTACCTGGGTCTTTCAATAAGCAGGCCAGCTAAGGAACCAGTAGGCCATTGTCTCCCCATGCATATGCATTTATCCAATGCAAGGATAAGTAGCTGTCCTACACTTTTTAGCCTCCAATAATGGCCGTTGAGTAAATGGTGGCAGGCTACCTTTATGAATCCTTGTACTCGAATAGGTTAGATATAGGCACAGTGCCTTCAGTGTCTACGGTTTGAGCACAGATACTGAAAAGGGCGAGTTAATAATGTTGCAAGTCAGACTGCTGTGAGACTTGTAGGTAATGTTTTGAGAACACAGAGTAACAACACACAGGAACTGGCTCTTTGGCCACCATGTGTGTTCTGAACACGATGCCATTCTTACTGTTCTCACGCAGTCGTACAAGGTAAATATCACTCTCTCCAATGTATTTTCATGTGTCTGTGTGATTACTGCTTAAACATTGCTATTGTGTTTGTGTCTTCAACCTTCCCTGGCACTACGATCCAGGCATCTCCCATAACCTGAGTTTAAAAAAAAAACTTGCCTTTCACATCTCCTTAAACTTTTCTTCTCTCACTCCAAACATTTGCCTCCGAGAAATTGACATCTCAGCCCTTGGAAAAAAAGACTCCAGCTATCCACCCAATTCTTGCCTCGCTTAACTTCATATACTGCTATCAGGTCGCCCCTCAGTCACTATTGTGTTCGCAAAAACAATTCAAGCTTTCTAAACTCTCCTTATAGCCAATTCACTCCAATCCAAGTAATGTCCTGTTTAACCTCTTAAAAGTTTCCACATCGTTCGTACCGTTTGATGAACAGAAATGCACACAATAGTCAACATAGTCTACTTAAGTCTTAACCAGTTTCAGCATGATTTGCCCTGAGGGATGAAGGCAATCATGTCGTGTGCCTTCTTCATTATGCCACCCTCTTGTGTTTCCACTTTCAGGGGCTTATGGACATGCACACCAAAATCTCTCGTTCAACTCTCTTTCTGTCTTCCATGGCCAGCATTTCCATATTGGGCATTCGGCATTCTTCCATCAAAGCTCAGTACAAGGTGGAGGAACAGCACCTCATTTTCTGTTTGGCCGCCACAGTGGCTCGCTAGTTAGCAAAATTTCCTGACAGTGGCAGGGACTCAGTTTTGATTCCAACATCAGGTGACTATCTGTGTGAAGTTTTTGCATTCTGCCTGTATCTGCGTGAGCTTTCTCCAGGTGCTCAAAACGACATGACCCTCTCTCACTAGTATCCTTACGTACAGATAAGGAAGGACACCACTTCGACTTGGATAACACATCCATTCCAGGACAAGCCAAACAGAGACACAGACGAGAATTCCTAGAAGCATGGTTTTCCAACTGGAACTCTATCAACAAATACATCGAGTTAGACCCTATTTCACAACCCTTGAGAAAAAGAACAGGAAATGACATCATCACAGAAAAGACCTTACCACAGGAAATAACATCACCAACCCAAAGAAGCCAAAACATATAAATAGAAAGCATGAATCAGAAACAGTGCTTCGCCCAGAGGCCCCTGAAGATCTTAACTAGTATGGTAACAAAACGTCTGGAAATGAACCTTCCAGCTCAGCGAGCAAACCTACATCCACAACCACAGCCTGAAGAACACATCTTCTTAAAACTCGCTAAAGAATCACTTTTAAGAAGAAAAGGACAAGATACACCTCTTAGAAAGACATTGTTTATTTTAATGGCTTCATTTTTAAAAGTTTTAGTCTCACACGAGTAGGATATTGTAATACATATGTATTACAGTGACTCCTGATACACCACAGTTTCCAGGTTTTTCACAGGCTTTTTAAACACAGTAGCCAGCACTGACACCAATAATCTATAGAATTTCGCTGAGAACTCCTCTATTATTCTATCACCACATCACTACCTTTCAGCGGCCTCTCCAACCTTACTTTATATAATGGAACACTTCTCTTCTCATCTTTTCATTCTATATATGACCACTTTTTTTCTCGGTTTTGATACTACTTAATCTCATATCTTCTCATCTCTCACCATCAAAGATTGAATTGCTCCTGCATATCTTTACATTAAATATTTTTTTGCCTGCTCTTCTTTGGCATACAGAGTAAACCTTACCCACGTAAGTAAATTCTCTCAAGAGAGCTGGCACTTTCTTCTCAAACATCTCTCCAGATCAGGTTGTACACGTTTTTGCAGCCTTTTGACTTCAACAGTGTTTTCCTTTCCACTTCAACAAAATTCTTTGGCTTGTCGTGTTTTCCCACACTCGTCTTCCCAGTGTTGGTTTTTCTAAACCACTGACATGCGACTTCTTGTTGCCTACTTTATTACAATGAGCTAATTTACTTCTCTTTTCAGCACATAAATTTCCTTACTAGCACATGGTAAACTATCTTTACTATCTTCAAAAAGATATTATTTTTCCCTTAACACGGGAGGATTTCTCTTTTCCCCAAATTCTATCTCTCACAGATTGATTCTGACCAGAAACTCTTCTTTATGAAATAACTCATGACCATACGATAATCTAGCAGTCTTTACTTTCTGCTCTTCTACATGAGTTCTTAGCACCTCAGGAATTGAATTTTGAACTGCTCCAAAATAATCGTCTCTCTACAAGTAACATGTATTTTCATTGCCTTTATTGTTTGATCCTTTGAAACTCAATATATGTTTGACCAGGGTCCCACCTTAGGTTCGTGAAACGTTTTCTGTAGGCTTCTGGTACTTAGATCATATGCACTGAAGATAGCATTTTTTCACTTCATTATACTCCCCAGACAACTTCTTTGTTAGTAATGAAAATGCCTCTCAATCATTTTTATTTGGCATCGGCAATGCCTACATGGCCACTGAAATTGGCGACTTCTTGTTCCCTACTTTATTACAATGAGCTAATTTCTCAAATGAAATTCTCATGAAATTTCTCAAATGAAATGTAAAAAATTCTGATATTATTTTGGTTGGACATATGCATCACTTCACATATTTAAACAGATCCAAAGCTGATCTCTACCTTCGATGTCATTTCTCTGCACCACCGTTCCGCTGTTTCACCTCTATTATCACAATTTTAAGTCGACTTTGAGTTTTCAGTTCCAAACTTTCGAGGTCAAAAACCGTCTTCTTCTACTTTTCTCATCTACCTTTCTAGATCTCTCTGCTCGGGTCCTCCTTTCTTTTCCTAATTCTAACTATTTTCGTTTCCTGGTCATGTTCGTTTTGCTCCGGTTACAATTTAGCCATTTTCAAAGATTCTGATGGCATCCTAGTTCTTGAAAATGCTATACGACTGCCACAATTATCTCCACTTTCTTCACAGATACACAGGACACCAACTTCAGATTGTTTGCCATTTTCGAATGCTTTGCCTTGCATGCTTCTTGCAAAACTCCTGAGGTCACTTCTTCCAGCCCCAAGAAACTCTTAGTGACCGAAAGATCCATTATTACACAGGATACATCTGTTTAAATGCACCGAATTCAACATCTGAAGTTTAAAAAAAAAAACCCTCATTATTCATTGCTTTTCACTCCACCAGTCCTAAACCAAGCCTGGAATTACTGATTTTGGTCCCAACAAGAGCCCTAATGTATTACGGACAAGGTCAAGACCCCTAACAAATAACGTAGAATACAACCTAGACTCTAACTTCACGAATGTAAAGAGAAGTGTTACGATCCTGATGCAATTCGATTTAAAGCCTCTCATTGTTTAAAAAATAAAAAAAAGAGACTAAAATGCACCTCTTAAAACCATCACAGGAGTGACTTGGAAAGATATGACTGTTCCTTCACTCTCACAGGGTCAGGATCCATAATTTCCTCCCAAACGTCATTGTGGGTCAACCAACTGCTCGTGGTTGCAGCAGTTCAAGAAGGTAGTTCATCACCTCTATCATCAGGGCATCAGCAGATGGCCATGCCCCTGGATTGAATAATAATAAAACATCCAGCCATTTTCTTTTGCTTGGTTCTGCTTGTCCTTCCTGTTAGACTTACTTGGTTTAATGTAAAGTTTCTCCTCAATCACTCCATATTTTGACATACTGCTCCATTTCTTAAGCGCCGTCACATCAATTTAAGTCAATTGAAGGCGAATTAGAAAATCTCACTGAAAATATGTTGATACAGTTCCACATTAGGATTAACCCATCCATCTTGTGGAAGTCCAACATACTCTAGATTAGGTTTAAGAATGCAGATTTGTGCATTCCTCCTTCCAATATGACCTCTTTAGCCATGTGTTAAAGTGCATTGCCTTCCTATTTGCGACCTTACGAGCACGAATTACAAGGAGTCATTCCAAGACTAAAACCCTCGAAGTGCTGCTTTTCATCTTCCTACCCGACTCCATGAATGCCCTTTGTAGACCTTACCTCTCATTTTGCTTCTGTCTTTTGAACAAAGAAAGAACCATGAGCCCTGCCTGCTCATTTTCCCTTCTTAGAATGTCCCATACATGTTTTAAGGCATCCTTAATTCTCCCACAGCCAAGTAACACACTATTTTCGAGTCTAACACATGGCCACAGAAACGCCTATCTGTGTCGCTGACTGTATGATCCCCTATCACCGCTGCTCACCGACACTTACACCGTTCTTGGTATATTACAGTTTCAATCCTGGTATCACTGATATGACTTTCTTTTCCCTGTATGTCTATTGCTCTTACATCTTCCCACTCATATCCAAAACAGTATATCTGTTTCAAAGAAGAATGGCTGCAAAGGAGTCTTACACTGTCTCACCATGCCTCCTTGTCTTCTCTATTAGGTTAGCCCTTCTGGTAGACGGAGCAGATAACTAAACGTTGATTCACGCCGTTATCAGACTCCTGGACACTCCATAGTCATTCTGTTCGCAGCTCCAGGCATAAATAAAGAACTGCAGCAGAACACGCTTCCTGAATGCATGGTTAAATTGGACAGTGCAAATTTTCCTGATTTGCCACTTAATGTATCAGGAGAATTCTACAGGTGAAAATGGGTATTGCAGATGCTGGAGATTAGAGTCAAGATTAGAGTAGTGCTGGAAAAACACAGTAGGTCAGGGAGCATACAAGGAGCAGGATAATCGACGTTTTGGACAAAGGTTGTTCGTCAGGAATGACGCTGGGAGCGTCCAGGGTGAGTAGATAAATGGGAGTGGGATTGGGCTGTGGGGAAGATAGTTGAGAGTGCAATAGGTGGATGGAGGTGGGAGTAAACGTAATAAGTCAGAGAGGAGGATGGAGTGGACAGGTGGAACGGAAAATGATTAGGCGGGACAGGTCACGAAGACGGTGCTGCGCTGGAAGGTTGGAATTAGGGTAATGGTGGGCGGAGGAAAAATGAGGAAACTGGTGAAGTTCACATTGATGCCATGGGGTTGAAAGGTTCTAAGGCAGAAGATGAGGCGTTCTTCCTCCAGGAGTCGGGTGGTAAGAGAGTGGCGATGGAGGAGGACCAGGACTTGCATTCCCTTGGCAGAGTGGGAGAAGGAGTTGAAATGTTCGCCCACGGGGTGGTAGGGTTGATTGGTTCGGTTGTTCCAGACATGTTCTCTGAAGTGCTCTGCAAGTAGGTGTCCAGTCACTTTAATGTAGAGCAGGCCACATCGGGAACAACGGGGATGCAGTAAATGATATGCATGGAAGTGCAGGTGAAACTTTGATGGATGTGGAAGGCTTGTTTGGGGCCTTGTACTGATTTGAGGGGGGAGGGTTTGCAATTCCTGCAGTGGCACTGGAAGTTGCCGGAGTGGAGGGTGTTCTACATGGCAGAGTTCTCTTGCCATCTTGTGTCTTATCAACGAAAGACAAAATAACAATTGGCAAGCTTACTCATTATTCACCAAAGTTAGGCTACTCACTTTCCTTCTCTTTTCCTCTTGTACTATGAAAACGTAAACCCTTATAACTGATCATCAGAACAAGAAATCCTTTATCTATCACAATGCTTCCATCTAATACAATCTCTCGTTCCAAGGCACCTTTCAGCAAACACATCTAAATGTTGATCAAATAAAGTTTCTCCATTTACGAGAGCAACACCACAGTTTGGACAAAAAGATCAAAAGAAATTTTAAAGAACATGGACATTTTAACTGACGTAAACTCACCATCCAACAGACCTGTTGCAACTTCCAGACAATTAACTTCCAACATACCCATTTGCATATCCAAGTAAATAGCCCTCTGTCCTGAAGAGCACAACATCTAATATGTCTGCTAGATAAACTAAGCATGTCGAAAAGCACGTCTGCATGGAGAAACTGATTTAAGTCACATTGACCACGAGAACTGGTTTTCAATGGTGCTCTTAAATTTGCAAAGTCTCTCCAATGCTGTCTTTTCTTATTGTTTCAGATTTCCTGAATCGTTAGTGTACAACGTGAGTTGTTGCACTCCCAAAATTAACCTCTTCAATACTTATTTGCAGCGCATCATTACCTGTCAGCAGCCACACTGATAAAGACATCTGCACCCCTGCACTCTGATTTTAGCCTGTCAGCCAATCATGTTTCCAGACAAACAACTTGCACTTTGTTCATGGGCTCTTGTCTTATTCAGCACCCTCCTGTGAAACATCTTGTCCTAGGCCTTCTGGAAGTGCAAATAGATCACGTCCATTGCCTCTCCCTTGTCGAACTTACGTCCTCACAGAATTCTAACAGATTTATCAGGCGTGCACTCCCTCCCACCCCCTTGAGGAATCCAAGCTGACTCAGCCCTATTTAGTACTCGACGTTCTTAATAATTGACCCTTAAAGTTATCAACAACCGAGGTGAGACTAAACAAATCATAATTCGCTGTCTTCTGCCTTGTTCCCTTATTAAACACGGGTGTCATAATATCTGTATTCCTGTCCTGAGAGATGTACCATATCCAAGCGATTCCTGAACTATCACTACTAATGTCTCCATTATATGCTTCAGGACTCTGCGAAGTAGGTTGTCTCGTTCGGGCCATCAAGCTACTTTTAGACATTACAGCTTCACCAGAACCTTCTCCCATTGAAGGTCATGACACTTACCTCTGTCCCCAGACTCTATTGACGTTATGGTAAGCTACTCATATATTCTACCATAAAAGTGGAACGAGTGCACCTTTTCAGTACCTCTGTCATTTTTATTGCTAATGTTTCAGAAGTGCAATGTCCATTGCTGTCTTCTTCTTACCATTTATTTGATGAAAATAATCTCTTGCAATTTCCTTTCATACTGAGAGTTAAATGACCTTCATATTTCAGATTCTACAGCCTTATCAACACGGTGGCACAGTGGTTAGCACTGCTGCCTCACAGCCCCAGAGATCTGGGTTCAATTCTCGCTTAAGGCGACTGACTGTGTGGAGTTTGCACGTTCTCCCCGTGTCTGCGTGGGTTTCCTCCGGGTGCTCTGGTTTCCTCCCACAGTCCAAAGATGTGCAGGTCAGGTGAATTGGCCATGCTAAATTGCCCGTAGTGTTAGGTAAAGGGTAAATGTAGGGGGGATGGGTGGGTTGCGCTTCGGCGGGGCGGTGTGGACTTGTTGGGCCGAAGGGCCTATTTCCACACTGTAATCTAATCTAATCTAAAAAATTATCCTGTGCTGGGTTTTGAAGGCCTCTGAACCATCTGCCCGTTTGAAAACCTTTGACTCACTTGGTTTACCATTAGTCCTCATCAAATTGCATGCTTTTCCTCTGGATTGCATCGTTTCTCTCATTTCCCTTGTCATAGACATTATACTGCTCAGAAATAGACCTGTCGGATCAACCAATCCATGCTGAACATAAGCTATAACTAAACGAGTTCCACCTGTTTGCGTTAGGCCAACATTCCTTCAAAATCATTTTTTTATTCGTGTACTTATGTAAATGTGTTTTGAACATTGTAACTGTGCCCGCATCCATCACTTCCACTGGGAGTTCGTTCCACGCACGAACCATTCTCTGTGGAAAAAAACTATCTATCATGTTTTTTCTTAAATCTTTCTCCTCTCACCTTAAAAGATATGCCCACTAGTCTTGAAATCACGCACTCCGTGGAAAGAAACGGCCATTTATCTTGTATATATGCCTCATGATTTTATGGACCTCTACAAGATCATCCCTCAATCTCCTACATCTGTCCTGTCAGATATTGTTGGCTCAAGATTCATAGAACTATAGATTCATGGAGTCCTACAGTACGGAGGCAGCGAGTAGTGTCGATGGAATCATCAGAAGGAAAGCTGATTTTCGTGATGGACTGGGCTACTTTCACCACTCTGTGATTTTTTTTGTGATGGTGGGCAGAATCGTAATAATACCAAGTTGTGATGTTTGGAGGGGCTGCTTTCTTTGGAATATCTATACAAATTTTCAAAATTCAAGTGGACGTACCGAATTTCGTTCGTGTTTTGAGGCAGCAGAGCCGTTGATGTGCTTTTTTGATTCAACATGAAAGGGCAGGGATAGATTGTTGTTGATATTTGCTCCTGGCAATTAGAAGCTCTCTGTTTGATACTTCTGATTAATCCAAATCTGATTAATTCTGTCCTCAAAATTGCTTCGAGTCGTCATCACTGATGCAAGACCGGCCATTCTGTACAATACTGATTTTTCTCTTGCTCCCTTCTGAAATTACATTACCACACGTGTTCTTCTGTAATCATCTGCCTCGTTCCTATGTCCAGACAGGATTTTTTTTTGTTACCTAAGTGCCACTGATATTTCCTCTCTGGCAACTTGATAAACATTTCATTTGACGTGAGACCTTCATTTACCTTCAAACTGTCAGAAGAAGAATCTCTTCTTTCCTATGATAATTTCAGACAGTCTTTCTGATTTTTGGACTTGTATTGTCTCTCTCGCTAGTGAACATCTGCTAAATGTATTCATTTAGAAGTTTACCAACATCCTCTGGATCTCCGTACAAATTACCATTGTGTTCCTTAATGAGTCCTTCTCTTTTTCTCGTCATCTTTTTTTCATTTAATATGTATGTGTGTGTATATATATATATATATATATATATACATGTGTGTTTCGACACAGACCATGGGGGCTGCTCTCTTATTGGACAGAAGCGACTAGTGGTGATTTAACCTGAGAGTCACCAGACCTCAGGCGAGGGAAGAGGTTGACAAAGAGAGTCTTTCATGGTCACCTCAAACCACTAACTGGAATTGAGCCATGCTGTTGGCATCACACTACTCTATAAACCAAGAATCCTGCCAACTGAGCTCAACTGATTCATTAAATGTGAGTGTGCATCAAATTAGGATTTTGCTTGTCTGTCCCGACCAGTATGGTTATAGTTTCATAGTCACTCTCTTAATCTCCGTTTCCAGTTTACTTTGGCACTTCGTATACTCTTCGAGGGCTTCTGCTGTTTTGAGTCGGTATTTGCCAGGAGCCTCCCTTTATCTCTTAATAGAAAGCTGTGTCAACCTCGATATCCATAGCTCATAAGATTTGATGGTGCCATCTTTTTTTCTTTATTGAGCCATAATTATGCTGTGCTCTTCCTTTGTTTTTCTTTAAAGTAACAACTGTTATGAAGTAGATTTACTTGAACGTACCTGCTATGAGTCTGATATGGCAAACAGACATGATCTAACTAAAATCAGCTTCACTCCACTTCTGAACTTTGATTTCAAACCTCTACCTGTCGCTTTCCATAACAATCTTAAATCTTACTGCGTTCTGGTTACTAACTGTAAAGTATTCCCCCTTTGTTACTTCAACAACTTGCCCTTCTTCATATCTCCTCATCTTTCACGATTACGTCTTGATTTGCTCCTATGCTTTTTTTAACTCTTTTTTTTTTTTTACCTACTCCTGGCATTTGAGCGTAAAGCTTACCCTCGGAAGGAAATTTCTTAAAGATGTCTGACAGTTTCTTCTCAACGAGCCCCTGATCAGTTGTACATTTTGTTGCAGGTTTTACGTTCCACTGTGCTTTCCTTTTCCACATCAAAAAACTCACTGGTTCTTCCCGTCTTCGAACATTAGCTTTTTCTAAACCACCGAAACTGCGACTTCATGTGGTGTACTTAATTGCAGAGAAAATACCACCCTTCCAATAACAAGGTGACAAAAACTGAACACAATACTCCAAGTGCAGTCTCATCAACTTTCTGTAAGACTGCAACATAACCTGCCAAATTTTATGCGTCATGCCCTGACTGAGGAAGGCTAATGTGCCATAATTCTTCTTCACTACCTGTCTATCTGTGACTCCACCTTTAGAGACCTACGCACCTGAACTCCAAGTTTCCTCTGTTCTATTTGGCTCCTTCAGGCGTTTCCATTCATCATGAAACTCTGAGCTTGATTTGATTTTCCAATATGCAAGATTTCCCACTTATCTATATTAAACTCAATTTGCCATTTCTCAGCCCACTTTCCCAGCTGATCAAGATCCTGCTGCAATTTCTGAGAACCTTCCTCACTGTCCTCATTACCGGCTATTTTAGTGTCATCTGCAAAATTGCTATTCATGCCTTTTGCATTCTCATTCAAATCATTGACATAAAAGACAAATAGCAATAAGCCCAGCACCCCACCATGAGGCACTCCATTAGTCAAAATCCTCCAATCCTTCCACTATTTTTGCTTCCTATCATCAAGCCAAATGTGTATCAAATTTGTCAAGTCTACCTGGATTCCATGCGATCGACCTTTCAGAGTACTCTGTCATGTGCAGCTTTATCAAAGACATTACTGAAATTGTTATAGACTAAGTCTACAACCCTGCTCCCATCAATCTTCTTTTTCACTTAATCATAGACGTCTAACAAATTTGTGTGGTGTAATCTCCACTCACAAAACCCTGCTGATATCCCCGTAATCCAACCCTGTATTTCCAAATGCAAGTAAACATTATCTGATATAATCTTTTCAAGTAACTACCTTACAACAGATGTTATAATTACTGGTCTATAGATCCTGTTTTTTCTTTGCAACCATTCTTGAATAAGTGCACAACATTTACTACTCTCTGCTCTTCCAGGACCTCACCCATGGTTAACGATGGTGCGTCAAATTTTCCTGACTTAAATCAAAGCACACTTCATTCATCTTTATTTGTTTTATCAACTTAACTCTATTGGAATACCTTACAGAATAAGCGGTAGAGTGCATATTCTGAACTAACCATTCCAATATCGTAATACCCCCTAAACAGACGCTTGGCAAAAGATGAATGTGAAAACAGATTGTCTCACATGCAGGGCACAGAGCAGGCAATAATCCCCCAGTGTTTGTCTGTCACCAAAAGAAGGAAGCAATAGCGTCCACCTCTTCAAACCCCAAAAGCATATGCTAAGATCAAAAATTAAAATTCATTATTCTAGGGGAGCTCAAAACACTCCTGTTCAACCTGCTTGTATTGTACCAACATCAAAATAAAGCTCACAACCTCTTTACTCTTGTGGCTCTGATGGACTCAAACATACCTAGGAGAAAATAATCCCTTGAATCAACAGCATCATCACAGTTAGTAACTGTCAATATCCAATTAAGTTTTTGGTTCGTATACAGATTCAATTTAGCTGTTACATGGAGTCGAAACTTGAAGAAACAAAAATTTTTCATTGAGAGTGAAATCTTCAACTCATTCCTATATGCCTGATAAAGGCAGAATTCCTCAATACAATTGCAAAAATATTTAAATTCACACTCACAATGCCAAGGCATACAAGGATATGGGCCATGTTCACGACGAGGATAGTGAACTAGGATAGTTGATTCTGTCTGTCTCGCTACGATGAACCTAACGGCCTTTTTCTGTTCTGCCTGTAGTCTACGATCTCATGATTACTCTCAGCAACTGGAATATCTATCCATCGCATGTTGATGTTTATATTAACTCTCCAAACAAAGTTGATCAGGCCTGAACTGTGCCAAATGTTCTTGATAGTTGGTGAGAGGAGGTCCTTTTTTGAAAGTCGATCGAAACACTTGCTGGTTTTTTTTTGATGCATAGATCCTGAAGCTTTTCGCCTTGTAGGAATTTCTGTAGTTATCAGAATTTTCCAAGATATGCTTAGTAACTTGTGACTCAAATCCCTCATGATTGGGGATTGACGTCATGATTTTGCTGCCTTTAGTTCAGGAACATTTGCAAACAGGGCATCCCATCTCCATTGTTCTTGGCTTTGTGTCATAATCTTGCTGATCACAATAGTTTCCTGTCTCTTCAGGGAATGTTTTGTTCATCTCAATCGATCTTCTTGAACTGCAGCCACAGCTTTTTCACGTGTCTTACGTTATTCCTTAGGTTAATTCCATAATTTTTAATTGTCCCAGCATGCTATGTGGGCAAAACCTTGGCAGCAGGACGAACCACTACACTCAACAAAATAAAATATCCCACTGGTCAGTATGGGATGCAAGTTGGAGCCTCACAGGTGATTTTTCAACATCATATAATACTATTGTTCCGTTCTTTTAATGATCTGCACTCTGATGTGAAGAACTTTACCCTGTTTTCTCTTGTCTGTAAGGGTTACAGCAAACTTCGTTTCTCCCAATGTTCTATGATTGGCACTGACCAGATTTTGAACGTTAGTTCACACAGCAACAGCGAAATTGTCCACAAGCATGTTCCATATTTTAGGAGCGACCTCAGAAAAAAGATTATTAAGAAGGATTTTGTATGAATTATATCATTCTGATTGTCATTCATAAGTCCTAACTAGTTTCCATTCTGAACTAGGAGGACATAATTGAAAGTAAGACTACATTTGGAAAGTGGGAGGCTATATAAAGTAGTACAATGAGAATTCATCGATGAGCAAGGATGGTAAGTCCAGAGAACGATGGATGTCAGGGAATATTAAGGGCTTCTTAAAGGAGAAGAAGGAAGAATATGTGACGTACAGAGCATTAAAATGTGGGAAGCTATTCAAAAGTACAGAGTTTTCTCGTGGACACATAAGAAAGTAATTAGGGGTGCAAACATGAACTATGACATATGTTGGGCACATCAGAATCAGGAAACACCAAGGTATTTTATGAGTATATTAAGCTTAAAAGGATTACCAGGGAAAGTGAGATCGATGAGAGACAAGAGGGGAAACTTGTTTCTCATGTCACAGGATGTGGGTTAGATATTAACTTGAAAGAATATTGTAGCGGGAGGAGGATGATCCACGTTGGGACTAACAACATAGGCAAAGCTACGGTGGAGGACCTGTTTGGGGATTATCGAGCACGAGGAAGGAAATTGAAGTACAGGTCCTAAAAGGTCATAATATTCGGATTACTGCCCGAGCCACGTGCCAATTGGCATAGGGATAAGAAAATTAGGGAAGTAAACACGTGGCTAAGGGATTGGTGTGGGAAAGAGGGATTCCACTTCATGGGGCATTGGCATCAGTTTTGGAACCGGGGGGATCTGTACCGTTGGGACGGTCTCCACCTCAACCGATCAGGTACCAATGTTTTAGCGAAGAGGATTCCAAGGGTTTTCAACTTATCGAAAAGACAGGGAGGTGGGCAGAGGGGGCGGGGTTGCCTTGTTAGTCAAGAACAAAATTAAATCTATGGCACTGAATGAGGTAGTGTCGGATGATGTGGAGTCTATGTGGGTGGAATTGAGGAACCACAAAGGCAAAAAAAAACATAATGGGAGTTATGTACAGACCTCTTAACTGTGGTCAGGACCAGGGGCGCAACATGTACCGGGAAATAGAGATGGTATGTCAGAAAGGCAAGGTCACGGTGACCATGGGAGATTTCAATATGCAGGTGGACTGGGTAAATAATGTTGCCAGTGGATCCAAAGAAAGGGAATTCATGGAATGCTTACAGGATGGCTTTTTGGAACAGCTTGTCATGGAGCACACAAGGGGGCAGGCTATTCTGGACCTAGTGCTATGTAATGAACCAGACTTTATAAAAAATCTTAAAGTAAGGGAACACTTAGGAAGCAGCGATCATAATATGGTAGAGTTCAGTCTGCAGTTTGAAAGAGAGAAGGCAAAATCTGATGTAATGGTGTTACAGTTAAATAAAGGTAATTATGAAGGCATGAGAAAGGAACTGACGAAAATAGACTGGAAGCAGAGCCCAGCAGGGATGACAGTAGAGCAAAAATGGCAGGAGTTTGTGGGTAAAATTGAGGACACTGTACAGAGGTTATCCCCAAGAAGAGAAAGATTATCCGGGGAGGGATTAGACAGCCATGGCTGACAAAGGAATTCAGGAAATCTATCAAAGAAAAAGAGAGATCCTATAAAGTGGCCAAGAGCACTGGGAAATCAGAAGATTGGGAAGGCTACAAACACAAACAGGGGATAACAAAGAGAGAAATAAGGAAGGAGTGGATCCAATATGAAGGTAGGCTAGCCAGTAATATTAGAAATGATAGTAAAAGTTTCTTTCAATACATAAGAAACAAACGACAGGCAAGAGTAGACATTGGGCAACTTCAAGCTGATGCTGGAAGCCTAGTGATGGGAGATAAGGAAATATTAGGAGAACCTAATAAGTACGTTGCATCAGCCTTCACAGTGGAAGACATGAGTAATATCCCAACAATTAAAAGGAGTCAGGGGGCTGAGTTGAGTATGGTTGCCATTACAAAAGAGAAAGTGCTAGTGGGCGACATCCTAAAGTTCTGAGGGAGGTGGCTGAGGAAATAGCAGAGGCGTTGGTTGAGATCTTTCAAAAGTCACTGGAGTCAGGGAAAGTCCCGGATGATTGGAAGATCGCTGTTGTAACCCCCTTGTTCAAGAAAGGATCAAGACAAAAGAAGGAAAATTATAGGCCAATTAGCCTAACCTCGGTTGTTGGTAAAATTCTAGAATCCATCATTAAGGATGAGGTTTCTAAATTCTTGGAAAAGCAGGGTCGGATTAGAACAAGTCAACATGGATCTAGTAAGGGAAGGTCGTGCCTGACAAACCTGTTGGAGAGGTGACAAGTAGGTTAGACCAGGGAAACCCAGTGGATGTTATCTACCTAGACTTCCAAAAGGCCTTTGATAAGGTGCCACATGGGAGACTGCTGAGCAAGGTGAAGGTCCATGGTGTTCGAGATGAGCTACTGGTATGGATTGAGGATTGGCTGTCTGACAGAAGGCAGAGAGTTGGGATAAAAGGTTCTTTTTCGGAATGGCAGACGGTGACAAGTGGTGTCCCGCAGCTTGCAGTGTTGGGGCCGCAGCTGTTCGCATTATATATTAATGTCTGGATGAAGGGACTGGGGGCATTCTAGCGAAGTTTGCCGATGGTACAAAGTTTGGTGGACAGGCAGGTAGTAATGAGGAAGTGAGGAGGCTGCAGAAGGATCTAGACAGTTTGGAAGAGTGGACCAGGCTGATGGAATTCAATGTGAACAAATGCGAGGTCTTGCACTTTGGAAAAAAGAATACAAGCATGGACTACTTTCTATACGGTGAGAAAATGCGTAAAGCCAAAGTACAGAGGGATCTGGGAGTGCTAGTTAAGGATTCTCTCAAGGTAAACATGCAGGTTGAGTCCGTGATTAAGAAAGCGAATGCAATGTTGTAAATTATCTCAAGAGGGTTGGAATATAAAAGCACTGTTGTGCTACTGAGACTTTATAAAGCTCTGGTTAGGCCCCATTTGGAGTACTGTGTCCAGGGGAGAAAGTGAGGTCTGCAGATGTTGGAGATCGGAATCGACGTTTTGGGCATAAGCCCTGAAGAAGCCCTTCCTGAAGAAGGGCTTATGCCCGAAACGTCGATTCTCCTGTTCCCTGGATGCTGCCTGACCTGCTGCGCTTTTCCAGCAACACATTTTCAGCTCAGTACTGTGTCCAGTTTTGGTCCCCACACCTCAGGAAGGACATACTGGCACTGGAACGTGTCCAGCGGAGATTCACACGGATGATCCCTGGAATGGTAGGTCTAACATATGAGGAACGGCTGAGGACCCTGGGATTGTATTCATTGGAGTTTAGAAGATTAAGGGGAGATCTAATAGAAACTTACAAGATAATACATGGCTTGGAGAGGGTGGACGCTAGGAAATTGTTTCCATTAGGCGAGGAGACGAGGACCCGTGGGCACAGCCTTAGAATTAGAGGGGGTAAATTCAGAATAGAAATGCGGAGACATTTCTTCAGCCAGAGAGTGCTGGGCCTGTGGAATTCATTGCCACAGAGTGCAGTGGAGGTTGGGACACTAAATATCTTCAAGGCATAAATTGATAAATTCTTGATGTCATAAGGAATTAAGGGCTACGGGGAGAATGCGGGTAAGTGGAGTTGAAATGCCCATCAGCCATGATTGAATGGCGGAGTGGACTCGATGGGCCGAATGGCCTTACTTCCGCTCCTATGTCTTATGGTCTTATTAACTCAATATTTCTCATCTGCATTTCTGAAGACAAAATGCCGTGAGGATATCAGTTGGATGCTGAAGTCCTTGAGCATGTTAAGAGTACTAAGGTAAATATGTTAGATGGTGCAATGAGGTTGGCCATGTTTAGTATAAGCTGAAAATGTGTTGCTGGAAAAGCGCAGCAGGTCAGGCAGCATCCAAGGAACAGGACAATCGACGTTTCGGGCATAAGCCCTTCTTCAGGAAGCTTTCAGGCTTATGCCCGAAACGTCGATTCTCCTGTTCCTTGGATGCTGCCTGACCTGCTGCGCTTTTCCAGCAACACATTTTCAGCTCTGATCTCCAGAATCTGCAGCCCCCACTTTCTCTCATGTTTAGTATAAGATCACTGGTTTGGGGTGTGCACCTACACTAATCTGGGATCCCTGAGTATCATAGAAAAACAGGAATCTCAGACAGTGTCCTCAATATAGCGCATGGTGCTGGGCTAGCAGCTCAGCGTTCAAGTATTGTGCTTGTTTCAATACAGGATGGCTTCGAGATGGCATGCCATCCTCTGTGTAGCCATTTGATTTGTTTTAGCGCACATAAAGGCGCATTAATTCCCAGGCTTGATGAGATGTATCCCACGATGCTATTGGAGGCAGGTGAATAGATTTCTGCGGCTCTCGCCCAGATATGTAATAACTTCCCTCAACGTTAAAGAAGTGCCAGATGATTGAGTTGATTTGTTTAAGAAGGACAACAGAATTAGACCAGTTAATTACGGTAAGTCTGATATCAAAGGTGAAACCGTATTGTACAGGATGAATATATATTTGGAAAATCAGGGATGATTCACTAACAGTCAGCATTGATTTGTTAGAGCAGGTGTCTGACTAATATAATGGTGCTGTTTTCTTGGAAAAGTTGTCCAAGTGTATTGCAGTTGATATGATTTGCATGGACTTCAATGACCCGGAGGAAACCCACGCAGACCCGGGGAGAATGTGCAAACTCTACACAGTCAGTCGCCTGAGGCAGGAATTGAACCCGGGTCTCTGGCGCTGCGAGGCAGCAGTGCTAACCACTGTGCCACCGTGCCACCCTTAAATCATGCAGCACAATGGAAGATTCAATTCAATCCTGAAAAGTGCGAGGTGATTCATTTAGGAAGGTATCATAACGCAAGGATGTATGCAGTCAATTTTAGGTTTTTTTAAAAGGGAGAATTGAGGAGAAAAGTGGAGCATATGTGCAAAAAACAAACTCACCTATTAACACAGGTAGATAGGATGGCGAAGAAGGATTGGAGAGTACTTTCCTGTATTAGCTGCGTGTAGAATATAGGAGCAAGAAAATCTGGGCATTAATTTAGGCAAGAGATTGCATTGTCTATGCAATACTTCCCACCACGCTATGAGAAGAACCTGATTGCATCGAAGAGTGTGCAGAGGAGTTTCACTCGGATGTTATCCGGGATGAAAAGTCTCATTTACGATGACAAAGTGGATAGATTGTGTGTATAATCTTTGGAACAGAGAAGACTGGTGTAGGGGAGGGGCGGGGAGGGGGAGGGACGGGGAGGGGCAGGGGATAGTTGAGGGAATCGAGATGCAAGGAGGGGAATCTCTTTTAAGTATACACATTATGAGAACATTTTTAAAGGGAGATATTCTTTCCTCATGGCAGATGTGAGAAGGTCTAAAGGGCATATGTTTACTGTGAAAGGAATCAGAGGAAATTCTATTCACCCCGAGGATCACAGCGAAATGAACTCAGTACCTGAGAGGATGATGTATGCAGGTATTCTCATAACATTTGAGAAGCATCTGAACGAAGACATAAAATACCAGGTTTTAGAAAGCTATGGACAAACTATAGGTGAATGGGATTCTAGTGTTTAATATTATTGGTCGGCAGAGTCATGGTGGGGCAAAGGCCTGCATCTATCACATATGACGACACAAGAATTAGTCATCATTGAAAGATTATGGAAGATTTCCAATCACACATTGAAACCTGCTGTACATTCAGAATTACTTATTGCATTTTTTCATTTTGGAACAAATTTTGAGCTAACGATTCATCACCTCCTCTATTCTTGTTTTATATACGTCTGCAAGACGTTGGATTGACACTATGCTAATGAATCAGTAGTTCTAGACTTCATCCAATACTTCCTTTGTGAATGCATTGTTTCAGTGCAAAATCTACAGTCTCCTATAATCCGTTTCGAAGCTGGCCTGTTCTTTAGCATTAAACACATTATCTTCCTCCATATCTTTCATGCACACCATCCGTTTCCATCAATGTTCACATTCAATACAGAACAGAAACTAATGGAATGGAAGGGGTTAACTTAAGCTGTTTGTTCAATGATTGTAATTTTCTCACCGCTCAATTGTGCCACCAGAGGATTAGAGTTTCTATGAATAGGTGAGACTGCTCAAACTGGTATTATATAGTGAAAGCACGAAGTTAAACTCCATTATTGACAAGGACCATGGGCTCCAGAAAGAAAGAAAGCATTGGAATGTGAGGGCGAGAAAATAAAACATTTCAATAATGCATCCAAATCTGAACATGACAGTGTGGAATCTGACAACATTGAATCAAAATCTGGATGCATTGGGCTTGAATTTTACAAAAATGGACAGGAGCTTTTCCTATTGGTTGCACTATATCTCTGCAACTTATGATTGGATAAAATTCACTGACCGAATCTATTTCGTATTGAAGTTGACTCAAGCAATTTATTATCCCTTTCTCGCTATTGTTGGTGTCCCAAGTAAGTCTCTCTTTTGGTTATTAATTCTATACCCACATTTATTTACAATACCACGACAGGACTTTGCACTGTGATTACTCTAGTTTATGATAAGTCCTTGAAACTTTCTAGCAGGCATTTAAGTATGTAATTTTTGTACTCCTTATCATCTTGCATTGTAACTTTTTTCGTTAAAACTACATGCGTTTTATTGCTTTGTCTGTTTTCACGTTGTCAATATGAACGTTTTTTGCTTGGCTTCGTGATAAAAAGTTAGTACCTTCCAAATCGTTTCCATCACAGATTCTGGTAACGTGTGGGACTGAGCCAGATCACATTAAATATTCCAGACCTTGTCAGTCCTAATCTGACTGCGAGCTTCACACCTCCTTTAGCATTAGTCCAGTTTGTTAGAAATGGTTTATTTGCAATATTCGTAATCATTGGTTTGAATTTTGCTTCTTCAATTATTCTCAATGCTGCATCAATTTCTTATAATACACTATTTGTTTCCTTTTAATCATTTATCATATTTATTTGTTTTAAAAGTTAATACCTTCCCCATCATTGTTTACCCAGTAGAGATTCTGAGACCTGTGGAATCACTGGGGCAGGCATGACGAACTTCACATGTAGCACATTCCGAATGATGCTCTGATAGTTGCTATCGAGATAATGTCTGCCCATCCATGTGGGGATGGCTGTTGTAGCAGTTTGAATGGTGTTTTGCAAAATGGCTATCATCTCGTTTCTTGAACATAACCATACATTTAGTGACACGAAGTGACATATTGTCACTTTAAAGGGCTTGTGGTTTGCAGTTAAAGAGACTTTGATTTGCTTCTGCTATTGCCAAATTAGTGTGGTCCTGCTTGTGTTTCCTAGGGCTTATGAATGAATCTATTCCATATTTGGAAGTAGATCAGACGATTACTGATATATTTCTGTTGGAAGTATGGAGATCTTTGTCACAATGCAGATGACCAAAAAAGAAAGGGGATTCTTTGTAAAGCTAGCGACTGGGTTCTCTAGATTTCCAGACCGAGTTTTAAAAAAAAACGTACTTTTCTGATTAACACGAAATTGATAAACATTTGGCACATTAATTTCTGATTTGCAGAAAGAATTGGATCTGAGACCTCGATATTTTGCATTGCCACAATGAGAATTCATGGTGAATAATTTTGCAGCATGCTGCATTAGTAGATGAAACTGGTTGATTCTGCTGAATTAATATGTGCTTGAATTGGGTTGGGATATCGTTTGCATAAGGAACAGAAAAGTGCTTGCCTAATAAAACATTGTCAGGACCTTTTTAGATTAAGTTAGCAAAAGTAGATAACATAAAAGTAGCTAGGTACACAATACACATAGTCATTGTAATGAGGTGAGCGAGGTAGACTTCATAGAATATAATCCATGATTGCGACTGTTAATCTAGTTCAATCAGAGTGTCCTGGCTGACAGATGAAAACAGGAGCCTCGGGCATCCTGTTCACTCTGACAGTTAGATCTGGGGAACTGGGTCTCTGTGAAGGATTCTCCCCAAGGGTGACTTGCTGATGGGATAACGGTTTCTGTGGAGGTATTTTACATATTTTATGTGACCAGTAAGACAATAGCGTGCGAGAGAGAGTGCACTTCTGAAATATTAGTCACAACCTAAACATGCGTACGACCTGAAAAAAAAGCAGTGATAAAGTTGTGATTTATAATGGCAAACGTTAGTGTTAGAAGTATGCATTCAAGCAGCATCCATTGAAGCAAAATGTATTAGACAGTATTAAACAAAATGTATTAAACTTTGGTGAACAGGAGAGATTTCTTTCAAAGATTTACAAAAATAACATGTTTAGGATAGTAGCATGGGCGACAACGTTTGATGTAATGCACAGCCTGCCTTACAAAGCTGACCAAGAAGAAAAGAAGGTGATGATATAATTACAAGTGAAACATTTGAAAACAAAATACGAACAGTATAAACCAGGCAGCAATATGTTATGGTTAATTATAAATCAATTTCAGTTGAAGGAAATTGACAAAGCTTGGAAATAGGACATGAAAAGTTAAGCGAAAATAAATCCTACCTCCGAATATTTTCTGAAGAGGACAGGCCAAATATAATACATATAAGAATTTAGTGCTCGATTTCAAGGAAGAAAAAGATGGGACGGTGCTGGTGGTCAGGATAAAGGAGCTACCATGTTAAGGGCAGTTTGAAAGTTTCTAATTGACAATGTTGGGACACCACATAATCCAGTGAATATTCGGATCTGGGAACACTTGATTCTAGTCCTATTCCTTGTGTTGAGCGATTTGAAACTCTTCTTTCATATTTTTATATACTTTCTCAGCCAGTGCGGTCACATTTTAAGGTTTACATGTGTGTTCACTACAGTTTCCTCTCTTAGTAAAAACGGAAAAAAATAGTTTGCAAGTGCATTGCCTGTATTTTCTATGAAGATGCATCATGTATTACGTACATACATTACTTTGTTCTAACAGGTACATTCACATAGAATTGAAAACTGATGAACCTTGGGTTCAAAACTTTCCTTGATCTATTTATTAACATTTCAGAATTCCATGCAAGGGGTGGGTGGGGGGAGGGGGAGAATCAATCTCTTTAACTTACTCAGAATGCCTCCATTGCATTTATAAGATTGCACAAATAAGTAATGTATTGCTCCAGACGTGGCGCCATAATGTTCAGTAATCCTGAAACATAACAGCAATGCACTTCATATTCATTTCCTCTCGTAACAACCACATAACATACAACTATTCTTGATTAGATGCTGTACCTGCATACTAACGTATCTCTGATATACCCTGTGGAAGATCCAAGTTGCACTGGTGGTATGAAGTTTTGATCCCTGCTTCATTTAGGCAACTGAAATGACTTGTCAATCTCGAAAATACCAGAATTGCCTTATTGTAACATTTCACATAATTCTTTATTTTCCCTCCCCCTGCTGTTAAACTAAAATCCCATGCAGGATCCTAAGTTCGATAATGCAATGTTTTATAATTTTTATGTGCAGGATACATTCTCAAAATTCATTAGGAAAACATAGAATATCTCACATTCAATACCAAGAACTAAACGATAAACGGTACTAGTCTTGAAATTCACATTTGGTGCATCAAGTCTGCTGGCTTTGTTAAAGGACATTGTAACAAGTAAACAGACTGGCACGTTCTGTTATGGTCAAATGTTCTCCACTCATTAGGTCTCTGATATTTTTTCTCCATGTAGACCATGCGTGACAGGCTTGATTTATCTCTTCAACCTTCTCTGTTTTTGTCACAAGTCCTATCTGATCTACACCTGTATTTGTCGTTGAATTAGGAGAATATGAGTTGGGAATGAGTCGAGGAGGAATCCTGTGCGGATATTAGGTGAGTTAAGGCCCCAGAAACATGCGTTTAATTTCTACTAGATGTTTTACTGTGCAAGGGAGCCGATGAACAAGTTTCTGAGAGTTCGTGCTCAGCTTCTGGAAGTTAGAAATCGTAACACTGAAGACAATCAGTGATGTCAGTCTTGAAGAATTCATTTCAAAACAATATCGAGTTGCAACATGAGAGTAGGAAGCCAAACAGATGCCTAGAAGAATATTTCGTGAAAGGCAGCAGAGAAACTGACATGGTCATGGATATATCAAGTGTTCACAATGAAGCAACAATGTAATAAGGGTTCTGAGACCAAAGCAGGGGCTAAGATCGAGAAAACAAATAGCGTCTATCAGTGCTAATAGCGATAGTCATCGATATCTGCAGCACAAAAAATGCCATTCCAATAATTGTGCTTGCACCAGCAAACGCAATTACCTAACTATTATGATCTCACTTTCCAGTGTTTGGATTGTCGCCTTGCATGCCTTGTTTATGCAATTTTACATCCAAAAACGTCTTAAACATTCTTCAAGCTTCTGCCTCTACCATCTGAACACAAAGTGAATTTCGGATTTCCACTAACCTCGAGTTATTTTTTTCCTCGCATCTGCTATGAAAGCCCTGCCTCTTAAAGTACGTCTAAGACCACTGGCCATCGATTCCTCCAACACGCGGACACTTTACTGCCTATTTACCGATATATGTGTCTCATAATTTTATGTCTTCTCAGTCTCAACACAACCTCGTCTGCTCGAAGGGAAATAAATCCAAACAATCCAGTTTTGCTTCAAAACTAAAATTCTCGAGCCTGGACACTTTCATTGTAAGTCTCCACTGCACTTTCTCTAATGCACTCGCACCCCTCTTATGATGTAGATTACAGAACTGCACACAATACTCTAGCTACTCTTCAAATTAAGGAAAACCTCAAATTTAATAATACATGGGTAAGTAGATGGGCGAAGTGTAAATTGCTAAAAATGCATTTGACATTAAAAGCTTGAAATCGTGAGTTGCAGACTATTGTGTCAGACAGACAGAACTAATTTTCCATTTATTGGTGACTGACATGAGTACCAAGAAAAATGGTTTTGTGCAGTTGACATTCACGGTATTGGGAAGGTTGTCAGGCTTGCTTTTGTGAGTGTTAGACAGGCAGGAAACTAGTTGTGCTTTCGAACTATAGTTGAGCATCTGCGAACAAAGGTTGTGCTAAACTAAAGAACTGTTACAAGTGATGTTATGGATCAGAGCAAACCCCCTCGACTACTCAGATCTTTCCTTTTATTTTTTGCAGGTAAGTGCAAGGCGCTGCGTTACAGAAGCGATTCGATTGCTTAAGCTACTAAGCTTTAAGCAAATCACACTTTGTTCCAACAACACAGTTAAATACACGTGAAAAAGAATCAGCCTTACAGTCACTCTATCGAAATACTTAAAAAATACTTAACAAAACCATGGGTCAGTGTGAGGCCGACTTTGCCTAATTTGAAAAACAAACAAAATCTTTCCATCTGCTTTCCATGGAACAGACACTTTACACTCTTCCAGAGAAACAGGAGAGAACAAACCACTCTTAAAGATACCTGTCTCAAAGGGAAGAGAGACATCGATTCTCACATTAAATGACAAGCAGACTGTATCAGGTATGGATTTGCATCACACATTTAAGTGTGAATCAGTAAGTACAACGTGCATAAACTGCGTATAGACTGGAAAATAACAGAAGAGAAAACATAAATTACACGAGAAGAATATTTAAGATGTTCACAGTGGTTTCCTTTAATGGGACATTCTGGATTCAGCTGGAGAACAGGCATGAATATTTCTGATATGGTTACAATTAAATGTGATTAAGTAATGACCTGAATATGAAGGCGTACCTCGATAGCAGTGTTCATGCCATCAATGAGTATAACAAGTACGAGGAAACAAGAGTAGATCTATGTATATTGTTTCAACCAAAAGGAAAGGCAATTATGAGAGCGCAAAAACAGAATGACTTAAGTGAACTGACAAATTGGAACGAGTTATAGGATCATTCAGAGGCCGCAGCACAGTTTTAAGGAATATTCAGTTGATTGTATAATAGTTACATTTCAATAAAAATATAATCCTAAGGGCATGTCTCGCTCCATGAACTAAGCTAAAATATTATCGATGGTACTCCAATCAAATGAGTAGAAAATACATAATTCTGTGGATGGTCATTCGGAAGACTGTAGACAGTACGTAAAGCAAAACAAAAATGACAGACTAAACCATAACCCAGAGAGAATAATTACATATAGTTGAAAGCTAGGCAGTGCTGTTACAGCGTGGTAATTATAGCTTTATGAGATGTATAACAATAAATTATCAAAACAAACGTTGTTCCTATTAAAAAAGTTTGGTCTGCTTGCTTTAATTGGCCAGTGCATATGTTTCGGATTTGATATCGCATGTTGCGGCTGTACAGGATATTGGTTTGGTCACTTTTGGAATGCTGCATTAAGTTCTGATATCCCCACCACAAGAAATATGTTGCAAAATTTGAAAGGGTTCCGAAAATATTTAAAATGTTGTTGCTGGCATTGTATATTTTGAGCTACAGGGAGAGGCTAAGTTGGCTGGGGCTATTTTCCCTGGAGTATCAGAGGCTTGAAGGGTATTTGTTTTGTGTTTAGTAGAATTATGAAACTATTGATGGAGTGAATAGTCAAAGTTTTATGTTTCCAAGTAAGAATAGTCCCAGAGTAGGTGTCATACGTTTTAATGCGATAGGAGAAAGATTTACAAGGAAACTAAGGGCAACCGTTTCTTGCAAAGGGTGGTTTGTATATGGAAAGAACTGCCATCTAAAGTTGTGGAGCTTGATAAAGTTACAACATTTAAACGGCATCTGATGTGTACATGATCAGAGGAAAGAGGGACCTGAGCCAACTACTGGCAAATGGGACTAGATTAATGAGGGATATCTGTTCAGCATGGACGAGTTGGATTCAGCGTCTATATCTGTGCTGGACAGCTCTATGACTCTATGATTCTCTGTCTAGAACAATATTGAAGCTAAATATTCACATTCAATTGCATGTCCACTTTTGCATCCCCCAGTATCAACACACTGAGGTTAATCTTTGACCAGAAAAACAATCTGGAGTAGTCATTTAAATACGCGGGCTACAAGAGAACCTCAGGGATTGGGAATATCAGAGCAAGGTGTCCGTTAGCTGGGGGTCTCTTTTGCAATGTGGTGTGACACCCTCAAATTTGTCTGAATTTCCATACTATCTGTGGGTTTAATGCAGGATTCTTTAGTTCCAGCCCTCATCTGAGATGTGGTGCCACTAAGATTAAGGCACCTCGCATTGTCACTCTCTAATCAGAGAACATCCCTATGGTCTGTTAACATTAAGGAGACTTATCTACCTAAAGTAATGCTGAGATGCAGAGGGATCTGCCTGTCATGCATTCATATAAATCTACACGGGTCACGTCCTTAAATCACAAATACTTTATTTTCAACAACAGAAAAACATTAGGAAAAGTATTATTAGGTATGACTTGTGAGCAAATTTGAGAATTAATGTATGCATGCTGCATTTCATTTTGAATTATGCACTGATCAGACCACATCTGAGGAATAGTTTTGTATTATGTTACTTATTTTTCGAAGCACATAAATGCAATTTTATTACTGCATCGAAAATTCATAGGAGTATAAATTCGATTTTTGCGTTATTACATAGGATGTATGAGAAGAAAGATTGGATATCTTCTGCCTTTATATATTTGATTACATTACCGTGTGGAAACAGGCCCTTCGGCCCAACAAGTCCACACCGACCCGCCACCCACCCATACCCCTTACCTAACACTACGGGCAATTTAGCATAGCCAATTCACCTGACCTGCACATCTTTGGACGGTGGGAGGAAACCGGAGCACCCGGAGGAAACCCACGTAGACACGGGGAGAACGTGCAAACTCCACGCAGTCAGTCTCCTGAGGCGGGAATTGAACCCGGGTCTCAGGCGCTGTGAGGCAGCAGTGCTAACCACTGCTGTGGCAAGATTCGAATGCTCTATCTGAAAGCTCTGATTGGTGTAGATTTGATGAATATGTTTTGACTTGTGGTATCATATTGAATTCGATGTCGTTATTCAAACATAATCGCACTTAATTTCGGATAGAAATAAGGAAATTTCTCAAATGTGCCTGTTCTCATATCTTTTTCACAACATCGATTAGGAAATAAATCTTGAATATTCAGAGTTGAATGGTCTCAAAGAGTATAAGTAATGGTGCAGCAGAGACATAGGCTCATCCGACCTCGAAAACAGTGCAACACAAAGTGCCTTCCGAAAGTAAATACGTTGGCGATGTGCAGTTTTTCTACTGATATTTATTACCTGCAAATAAATCTGTCAAGACAGCTCTTTAACGTTGCCATTGTATCTGCCGGCATCACCATCTCTGACAGCGCATTCCATGCACTTACCTACCTCTGTTCAAACTAAAAAAAAATGCCTCTCTCATGTCCTTTAATGTTATCCCCCTTTAACTTTAAATCTATGCTCCCATGTAATTGACATTGCTGTCAGTGTGTGTCATAGTTTTAGATTAGATTCCCTACAATGTACAAGCAGGTCATTTGGTTGAATAAATGCACACCGACTTTTCGAAGAGTAACCCACCCAGACCCATTTCCCTCTTGCTAATACAACTAACACTATGGACAATTTATCATGGTCAATGCACATAACCTGCACATCTTTGGATTGTTGGAGGAAACCCACGCAGACATGGGGAGAAGGTGCAAAATTAACACACACAGTCGTCCGAGGCTAGAATCAAAAGTGAAGTCCATGGCATTATGAGGCTGCAGTGTTAACCACTGAGCCACCGTGCCACCCAATTTTTGTATTCTTCTATCGGGTTATTCATCATGTTTCGAAGGGGAAAGGAATCAAACCAAGTTTTTCCAATCTCATCGATAGCTAATAACTTCCAAAACAGACAACATCCTAGTTAACCGTTCAGCTACCCTCTTCAAGCATGACACATTTTTGATATTGTGGTTGCTAGACTAAGACATAATATTTGAAATATGACCAAACTAAAGTTTTACGCATTCATGATGTAATTTGCCAATTTTTACACTCTGATCCAAAACCAACGCGTGTCATGTGCCTTCTTAACCATCGTATCCACCTGGGTTGCCACTTTCAGCATAGTGTAGATTTGATTCTCCTGGATCCTATTTACATTAATGCTAAAAGGGATTCTGCACATTCAATGTATCCGTCCCTCCTGTATTAAATCTTTTAAAATGCATCGCTTTGCACTTGCACTGCTTAAACTACATCTACTATTTATCCATCAAAGTCTCGATCTTCATTATGTCCTGTTTTATCCTCTCGCAATTTTCTCACTATCTGAAACTCTGCAAATTTTGTGCTATTCACCAACGTATTAATCAGGCCACTTTATTTCTCCTCCCATTAATTCATCCATCTGTCTGCCTGCCTGTCTGTCATTTATCTATCTATCTATCTATCTATCTATCTATCTATCTATCTATCTATCTATCTATCACAGATTTCTTGGGTCCATGCACTGATGAATGTGGAGCAACCTGGTCATACCTCTCCAGACATAAAAATACCCATCCACCGCTACTCTCTGTCTACTATGATTAATTCAGTGATGGAAATGTGTTGCTGGAAAAGCGCAGCAGGTCAGGCAGCATCTAGGGAACAGGAGAATCGACGTTTCGGGCATTAGCCCTTCTTCAGGAATTTTTTCAGTGCTGTCTTCACCTTACAGTTTAGCTTGGATCGTACCTGACTTTGCCTTTTGTATCAGCCTGCCATGAGTGATATTGTCAAAAGGCTTGAAAATGTCGATGCAGCCAACATCTATTGCCCTGCCCTCATCAATCATGTTTTCATTTCCTCATCAGAAGAGGGGAAATAAACGCGGGCAATATTACGGTAAAGAGAAGTGGATACGACAATGTTGATATATTTGAGCGGATCAGAGAGGTTCAGTGCATCAGTATGAGATTTAATACGCGTTCTATGGAAATAAAAACTGACTAAGCAAGCTGATGTCATCTGAGGCCTGACGACTTATGCTTAGTAATGTGAATCGTCTAATTTCGGCAACATAAGACAGTTTGGTAAACACAATTTCGGTATTACATTTTCATGAAATAACTCTGATTACATATTTCGACAACATTTAGAAACAGCGATGTGACACTATAGAAAAACGTGGCATTGCGGTGACGCACATAATACCAAATCGACTATGAGCTCATCTACTAATAAACGGCAACACGAATTCCTGCTTCTTCAGTTGGATTCGTAGGATCGACCTTACTTTTCTTCTGACTTTACATTAGTGAATATTGTCATGATAATTCCAGTTTCGAGGTAGATGGTTGGTTCTCCCGACACTGTCCCGCCTGCATATTTGCAGGAGCAAATATCGTGAATCAGAACACCGCAGCATATCCCTCTGATTGGTTTGGAAAAGCAAGTGGCTTCGATAATGCATGATTGAGAGGTGTAGGAGCTGCAACCTGTTCTGACTGATACCGTCGTATTCCTGAGTTCCCATCATTCACCTCCCTCCACTAACCTATTTGGTCATAATGACCTTCATGTGTGTCACTACTAATATTTTTAATAACCTGTTTGAGCCAACATCAGGCATTATGAGTTATTTGCTGTCGTGTTTGGGGCTCAAGCAGAAATTACACTGCAGCCCATTCACGCTATCGTTCAGGTTGACATCCACCGCCCCCCCCCCCACTTATCTTTGAAAACCTGAAGCAAATCGTTGCACATGTGATTCAACATTTATAAGCCAGTGTAGCTCATCGATCTCTAACACAGTGGAACACAGGCTTGGAATTTTCCAGTCAAAAATCATTCTGTGAATTACTTGTTGTTAAATTGATGTTCATTTTCAATAGATTACCCTCAGAATGGATATTGTGCTCATCCTGGTCCCTGTCGGGAAAGCGGTCATAGCTCATGAACTATGTGTTGTCGCTGTCCATGCTGGTGCTTGCCAAACTAATTGTGTGTGTGTCCTACGAGAATGTATGTATTATCTGTTTAAAGGAGCAGTTCCCTCTACACTGTTCGCATCATTACTGAAGCCCTCCTGTCATGCAAACCAATGTATAGAGAGAAAAGCATTTCAACGTTTTTGAAACTTTTCTGACGGAGTGGGATGCCAGCTGAATATTTTATCTTCCACTCACTATTGCAACAGTCTATTTACATGGACTTACATTCTGGACTTCTTCGTCCAAGCCTTTAGAGTTTTAATATCATTCCATTCCATGAAACATGGTCAATATATCAACAGTAGAGACTCGTGCAGGCAGTTGAAATTTCATTTTTTCATTGCGTGATACCATGGCTTGCCTTAATAATTGTTAAAGACTTGAAAGAACCAGAACAGAAATAATTGTGCATATTCTATGGATGGCTGTTTGTATCTTGTCTGCTTACATGACGTTTCACCGATTCACTCACAAAGACGTACGCAAACCGACTTCTTGAATGAAGTATTTAATATTTGCGGCAGGCTCATGTTTCGTTTACAAGCATTACCATTAAATCACATCCCTTTGGGCCATGACCAACAATGCCACATTTAATCTCAGAACGACTCTCAACTCACAATCAAATCATCACCATAATCAACTGCATCCATTGTTGTAACATTTACAAATCTTAGCTCAGCTTCCGTTGAATTCTTCATTCTTGCTCTTGTCTTACCACTAGACTTCTCTATTCAAACACAATCTAGCCTGGTATCGGACATTCTACCCCCTGTATGCTTCATGCAATCTGAGCTCTTCCAGTTGTGTTTTTATGTCGTTTACCTCAGTCAGCTATTTTGTTGTGATTATCTTTTATTTAGACTCACAGTCGAACAACATCTAGATTTCGACAATCTCATTTCTCTTTCGAATAACCTCATGTGTCAGTACTTCCCCTTGATTTCTTCCCCTTCCTTCAAAACATTTCGAGTTGTTATAATATAATAACAGTATAATATAATTATTTCTTGTGTTGGGAAAAATTACACAGACTGGAACAGAGTTAACTTTTCAGATTAGAAACTTTCCATCAGCATCTGTAGTCCGGGATCTCTCTTGATATCCACATTATCACAAACGTTTATGTCGTTTGATCTACATTGGGTTCAATACTTCACAAGATGTGACAACACAATTAAAAATCTAAATAGCTGTTAAGTCATATTGTTAAACTTGTTCGAATTGTAACGTATAATTCACTTGTTTTTTTTTATTTTCCCTTCCTTCCAGTTAACATATTGACCATTATGATTCTATCTCGGGAACGTTGTGGTCTCTCCAAATGTGTGACTCGTTATTTGGTTGTCATGGCACTGGCAGATCTACTGGTCGTTATCTTTGACCTGATATTAAGACACATTCCCATAGTTTATAAGGAACAATTTATTTTTGTGAAATCTATCCACGTATGTAATATCCATGCCGTTCTGCTTTACGCAGCCACTGACTGTTCAGTCTGGTTCACCGTCACATTCACCTTTGATCGTTTTGTGGCAATTTGTTGGCAGAAGCTGAAAAGTAAATATTGTACACAGAGAAATGCGTCGATGGTTCTAGTAGCATTGACTATGTTGATCTGTTTAAAGAATGTGTTCTGGTATTTTATGTTAACAAGTCATTATTGGCTGTGGAACGACCCCTGGTTTTGCAAAGTGACTCTGGATGTTCAGATGTCTCGGATCTGGGGATCAATCGAGTCCCTGCATCACGTTATAACCCCAGTTGTCCCATTTATCTTGATCCTGCTGCTCAATGCATTAACCGTTCGATACATTTTAGTGCAGAACAGAACACGCAGGAGACTCCAAGCTCATCGATGTGGGGTCTCTGATAGAGACACAGAGATGGAAACACGAAGGAAATATATATTTTTATTGTTTTTTATATCAGGAAATTTCATCCTGTTATGGGCAGTGTTTATGGTATTTTCTATATGGAGGCGGATGTGGGATCTGGGTCAATCAACTGTATGGATGGATTTTTTCGTGCTGGAATTGGCTTTCATGCTGCAGCTCCTAAGTTGTTGCACAAATACAATGATATATGTGGTCGTACAAACGAAATTTAGAAAGCATTTGAAAAATATCATTGCATATCCTTTTACTCCCATTCTACAATTCGCTCAGTGTGTGAAAAATTGAATCACTGCATCTCATCTGTTCTTCTGTTACATTTAAGTTTGGGAAGATGTCATTCTGTATAATTACAAGTCGCAGCATACCCTATTCACCTTGTTTAGATGGAACTGGATCATGACCGGTTTGCTGAAGCCACTGACCATGGGCAAAAACAGATTGAGGGACGGTCTGATTCGCACGATGATAAACATTCGAAAGCTTTGATTGTATCGCATTGCAATGGTCATTGAGAATTCAACATCTATTCCAGATCTATTCAATCTGGTTGTTACCTTTTATACTGGTAGGTGCGTGGATATCACTTGCTTAGTCCTAGTGTGTGAGAAGCAAATATTTTTCAATTCCTCCTTGAAGCAATGAGCAATTTTGAGGCTTACTTTGCATTATGAAAGAGAGGATGTTGATGAATTGTAAACACTGTGACAGGGAACAGTTCGGCCTATCGACATTCTGAGGAAGGAACAGGGATTTTATGTTTGACATTGTGACATGAAGAGTTCTTTCTCTAAATGTTGCATTTGGAACTGCCTAAAGCTTGGTCAGGCGTGTGTAAGGCAGAGGAGAAGCTGTTTGTTCCGTCTGTTAAAGGTCAAGTTTGAAGCAGTGTTGTTCTCCATGATAATGTGTGTTGAGGCCGTTTAAGTATTACAAGGAAACAGAGTTGGGCATGTCCCATCCGGACACGAAACAACAGTATCTGCCAGTTAGCAATGTATCGGTTGTCGTATAGTCTGGATCGTCCAAATGGTTATAGTGTTCTAGTTGCACAGACAGTCACCATTATGCCAAATTGCTTAAGGAATTGATTCAGTATTGATGTTGGAATGCGAATTGATCTGTAGCATGGTTCACATGGGCGAGTGTACACAACGCTTAGTGAAATTGTTTGGGAATTTCATGCCACCATGATGGGAAGTAATTGAAGATGACTGAGATGTTCTCAAAGTTGTCGCTGACTGCAGACAGACAGAAATTTGTTCGGAATAAAGCGTTAACTTTTCTGAGATATATTCTAGCCTCTCCAGTGGCGAGGCATGCAAGCACATTAATCCATATAATGATCTTACAGAATTTAATAAAATCATGAGGAACATGGATGGGGGGATAACCCAGGCCATATGCCTGAGTGAGGGACATTCTAAAACTAAAGGCCATATATTTAATGGGACAGGGGAAAGATTTAAAGGGCGTGAAGGGTAATTGTTGTCACACAGGGAGTGGTGTGTGTGAGAAACTATCTAGCAGAGGAAGTAGTGGAGGCGGGTACAATTACTACATTTAAAAGTCACCTTGACCGGTACATGAATAGAAAGGGTTAGAGGAATATGTGCCAAATGCTGCTAAATGGGAACGTATCAAATTCGGATGTCTGGTCGGCGCTATCCAGTGGGATTGAATAATCTGTTTCCCTGCTATATGACTTTATGACTCGATGACCCATCTCAGAAGCTTTCAGACCATAAAACAATAAGATAAAGATAAAACTAATGTAGTGTACAAAATACCATGCAAGGACTGCACAAAACACTATATAGGACAAACAGGAAGACAGCTAACAATCCGCATACATGAACATCAACTAGCCACGAAACGACACGACCAGCTATCCTTAGTAGCCACACACGCAGACAATAAGCAACATGAATTTGACTGGGACAACACTACTATCATAGGGCAAGCCAGACAGAGAACAGCCAGGGAATTCCTAGAGACATGGCATTCATCCACAAACTCCATCAACAAACACATCGACCTGGACCCAATATACCAACCACTACAGCGGACAGCTGAAACTGACAACCGGAAGCGGCAGGGACAGACCACTATAAACACCGGAGGAAACATCAAAGAAGCGCTTCGCAGGAGGCTCTCAAGCACTGATGATGTCGCCTAGCCAGGGGACGAAACGTTTGCAACAAAAACTTCCAGCTCGGCGAACAGAACCACAGCAACGAGCACCCGAGCTACAAATCTTCGCACAAACTTTGATAAAGATAAAAAGCACACCATTCAACACATAGAATCTGCTCCATCACTCAATGAGATCACGACTGAGTTAATAATCCGCAAATCCATATGACTGCTTTCCTCGTATAAGCCTTGATTGCATTTCTGATTAAAAGTCTAGCGACCTCACTCTTGTATATTCTAAACGATCTAACCATAACAGCCCTCTTTGATAAAGAAGTTCATAGTTATGTAAAACTCCAAGACGAGAAATTCCCATCAGCTATGCCTTTTTCTCAGGTAATGGCGTCCTAGACTCCCCCAACCAGAGAAAAACGCATCTTACCAATGTTATCGGTGCCCCATAGAAAGCACCCTATTCTGATGGATTGCAGCTAGGTATCGCGGGAAGACTGCTCAAGTATGCAACAATTTTTGAGAGGATTGTGAATGCACCCCTGTCCATCACGAAAATCACATTTCCTTCCATTTGCTCCTTTTACATTTCCCATTACCTTAGGAATACAGCCAACATAATTGAAGACCACGGTTATATTCTTCTACACCCTCTCCCATCAGGTAGAAGATGTAGAAGTTTGAAAACATGTGCCAACAGTTTTAAGAACAGCTTCTTCACCGTTGTTTTCAGGCTTTTGAAACGATGTTTCATTTTTAAAGTTTTTTTCGCTCTTTGCATCTGTAGCCCTATATTCTGCATTCTATTCTATAACTCTGATCTGCGTACGCTTGTTCCAATTTGCTTGGATAGCACACAAAAGAATACCTTTCATTGTACTTCACGACATGACAATAATCAAATCTAACTGTATCAAAACTTGGATTGTTAGGTTATAATTTTGTGTTTACCTGCAGGTGAATTAATGAACCCAAATGAAGCTAGCAATAATATATTGACACAAAACACATATTGAGCAAGAGAATGAAACATTGGCGTTATTACATACGTAAAGAACTGAAAAAAAATCTGTTAGTGCCGTAAATCAGAGACAAAAATTGAAATTGCTGAAAACCATTCAGGATCTTCAGCAGTTAACATTTCAACTCGTGTCACATTTCTTCAGAAGAGTCCACTAAAGAAGGGTAATTCAACCCAAAACATTAGCTCTGTGTTCTCTTCACAAATGGTGCCAGGTCTGCTGAGCTTTTCCAGCAATATCTAATTTGAACAATATTACACCGGGTAAGTACGTTTGAAAGTCTCATTCCAAGCGCCACAAATATAACCATTCATGCTATTCTATTTACTTCAACAACACCTTGAAAAATTCCCAAACTCACCGAAATGTCATCTCTATTACCACATAGAAGACCTGTCACTTTAACTGGAAAAGTTGGAAGCATGATCATTAATATGCATGATAATCATGATAATCACATACAAGATAATAAGAAGGTTAGATACGGTGGACAGGGAGAACCTTTTTCAAAGTATGGGAACGGCAAACACGAGGGGACACAAACTTAAAGTGAGAGGAGGTAGGTATAAGACAGATGTCAGAAGTAGTTTCTTTACTCAGCGAGTTGTAAGGGTATTGAATGCTTTGCCTGCCTTCACCAAGTTTAAATGCATTTAAGTCGTCATTGGACAGGTATATGGACGTACATGGAATAGGTGGGATGGGCTTCAGATTAGAATGACAGGGCGGCGCAACATCGAGGGCTGAAGAGCCTGTACTGCGCTGAAATGTTTTATGTTCTCTGTTCTATGAAAGATTGCTTAAAGGCGGAACTTTGGGATTGTGGAGGATTTTCAACATGGCCAGAATTGGTAAAGAATGAATAGTGCAGAACTGAGTTCCTTTAAAATAATCGATGTCTACATCTTGTGCAACGATAGACCAAAAAAAAGGTGTTAGTTCAGATAGTCAGGTTTAAGAGGGATACAAACACTTTGCAAGTGCTTAAGTTAGATGATTAGCCACAAAGTTTGCATATATTGGGAAATTTGGACATGAATATAAACTAGAAAATTGAAATGTCGGTTATCAGCCTTTTTTTTCAAAAGTACAAGGAAATTAGAACGGTGTGGCATTGTTTTGCTGGCCCTGACTGTAAGGCAATAGTTAGAAACACTCACACGATGCTGCTTTGAGGAAAAGAAAAATAAAACTAACTCACCATAAACCATTTCAGAATTAGTTTCAGTAATTTGTCAGAGAGCCAAGAGGAGAGTAGGAGTTTCTGGGAATCAAACTGACAGACATAGACGCCTGTAACTGCACAAGTAATGTAAGGTCTAAAGAATGGAACACTAAAAGTGCAAGCACAGCATCTTAAATTATCAGGGCACGGAAACTGGCCAAAAAAACAAGGTACATTGAGAATACTTGAGGAAAACATGCAGTGACAATTTTGCCTGGAGACAGGTCCTTACAAAAGGCTAACATGGTTAAATGAGAACTAGGGAGGCACCAGATCACATTAGCATGTGTCAAACGGCAATTCAGCATTTCCAGACATATGAATCACCCATAGATATATTGAACAGTCGTGCCTGAATAAAACAAGGTTGAAACTTTATTGCTGGAACAGCACAGCAGGTCAGGCAGCATCCAGGGAACAGGAGATTCGACGTTTCGGGCACAGGCCCTTCTTCAGGAAAGGGCCTGTGCCCGAAACGTCGAATCTCCTGTTCCCTGGATGCTGCCTGACCTGCTGTGCTGTTCCAGCAATAAAGTTTCAACTTTGATCTCCAGCATCTGCAGACCTCACTTTCTCCCTGAATAAAACAAAGAAGTCCAGGTGCATATTCCCCGCCCAAAAGCAGATTATCAGGCCCCAGCGCCGGCACATCAAAGGGTTCATCGTTAGTAAGCCATCAAAAGCCATTATCAAATTTAAAGAGGTTCAAATCAATCTCTGTCCCGGATTAATCAAGTCTTTGTAAAATTCGAGAAACTAGCAGGAAGGTAGAATAACCTGGTCTTGTCAGGTTTTGGGGGAACACCCACTTCTCAGCATACCTAGAGGCATACCTGGACGCAGCAAAGACCTCATCAGCTTGGCCACCGAAGAGAGGAAGAACGAGAGAAAAGAGAAGAGTAAGGAATTTGATGAACCAATGAAAACTGTAAGTGTCTGGAAATTTGTGAGAGGAAGGCATAGTTGCAAATGGAGTTGTTAACAATAAAACTGTGAAATTTTAATTCTTACTAACGTTGCCTTGAATAAATTTGTTACCAGCTTCACTTACTGTGGCTTGTGGCGTGTAGTCATTTCCCTGGTACAGGAAAAGTACGTAGGTAAATTAATTTATCACCAAACGATGAAAGAGTCCGCTGGGTCATGGAGACAATCTGTTTTGGATAATTTTTGGAAGTCTTTTTTTAAAAGGCCTCCATTCGAATTGAATCTTAAGATCTTCCGAATCCAAGGTTACCAACCTCTACCGATCTCTTACACGCCCAGACTGAGCTGGTTGTTAAAAGGACAGCTGCTCCACGTGAAGGGCAATGTATAAATTGAGACATTAGCAAAGAGCACTATTGAGGCATAGACCAGGTATCTTAAACTGTGACAGACAAATCAAGAACCAGTTGTTTACACAATATAAAGTTTTAGAACATAGAACATTGAAGCGCAGTATAGGCCCTTTGGTCCTCAATGTTTCACCAACCTGTGAAACCAATGTGAAGTCCATCTCACCTAAGCTATTCCAGTTCCATCCATATTTCTATCCAATGACCACTTAAATGTCCTTAAAGTGGGCGAGTCTACTATTGTTTCAGACAGTGCTTTCCCTGACTACCCTCTGGTTAAAGAAACTGCCTCTGACATTTGTCCTATAACTACCACCGCTAAATTTAATGTTCTGTCCCCTCGTGATAGCCCTTACCATCTGAGTGAAAAGGCTCTCACTGTCCATCCGATTTAACCCTCTGTTTATGTTATATGTCTCAATTAAGTCACTTCTCAACCTTCTTCTCTCTAGCGAAGGTAGTATCAAATCTCTCAGCCTTTCCTTATAAGACCCCTCCTGCATACCAGGAAATATCCTAGGTAAATCTCCTCCGAATACATTCCAAGACTTCCGTATCCTTAGTACAATGTGGTGACCAGAACTGCCTGCAAAACTCCAAATACACGAGAGTTTTGTGCAGCTGCAGCATGACCTCATGCCTCTGAAGCTCAATTCATCTGCCAATAAAAGTGAACGCACCATATGCCTTTTTAACAACCCTATCAACCTGGGTGTCAACTTTCAGATATCTATGTACGTGGATACCAATATCTCTCTTTTCTTCTACAATACCAATAACGTGGATACCAATTAGCTGACACGCTGCATTCCTGTCACTCCTTCCAAAGTGAATTGTCTCGCACCTTTTAGCATTAAACGCAATTTGCCACCTCTCAGGCAAGCTCTGCAGTTTATTGATGTCCCTCTGAAACCTACAACATCCTTCAGCATATTCCACAATTTTACCAAACTTAGTGTCATCCGCAAATTTACTAACCCATGTCTTTTACACCCTCATCCAAGTCATTTATAAAAATTACAAACAGTAGTTACACCAAAACAGATCCTTGTGGTACACCACTAGTAACTAAACTCCAGGATGAACATTTCCCATCAACCACCACACTCTGTCTTCTTTCAGCTCACCAAATTCTGATCCAAACCGCTAAATCACTCTCAATCCCATGGCTCTGTACGTTGTGCAATAGCCTATCTTGGGAAACATTATTGAACACCTCACTGACATCCATATTCACCACATCAACAGCTTTACCATCATCCACCTGTTGGTCACATTTTCAAAGAACTTAATGAGGCTTGTGGGGTCTGACCTACCCTTCACAAAACCACGTTTACTATTCCTAACCAAATTATCCCTTTCCAGATGATTTTAAATCCTATATGTTATAAACTTTTACAACGCTTTACCCACAACCGAAGTAAGGCACATTGATTTATAATTACCATCTGGTTTTCACACGACAAATGCAACACCCATTCTAACCAGCCAGCTTGATATTACTAATAAGGTGATTCTATTTAATTTCACTTGAGACCTATAATTTTTTTGATGAGTCTGTTAAAAGTAGACTGGAAGTCAATAATCTAACCAAATCAATACCATGTGCCTTAATCCAGTGGTCCATTCAACCTTAGCCAAAGACCAACAACGAAAAAGGAGGGTCCTTGACAAGATGAAGGTGGAGATCCTTACCACTAAGAGCAGGGTAAGAGAGCAGCCTAAAAGGCGCTACAGAACTGCTGACATCAAGGGGAGCACCCAATCAGCTAGCACCGGAGATCCTGGGTACAACATATTTACGTTTTCAGGTACACGACCCACACCTCTCTTAGGAAAGAACAACGAAATAACTCCTTCCAAAATCTTGTCTCCCATACCTCAGAAAGAGGGAGGGATTCATGCAGCGTATTCAACCCCTCTGATGCCTTCTGTAATGAGGCTGGTCTTCTGTAAATTGATTTTGATACACGAAATGGACTTAAAGTTTTAGCAATCATCTGGAAAATCTGTCCACATGAGCACGACCCTGACTTCTTAGAGCCCACCCCCAAGTTGAAGGAACGATTGAGGAAGAGGCAGCGCTCCAAAAAGCGATTGGGATAAAGGAATTCCGTTTGTATGCTTTGAATTTAAGGATACACCAAGTGAATCTACAAAATTCAGAATATTTTAATTAGTTTTTGGGCATTGGGTGAGAGGACTACTGAAATAAATTAAGGAGAATTTCGTGCATCAACGTTTACTGACAACATTTGTCGACAATGCGTCACATTTTATGGAACAATGAGATAGATCAGGGGAGTCGGTTAAACAGCAATTAAAAGTAGCGCTGAATATTATGAACTAGGAAGCAGACAGGAAATAAAAAAAGTTGCCATGTTGCTAATGGAAAAAAAGTTTAAGTGTTGTTTCCAATGACACGTGATACCTTAGAAGCAAGGTTTAGTGCGCATTATAAAATCGAAAGGAGATTGAGTGAGGAAGACGAATTGATAAGAATTCCAGACAGAAAGAAATCTCACAGAGTGTGTCATGTGAATATACTCAAAAGTTATTTTGGTAGGGAAGGAAAGCAAAAGAAGAATGTGTTATTGGTTACAAATTGGAGTGAAGCACCAAGTTCAGGGGAGAAGATTATGATGCTGGAAAAGCATAGTTGGTCAGACTCCAGCATCAGCAGTCCTTAGTTTAACCAATTTCAGAGGATTCTGACTTGGGTATTTCTTAAATTAATTGAACAATGAGGAAATTTTCAAGAAAAAAGTGGATAAATTATTGAGTTACCTTCAAGAGAGAAATCAAAACGACCTGAAAAAGCTATTACTATCGCACAGAATAATAAGCTGGGAAGTACTAATTTAGTAATACGTGCTGCAGATGGAGGAAACAACATCCTTATTGACGTAATACTTCAATGATGTTGCAGGTTCAAAAAGCGATTGAATGCTTGCATAAAGACAACATAATCGAAGTGAATTGCAGGAACTGGAGTTTACCCATAGTAATGGTGCCATAACTAGCTGGTCCCCAAAGATAATGTGGACTATCGCAAAGTCAAGCTATTGAAAAGTCTGATTCACATCGTATTCCACATTTGTATCAAGATTGTATCGAGAATTGGGAAAAACAACTTATATTTTTGTCAGAAGATATTGGCAAGTATCTTCATCTGAAAGAGTAAAATCAATTCATATTTTGTGACAGTAAAGTCAAAAACAGAATTGGGAAATTGAGTGTTCCCCCATGTGGTGATAGGAGATGTGCTAAACGAATATTTATCATCGGAATTCACTCAGGGAAAGGAGAATGTTGTAGAGGAGAAAAATGAGGTGCGAGATATTAGACTAGAAAAGATCGAAGTTAGTTATGAACAGGTGATCTCAATTCTAGAACGAGTGAAAGCAGACAAGTCCCCTGGGCCATATGGGATTTAACCGAGGATTCTCTGGGAAGCTAGGGAGGAGATAGAAGAGCCTTTGGCTTTGATATTTGAGTCGTCATTGTCTACAGGTTTATTGCCAGAGGTCTGGAGGATTGCAAATGCTGTGCCCTTGTTCAAGAAGGGCAGTAGAGATGACCGAGATAATTATAGACCAGTGAGTCTTATTTCTGTTGGAGGAAAGATTTTGGAAATGATTATAAGAAATAAGATTTATAATCAACTAGGAATCAACAATTTGATTTCATATAGCCAACATGGTTTTGTCAAGGGCAGGTCGTGGGCGGCACGGTGGCACAGTGGTTAGCACTGCTGCCTCGCAGCGCCAGAGACCCGGGTTCAATTCCCGACTCAGGCGACTGACTGTGTGGAGTTTGCACGTTCTCCCCGTGTCTGCGTGGGTTTCCTCCGGGGGGTCCGGTTTCCTCCCACAGTCCAAAGATGTGCAGGTTAGGTGAATTGGCCATGCTAAATTGCCCGTAGTGTTAGGTAAAGGGGTAAATGTAGGGGTATGGGTGGGTTACGCTTCGGCGGGTCGGTGTGGACTTGTTGGGCCGAAGGGCCTGTTTCCACACTGTAAGTAATCTAATCTAATCTAAATCTCATTGAGTTTTTTGAGAAGGTGACCAAGTATGTAGATGAGGGTAGGGCAGTTGACGTTGTGAACATGGACTTCAGGAAAGCCTTTGATAAGGTTCCACATGGTAGGTTCTTGGAGAAAATGCAGAGGCATGGAATTGAGGGCGATTTAGCAGTTTGGATTAGAAACTGGCTTCCTGAAAGAAGGCAGCGAGTGGTGGTTGATGGAAAATATTCATCTTGGAGTCCGGTTATTAGTGGTATGCCACAAGTATCTGTTTTGGGACTACTGCTGCTTGTCATATTTTTAAATGACTTAGACGCAGGCTTTGGTGAATGGATTAGTAAATTTGCAGACGACAATAAAGTCGGTGGAGTAGTGGACAGTTTGGAAGAATGTTACAGGTTGCAGGCGGACTTGGATAAACTGCAGAATTGGACTGAGAGGTGGCAAATGGAGTTCGATGCAGCTAAATGTAAGGGGATGCACTTTGGGAAGAATAATAGGAAGGCAGAGTATTGGGTCAATGGAAAGATTCTTGGTCGTGTGAATGTGCAGAGCGACCTTGGAGTCCATGTACATAGATCCCTGAAAGTTACCACCCAGGTTGATAGTACTGTTAGGAAGACATAAAGTGTGTTAGGTTTCACTGGTAGAGGGATTGAGTTCCGGACCCGGAATAACTATGCAAAACGTTAATGCGGCCACACTTGGAAGATTATGTACAGTTCTGGTCGCCATATTTCGGGAAGGATGTGGAAGCATTGGAAAAGATGCAGAGGAGATTTACCAGGATGTTGCCTGGTCTGGAAGGAAGGTCTTATGAGGAAAGACTGAGAGACATGGTACTGTTCTCATTGGAAAGAAAAAGGCCAAGAGGGGATTTGATAGAGACATGCCAGATGATCAGAAGATTACATAGGGTAGACAGTGAAAGTCTTTTTTCTGAGGATGATGGTGTCAGCTTGTACGAGGGGTCATAACTACAAATTGAGGGGTGATAGATTTAAGACAGATGTCAGAGGCAGTTTCTTCACGCAGAGAGTGGGAAGGGCGTGGAATGCCTTACCTGCTAATGTCGTCAACTCATCCACATTAGGGAGATTTTAAAAAATCCTTAAATAAGCACATGGATGATGATGGAATAGTGTAGGGGCACGAGCTGACAATAGTTTACTGATCAGTGCAACATCGAGGGCTGAAGGCCCTGTTCTGCGCTATATTGTTCTATGTTCTTTATTCTATGAATGAACTATACCAATCTGAAGTCATGCCATTTGGTATGAAGAATGTGCCAACAACATTTCAGAGACTAACCAATGTAGTCATTTGTGGATTACCCAATTGTGTGATGTTTATTGATGAACTGATGAATTTTAATCACACATGGAGAGATCATTCGCAGCATTTATTGGAATTATCATTCAACGTCGGGAGGTAGGCTTGCTTTTAAATCTGACTAATAATGAATTCATGGAAGTCACTTTCCTGGATCACGTTACATGCACAGATGGCCCCACAGAATGTGAAAGCAAAGAATATTTGGGAGTTAACAATACCACGGATGAAGAGAGCAGTACTATGATTTCTGTATTGGATTGGTCGTATTGGAAATTCATACCAAATTTTAGCAGTATGGTTGCTCCACTGACTGACATATTGAAGAAGTGCAGAAACTATCAGTGTACGGCAGACTGTCAGATGTCATTTGACAATCTGAATACTGTGTAAACCACTGCCCTAGTATTAGCCATACCTAATTATGGAAAGCTATTCAATGTAGCTTTCTGTTTGACTGATGTTGATCTTGTTGCTGTACTCTTCCGAGAAGACAACAAGAAGACAGACAGGTTGATCGAGTATTTTCTTTCCAGAAAATTGAATACACATTGAATACAACAGAAATATTGCACGAGTGAGAAGGAATACTTGTGCTTCACACTGGCGTTACAACATTTCAACATGTATATTGCAAGCAATGTGACTGAAAGAATTGCAGACACTGATCACAACCAATTATATTATTTTGGAATAGATTAAGCACAACATTTCCAGATTGTTTAGATGGTGCACATTATTGAAACTATTCCACTTGAAAGATATACACGTAGCAGGATGAGAAAGCGTAATTGCTTATCCATTGTTGTGACTTGGATGAAAAATAAACAGAGGCGTCCAGTGGCAGGAATAAACAGACTGAAATAGAATGTATTAGTGCATGCGTGCATGCTTTTGAGTCAATGCAATGCATATGTATTGTAACGTACAAATACACTAAGATGAAGGCTTTTAAAATGAAACATGCTATGGTTCATTTTCTTTAAGGGGACTGGGGACCTGTGCCGGTGATGTCACTTTCAGAAGTTATTTTTTACTGGTATTTTTGTTACGGGAGTTTGTAAAGGCAGAGTTTTCGAAATTGCTACTGGAGAGGGTGCACATCAACAGTCAGATGTGGCCTTTAGATTTTTTTTAAAACGTTATTTGTAACAAGGGAAGGGACGTGGCCAGTTCAGTTCAGTTTATTCAGTTTTCCTGGTTGTAGCAGGCAAAAGCTGTTTGGATCCCAGAAGAGTTGGAATTTCAGTAAACTAATTCTTAGCTGCCACATTTTTCTGAAATCTCTTTTGATGTTCTTTCCTGCCGGATTGGGGAATTGCACATAAGAATCTCTGTCTGCACTTACCTTTCTGCCAAGGAATGTGCCTATTGTATTTTCCATTATTGGAACTGTTAATTAGTAATGGGTACTCCATCTGCTATTTGGTTAAAATTTCCAATACTTAAGTAATTCTAACTTACTCTTTGTTTTATTTTTGTTTTAACCATAATGCTAAAATAAATTGTGATTTGCTTAACGCTGAGTTGTTCTACCAGTCAATACACCTGGCACATTCACACTGTTTCTAAATTTAAAATAAGGAAAGCTAGGGTCCAGGCTACCTTCTTAAAATGACTTCAGGGGGTCTGGTTTGGTCAATAACGGTAAAAGCCTTGGGATTCTCCTTTACCTTGTTTGCTAATGTGTTCTGATTACTCCCTTTAACCCTTTTAATTCCTTGCTTAAAAGGTTTTCTACTCCAAGGGCTTCATCAGTTCCCATCCTTGCAGACCTGACTTACGCTTCCTTTATTCTTTTTGTCCAGGGTTAACCTAGCTTGTCACACCTACCCTTCTTTTGCGCAAGAATGTTGCTCTCCTGACCTTTTAAGAATTGCTGTTTGAAGGATTCCTATATCTTCAATGTATATTTACCCTCAACTAGCTGCCTCCAATCAAATTTCTCCAGTTCCTGCATAGTGCTGTTTGCCTTCCCCCAATTTAACAACGTCAACCCGAGGATTGCTGTTATCCCTGTTCATGTGTACATTAAAACTCATGGTATTATGTTCATTACTCCTGAAATGCTCTCCCACTGAAACTTCACTCAGCTGGCTGGCTTAATTTCCCAAATCCCCATCCAGTATAACCCGTCCCCTCTTTGGACTGTTTGCGTACTGTGACAAGAATCCCTCCTGAATGGTCCTGACAAATTCTGCTGCGTCCAAGCCTCGTGCACAACGTGAGTCCAGGTCAATATAGGGGAAGTTATGATCACCCACCACAACAAGCCTGCTATTTTTCACATCTTTCCAACAGTCGTCTACATATTCTCTCCTTCATCCCTTCCCTTCCCAACCCCGGTTGCTGCGTGGTCTGCAGTATGTACCCAGCATTGTGATTTCATATTTCCCATTCCTGAGTTCTACCCATTTCCTTTATGGGTTCTCTATCCTTCCTCGGCACAACTGTGAGGCATCTCTTTAAAAAGGATGGAACTCCCCTCCCTCTGTTAGATCCCTACTATCACACCAGAAACTTCTAAATCGTGAGACATTAAGCTGCCAGTCCTTTAAATCTTTCAGCCATCTTCCAGAATCACAAAAATGCAAAAAATTCAAAATCCTAATCAAAGCTGGGAAGTATTCATGTTTCAAAATAATCGAATAGTTGCAAAGAGTTAGAACCATAGATTCTGAATAGTGTGGAAGTTGGCCATTTGATCCATCGATCCACTTCATCCCACCGAAGGGTATCCTGCGCAGACACACCTAATTCCTATAACCCCGGATTTCCCATTGCTAATCTATATAGCCTGAACAATTGACAATTCTGCGTGGCTAATAGACGTAACCTGCATATCGTTGGGCTGCAGAAGTAAACTGGAGCACCCGAACGTAACCCAATGCGAACACAGGGAGAATGTGCAAAACCAACACAGACAATCGCTCGAGGATGGAATTCAACATGGTCCACGGGCGCTCTGAGGCCGTGCTAACCCAATGTTAGAGTCAATTACAGTTAAAACTGTGAAAGTTTAATTTTTAGCATCCAATTCTTCGAACAAACTGGAATCCACTTCTTTTGTTGCTGCCCCGTGTTGCTTAGTATTTTTCCTGTTACAGGCAATAATACCTGGGTAAATGAAGTTTATGAATACTGGCCGAGTAGTCTGCAAGTCTTAAAGACACTCTGTCCTAGACAACACCGAAACGATGACGTCAAGTGAAATTTAGCTCTCCCTTTTTCTCTCAGTGAGTTGAAATTCAACAGCATTCAAACATGTCGCAAACAGGATGTGCTGCTAACAGAAACCAAAATGTATATCAAACTGACTAGCAGAAAAATTAATGATTGTTTCTGTAGATAAAACACAAAAGATCAAGAAAAAAAAGAACTGGAAATGTCACCTCATTTCCAATCTGTAATGTATGCTATGATTATGCGAACGTAATCCTTATACCTTTGTTATGAAGTTTGAGGCATGTACTCTACCGTTAGGTGAGAATGAAAGCTGGCAAGCCTATTGTGTGACTGACTGCAAGCACAGAGTGTCCTAAATAATTTGAAGATGTAACATTTGAGATGTAGTTCACGTACTGAGCTGTGACACAACAACTAGAATTTAGTCAATCATTTTAAATCATGCCCCAAGATACTAAAATCCAATCGAATTGGAATTTGACCATTTTGGCGACATTAAACCAGTCTGATGATCGGATGTTTCAGGGGATAAAAGTCAGGCATTCTGACCATTTAGCCAGAGAGGCAAAGAGCACCAATACAGACTGGTTGCAAACCCGCTCTCTAAGAGGTTCCTTTATCATTTAACAACATGTGAAGCAGAACTTCGAAGAAAAGAAGACAGGAAGATAGAACGAGAATATCAACAGCTGACTGGTTTTGAAACTTGATTTTTTAAACTTAATCTGGGGATTAATCAGTATAGTATTGTAGAGTGGGAGGTAGATAAATCGTTCGAGACACCACCAACGCCCTCCACCTTCCTCCCCGACCTCAAATTCACCTGGACCGTCTCAGACTCCTCCCTCCCCTTCCTAGACCTATCCATTTCCATCTCAGACGACCGAATCAACACGGACATTTACTATAAACCGACCGACTCCCACAGCTACACCTCCTCCCACTCTGCCCCCTGTAAAAACACCATCCCATATTCCCAATTCCTTCATCTCTGCCGCATCTGCTCCCAGGAGTACCAGTTCCAATACCGTACAACCCAGATGGCCTCCTTCTTCAAAGACCACAAATCCCCCCAGACGTGAGCGACGATGCCCTCCACCGCATCTCCTCCACTTCCCGCTCCTCTGCCCTTGAGCCCCGACCCTCCAATCGCCACCAGGACAGAACCCCACTGGTCCTCACCTACCCCCGACAAACCTCCATACACATCGTATTATCCGTCGTCATTTCCGCCACCTCCAAACGGACCCCAGCACCATGGATATATTTCCCTCCCCTCCCCTATCAGTGTTCCGAAAAGACCACTCCCTCCGTGACTCCCTCATCAGGTCCACACCCCCCACCAACCCAACCTCCACTCCCGGCACCTTCCCCTGCAACAGCCAGAAATGCAAAACTTGCGCCTTTAACCTCCTTCCACATATTGCATTCCCAACGCCCCTCCCCAAATCCCTCCTTCCTACTTTTTATCTCAGCCTGCTTAGCACACCCTCCTCATTCCTGAAGAAGGGCTTATGCCCGAAACGTCGTTTCTCCTACTCCTTGGATTCCTCCTTGCTGAAGAAGGGCTCATGCCCGAAACGTCGTTTCTCCTACTCCTTGGATGCTGCCTGACCTGCTGCGCTTTTCCAGCAACACATTTTCAGCTCCGATCTCCAGCATCTGCAGTCCTCACTTTCCCCTAGATAAATCGTTAAGACAAGGTAGGTTTAACAGTGAAGTTAGTTGTAGTTTAATTTTCTCTTTTTAGAGTTAACGAATAAAGTGTGTTCTATTTAATTAGTAGAATTTGGGTAGTTCTTTGTCACTCATACTTTAACAGATTACGAGGCGAGGTTAGGTTTACTGTGTGTCTCGTTTAAATTAGCAGAATTGCTTATCCCGTACCAGGGGCTCAGGTCCGTGATTTGGCCAGGTTTAGACAGATTCAGTCTGAGATTTGAACAAATTCTGCAGATTTAAGCATTTACTGCCGAGCGTCCCAAATCTTTGAATAAAATGTAAGTGAGACAATTTGTTTAATTAATGTTACTTGTGATGGGTTAAGTAAAGATAAAAGAAGTGGTTCTGAAAAGTGTTAAAGAGGTTCTGCGATTTGAAGATGATTTGCACATTTGCCAAGGAAGTTTAGAAAGAAAGAAAAAATGTCTTACTTTTTGAATTATTAAATAGGTTAGAATTGGGATTAACCATGGACAAAAATAAACTGAAATTTTAAGGGAATTACTGGTGTGTCAGAAAAAGAGACAAGAGCAGTAGATTTAGAAAATAAAAACTTAAATTGCAATTGAAGAAAATGAAGTTAGAAGGTAAACAAAGAGAGAAAGAGGAAAGAGAGAGGGAAAGAGAAAGAGAAAGTGAGAGAGAGAAGCAAGAGAAAGAGAGGAAAAAGATGGAGATAGAAGGTTCTTAGCTGAGCAAAGAGAGAGAGAAGAAAGAGAGAGAGAGAAAAGAAAAATACATTTTGAGAGAGTTTGAGCTTCAGAAATTGCGACTTATTAGGTAAGTCCAGTTAACAGTATGGAGATGAAGAGAGATGGTAGTGAGATATACAAGTATGTTTAGCACTGCCAAGTTTGGATGAGAAGGATGTTGAAGCCTTCTTTATTTCATTTGAAAAATTAGCAAGGCAGATGGAGTGGTCGAGGACTTGTGAGTAATGGTAGTTCAGACTACAAGGATAAGCAGATCTCGTGAGGTATTTGCAGGGCTGTTAAATGAGGGGTCAAGAGAAATATTGATGACGTCAAACAAGCTATTTTAAGAGCTTATGAATTAGTAACAGAAGCGTATAGACAGTGTTTCAGAACATAAAGAAGGAACCAGATCAGACTTATTTTGCGTTCGAAAGAATTAAGCATAGTAATTGTGATAGATGGGTACGGGCCTTAAAAAATAGATAAGATCTTTGAGGCTCTGAGAGAGTTTATTCTGCTGGAGGAGTTCAAAAAGGCAGCCTCAGTGATGATAAGAATTCACGTGGATGAACAGAAAATTCAGGAAGTAAGAGGAGCAACAGAGATGGCAGATGAATGCACGTTTGTGTATAAGACAAATTTCTGGCAAGAATTTTATCTTGTGAGGGGAGAAAGTTGGGAGAAGGGGCGAACCTACAATACCAAACAAAGAGTAGAGAACACGGGTAAGTGTTTATGACAGGTTAAAAAAAGAAGTACAATAGGGTAAAAGGTATGATTTGCCTCAGCTGTTTCCATTGTGGTAAATAGGGGCACGTTCATTCACTGTGCTGATCGTTAAAGCAAAACACTTTGGGAAAAGATATGGTAAAAGATGCTCAGCCAATGGCATCAGTGAAATTAATAAAAGAAACCACAAGAAGAGTCGAGGATCTGCAGGAGAGTGGGCAGCCTAGGCAGGAGCTGAGTGTGTAGTTAGTACGTGATCGCTATAAAAAAATTGCATCTGTGGGTAAAGCTCACTCAGAAACATCAGGGAGAAAAGGTCAGAAGTTATAACTTTGAGAGATACAGGGTCCATCCAGTTTCAAACAGTAAGTAATGAACGAATTTCCACTCTTTCTGACCTGTTAAATGAAAGAGTGGTAGTTTGTAGAGTAGATGGACAGAAGTTTAACGTTCCCCTGTATAAGATCAGGTTGGAGTGACAACTCAAGACCGGGGAACTAACAGTGGAAGTGATTCATAGAATGTTAGTTCTACGAATCCAGTTTGTTCTTGGGAATGATTTAGCAGGTTCTAAGGTGGTAGCGACATTTCTTGGTGTGGAGAAGCCCAAGGAAGAACAGAAAACTGAGGAGTACAACAAAAAATGTCCTGGTATTTTCCGGACTGTGCAGTTAAAAAAAACAAGATACCACTATCATAAGTCACAGCAGAAAATAAAAACTAAAGAGAAAGATAAAGGAGTTGAGGTTCAGTTAATGGATATCCTGTTTGATGTAACGGTGCAGCAAAAACCTGAACAGGTAGAGGATCAGAGAGCAGTGCTTACTCCTGAAAAACTGATGAACTTGCTACAGAAAGACAAGATATTAAAAGATATGTATGTTGAGGTGTGCTCAGAGAAGGAGGAGGAGAGGGGACCTAATTGAGATATACAAGATAATGAGAGGCATCGATAGAGTCGATAGCCAGAGACTATTTATCAGGGCAGAAATGACTAACACGAGGGGTCATAGTTTTAAGCTGGTTGGCGGAAAGTATAGACGGAATGTCAGAGGCGGGTTCTTTACACAGAGAGTTGTGAGAGGATGGAATGCGTTGCCAGCAGTAGTTGTGGAGGCAGGGTCATTGGGGACATTTAAGAGACTCCTGGACATGCATATGGTCACAGAAATTTGAGGGTGCATACATGAGGGTCAGCGACTGACTGTGTGGAGTTTGCACGTTCTCCCCGTGTCTGCGTGGGTTTCCTCCGGGTGCTCAAAGATGGCAGGGTCAGGTGAATTGGCCATGCTAAATTGCCCGTAGTTTTAGATAAGGGGTAAATGTAGGGGTGTGGGTGGGTTTCGCATCGGCGGGTCGGTGTGGACTTGTTGGGCCGAAGGGCCTGTTTCCACACTGTAATCTAATCTAATCTATCTATCTATCTATCTATCTATCTATCTATCTATCTATCTATCTATCTATCTATCTATCTATCTATCTGTGGAATGATAAAATATGATGTGAAGAAATGCAGTGGTCATTTATGAAATGTTTAGGCGGTGGATAAAAGTCAAAAAGTCGAATGTTTACTCATGTCAGGATAGAGAACAATAAGAGAACAAAATAGCATAGCGTCAGGGCCCTCGGGCAAACATGCATGTGCTGAACATAATATTAATCTAAATTAATCCCATCTAACAACACATGGTCTGTATCCCTTTATTGTCTGCCATGTTTCCATGATGCTTCAATAAGAGGTGCAGACTTAAAATGTAGTTTGACGAATGATGCCAGTAGATTCACCACGAGAAAGTATAAACTTCATGCTGTCTGGGCAGCATGTACCAATGGAAATATTGGCATTTGCTTCAGAAATAATTACCTCCATAAAAGGCTGAGAACTAGCATACCGATATGTTGGATCTTCAATATGAATTATTAATTTCCATTGACTTTGTGAAATAAAAACGTAAACACTCTTTGTTAATCTAAGAATGTCCATTCATAAATGATAAATCCAATCTCTTATGCGTGTCGATTTTCAGAGATTAAATTAAGAATTTATTAGACCATCACATTGGGTCACGCATATAAAGATGGATATTTACTCTTATAAAAAAACAAATCTCTTCCAAAGTTGCGAACATGGAAATGGAACGTATTTAACTGCCACCACACCCACTCCAACATACTAAAAAATATGAACTCACTTCTAAAATCTCTTTCTTCATATCTGTCTCTGGAATCGTGCAGTAGTTTATTATCAAATATGCATACATGCACCAATCGCTCTGATCTAGCCCACACATGCACACTTTTCCAGATACAATTCTTCAAAACATGTAGAATTCTTAATTATCGATCTCCGCTAACTTAACAATCTAACTACTCTACAGGACGAGGTCAGGATTTTGGCACAGTGATTTTCATTAGTCAGGACATTGAGTATAGAAGTTACGAAGTTTTTTTGCAGTTGAAGCAAACGTTGATGACACCGCATTTGGGGTATTGTGTTCCCTTCGTGATTGGAAGGATGTTATTAAACTGGAAATAATGCAGAAGATATCTATAAGGATTTTGCCGGGACTCACCAGTCTGATTTACAGGGGGAGGTTGGACTTTATTCCTTTAGAGTGTAGGAGAGTAAGACGGTAACTTGTAAAATTGAATAAGACCATGATATCAGGTGAATGTAACCTAGGGAAATCGAGGACTAGAACACATACGTTTAAGGTTAGAGTGGTTAAAAAAAGGGAATCTGAGGGGTAAAATTGTTACACAGTGTGTGGACATGCACAAAACGTTTAACGTAGTTTCGAATGCTGAGTGGTATTGTGTTGGTACTGTGGTTTTAAGAGGGTGGTTTTAAGTCAGTAAACCAGATCTGTTTATTGGAATCCCAAAAAAGTAAACAATTTGTTCCGCCTTATTTTATTTAAAGTTGAAACTATCTAAGCAGCAGAATAGGAGGGGGAAGCTCCCATAGAACCAAAGTTTGTGGTTTTAGTTTTACTGTGGTATTTGATGCTGGATCATGATTCAACCTACAGTACATCTCAACCCTGTTTCTGTCTCAGAGTTTCCTCTTGAGACCTTTTGCTCCTCTTGATAGTTGCCTGTGAACCAATCTGGTTTTCTAAACTTGCATTTTTGCCAAGGGTATATTCAGGGGATGTTACGAAATTGGAACATTTGCAGTTTAGTAATTACATATTCCATTAATCTTCCACGTTTTCCAATAGAGCTAAGTATTCAAGTTTCTGCTTTTTTTTGTTAGTATTTTGACTATAGTCTCAATAAGGTATGTTTTGCCTAACGTTGACGAATTTGACTAATCCAATTGTATCCGGAGTACAACAGATTTCAGTCACCTTTATCATACAAAAATGCTGGAGTTCAGACTACGTAATGAATTAAATGTGAGGGCGTTGGCTTGGTTCAAAGGAAGTTGGGGACTCTTGTCGTTACGAAAATCTCTAATTCCATGTTGCTTTGGGATTGCTGGACTGAATAGTAGTGAGTGGTGCGTGTTCGCCTTTTAAAGATGTACATTTCGGGGTTTGAAATCGGTTGGTTATATCCAGGTCCATCTTGTGTAGTAATTGCTCTTTCAGTCACTAAGAGATACTTGGGGGTGGGAAAAGTCACTTCTAGAGTTTTTGACGGTGAAAAAGGCAAAGCTTACCGAATTGGAAAGCAAGGCAGTGTTAGGATTTACTGTGTCTGTGAGGAAAGGGAAGGTAATTGTGGCAAGGACGCAGAATTTACAGTTGCCAGGAATGCTCCGTGAATCTTTGGAAGTACCCAAAACTGACGTGAATTTGAAGCAGTCCGAACAAGAAAATGCAACGAAACAGTTTGAATTAGAACTAAAAGGAGAGAACGAAGAAGGGAAAGTAAGGTCCTCGGAGAGATAAGTGAGAAAGAGAGAGACGAAAGGCAGAAAGTGAAAAGTTTTGAACTTCAAAGGTTAGAACCGAAAAATCGAAGTCGACAGGAAATGGCAGAGGTAAAGGTGAAAGGTAGGAGTAGTGATGAGGACAGTGATGAAGAGCAATCCCATCGTAGTCAAATGCCTTCAGGGGATCGGTTTAAATATGTCCAAGCATGGCTTAATTTCGTGGAGAGGGATGCTGAAGCCGTTTTTTAAATTTCATTTGAACAAATGGTTAAACAACTGAAATCGCCAACGACTATGTGGGAATTGTTGATGAAAACAAAATTGGCCATGAGAGCCAGTGAATTATTTTGCTTACTATCAGTCAACGTATCTGGGATATGTCAGGAGGTGAAAAAAAAATCTCAAATGCATATAAGCTGGGATCGGCAACGATGCAGGTACCTAGGAAGGGAATCTGGTCAGAGATACAATAAGTTTTTTAAAAATAAAACAAATTAATTGGGAAAAATAATTTTAAAATAAAACTTGCCTCGTGAATGCGCAGAGCGCAAACTGATCAAGAGGGCATATGGGACTGCTGAGTAAGTGAAATAACATATTTGGGCGGTTTGCATTACCTGAAGAGGTACTTAGGTTGTGTCTCCCATTCATCCTTCTTCCTCTTCCAACCAAAAATACGGTTCTGTGCACCGGATTAGGAAGGTAACTAGATTATTTTTTATTCTTTATTTTTCAACAGACTCTTTGGGAATTTAGAATAGTAGGAATAGAAGTTAAGGCAGTGGAATGCTCCTAATACAGGGAAGTAAGGGTCACTACTGGTGTCTTTACTGACTTCATCTGTCGGAAGTGCCTCCAACGCCAGCTCCTCAAAAACCGTGTTCGGGAATTTCAGATCATTCAGGAGGCAGAGGTTATTGAGAAGAGTTACAGGCAACTTGCCACAAACAGGTACAAGAAAAAAAGGCAGGTGGGCTGCAGTCAGGGAATGGACAGGCAACCAGCAGACAATGCAGGGATCCCCTGTAGATGTTCTCCACAATAACAAGTATGCCGTTTTAGATACTGTTCGGGGGGATAACTTACTGGGGTAAGCTATGGGGTAAAGATCTCTGGAACATAGTCTGTCCCCGTTGCTCAGCGTGGAAGGGCGAGAGGAGCACAGCATTAGTCGTTGGGAATCCATATTCAGGTGGAGAGATAGGAGTTTCTGTCAGAACGAGAGAAACTCACATTTGGTGCGTTGCCTCCCAGGTGCCAGGGATCATGATGTCTCAGATTGTGCTTTCGGGATCCTTGCGGGGGAGGGGTAGCAGCGGCAAGCCTTGGTCCACAGAGCCACTGACAACATAGACCTGAGAAGGGAATGCAGATTCAAGACAGAAATTCAGCGAGTTAAGTTGGAAGCTTAGAACTAGATCAAACAGAGTTAATATCTGGTTAGTTACTCCTGTTACGTGCGAGCAAGGTGAGGAACAGGGACAAAGCGAATTTGAGCATGTGACTACAGGGATGGTGCATGAGGGAGGATTTAGGATACCTGGGCAATTGGGGATCATTCTGGGGTCCGTGGGACCTCCACATACTGAGGGTCTGCACCTGAACCAGTGGGGTACCAATATCTGGGTGGGGATGGCGGGGAGATTTGCTGATCTTCTTCAAGAGGGTTTAAATTAATTCAGGAAGTGGATGAGAACCTAAATGATAGTTTCAGTGTCTAGGACATTGAGTGAAGTGACGTCAGAAGTAAGGTTTCAGAGTCGCAAGAGTGCACCAGAAGCAGGAAGTGTTGTGGAGAAAATATAGTGAATCACCAGGAGCTAACTCTGTTCAAGTGATCTTCCATTCTAGACTAACCTGTCATGATAGATATTTTGCTATTCCATCTATTACAATAGTCTCCCGTTTCAAGCTGACTCTACTAACTACTAATTAGATATTTTAACGTCACGTCCCAAATATTTATGGTCCCAATCCTGTCATAGTAACACATAACGGAGAAACTTGCTTTATTCCTTGTGTTATCGCATCTCACCATAGTGACCTTTCAGCCTCAACTTTACAATGCTAATTGGTGTAAGAGCATTCCACTATTCTTTTCCCATCCTGCATTCCACAGACCCCTTACAACAAACTGCCAGTGGTCTTCATAGTTTAACCCTTCCCATGCTTTCATGTTCTTTATTTCCATGTTCCCTCTTTGAGACCTACTGATCTCACCTAGAGAAACAAGACAAATAATGTAGGTCCCAACACGGACTAAATAATTTTCGAAAACTCAGACTTAAATGGTTCTTCCTCCATTCCTGGGGTCTCTTGTGACAAAAACCTGTCCTCCAATAACCAGAACAGGAAAAAAGACCCAAGATCCCCCACAATCTAGGACCCGCGTGTTCTTCAGAAGTATCATCGATGTCCCCATGTGGACATATTCATTGTACCGTAGCGATTGTTAGATCATAATAGTAGAGGTGTGGGGCTCCGTTAGAGGAGTAAACACTTCCTGGGGTAGTTAAAATGACCACAAGTTGCCATGTAGTGACACAAACTAAAAAGGATTTAATAAAAGGTAAAGCACAACAAAAGACAAGGCGACGACAAGTAAAACCGCACCTAAAATAAGACCAATCTTGACAAACCATGCTCCCCAACATTACACAAGCCCCGCCGTTTTCTGCCAGTATCCAATCTACGGACTGTCTGTTTTGCTATGCCATTTTGGCAGTAGCATCCAATTGTTCTCCCAAGGCCACAAGGGCATCGTCAGTATAATTGATAAGTCTCTGCTAGATTTTATAAACATAATTAATCCATTCAGTATTCTTGCTAACCCCTATCACTTGGATTAGAGCTTCCCAGCCTACGGCAATCTCTTTGCGGGCCTTAATCTCATTAGATATACCTCTTGGCTGTCCTATGCTATGAATCCGAATTGTCGGATCAGAGACATACCATCGCTTAGTGACATAGCATCAAGCTGCGCATGTGGCAATATAACTACCTCGTACTCCAGTCAGTGAGCAGCATTGGCCGCAACCCTACTTTCTTACCACGCAGCCACCAAGTATTTGCCAGTGGGATGCATTGAGAATTTAAAACAGCCCAAATGTGGTGACCACCTCTAGTTCAATAGTATTCCCGCAAAGACCCTTAAAATAGCCTACTGGTGTGGATCAATTTCACTTAAAGCTTTCAAAACTCAACCCTTCCCGTATCCTGACAGCAGCCACGGGGGATATGTAATTAGTCTTACTTGTGGACCACGGGGTATTATAGCCACACTACCGTTGGAGTTGCTGCCTGACCACGTCATCCTGCAGATAGAACATAGAGGCCTGAAGTAGGAGGCAGCAAAATGATGTGACATCGAGGGCCGAAGGCCTTGTGCTGAGCTGCAATGTTTATGTTCGAAGTGTAAGGCATTGCTAAAAAAAACAAACATGTGATGCTCCTAGAGATTGGATTAGAACATAGAACATAGAACATAGAACAATACAGCACAGAACAGGCCCTTCGGCCCATGATGTTATGCCGAATATTTGTCCTAGCTTAAGCGCCCATCCATGTACCTATCCAATTGCCACTTAAAGGTCACCAAAGATTCTGACTCTACCACTCCCACAGGCAGCGCATTCCATGCCCCCGCCACTCTCTGGGTAAAGAACCCACTCCTGACATCTCCCCTATACCTTCCACCCTTCACCTTAAATTTATATCCCCTTGTAACACTCTGTTGTACACGGGGAAAAGGTTTCTGACTGTCTACTCTATCTATTCCTCTGATCATCTTATAAACCTCTATCAAGTCACCCCTCATCCTTCGCCGTTCCAACGAGAAAAGGCCTAGAACTCTCAACCTATCCTCGTACGACCTATTCTCCATTCCAGGCAACATCCTGGTAAATCTTCTCTGCACCCTCTCCAAAGCTTCCACATCTTTCCTAAAGTGAGGCGACCAGAACTGCACACAGTACTTCAAACGTGGCCTAAACAAAGTACTGTACAGTTGTTTTGGAGCAGTTGACAAAAACATTTCCTGAAGTTGTGAGAATTCGTGTGGAAGAGTAGAGATTTAATACTGAAACATTAGCACCGAAAATGGCAAATAACTATGACTTGGTTGAAAAATCATAGTTTTGCTTGTGACATCAATTTCAACCTGTGGGGATAGAAACCGGGGAAATAAATGTTTTCAGTTGGAAAGGAAAAGGGGATCTCATTGGAAACAAGAAAAAAAGTTTACCAAACTGTAAAAGGTAAATCCATGAATGGAACAGAGAATTAAATATGTTTAGTTTTTATTCACGGCAATAAAGTAGGCCATATGCAGTCACAGTGTTCGTGGTTTTGCAAAGGCAGTGGGAAGACGAACGTGAGAAAACAGGATAGGTCATTGAATTTTGTTAAAGTGGTAAAGTAATGCACAGTAGATATGTAAAAGCTGGTAAAGAATGTTAAACTTGATCGGGCGTTGTTTGAGAAGAATGTAGCAGATCTCGTTAAATAATTTAATTGCGAGGGTATGTTTTTGCCGCAATTGCCAAGAGAATTCGGAAAAGAAATTAAAAATCTTAACCGATGTGACAATTTCTTAGTCTTGGAAGGTGAGAGATGAAGCGATACATGATTCAGAATGGGCATTGCGAGTAAAGGTGGTAATATGTGTAATTCATCGTGAGAAGAACAATATTCCATTATGTAATGCAAGATTGGGGATTACAGTAAAAAGTGGAGACTAGGTCGGAGAAAAAATGGAAAAATTCTTGGTTCGAGGAATGCAGGTTTTCCTGAGTAATAATATAGCTGGATCACAGGTGTATGTGGTGTCTTCTGTGGTTAAGAAGTTAGTGAAAAATCAGGCAACTAATGTATTTCAGGAAGCATTTCCGGTATCTTTCCTGACTATATGGCAACAAGTCCACAAAGCCAAAGTTTGAAGTGGGAGAAAAAAAAATAAAGATAATGAAATTGGAGTTCAATTATCAGTGACTTTGTTTGATCAAATGGTTGATAAAAGCAGTAAGAAAAGTCGGAGGATGAAGTGGATAACTTTAATTGAGAGAAGTTAGCTGAATCACAGTTAAAAGATTAAGAAGTATAGCGGTTGTGTCATAAATTGTCCGCAGAAGAAGAACTGGAGAGTAATACAGAATCTTTCTATGCTAAAAATTACATTTTGATGAGGAAATGGAAACAATCGCATATTTAGGTTGATTGAGAAACAGGCAGAATTTCATCAAGTTGTATTACTGTTGGTTTCCGATCGGAGGTGTTGCCAGTGGCACATTAATTACCAACAGGAGGTCATTTGGAAGTAAGGAAAACTCATGCAAAATATAAAATCATTTTTAATTACATGAATTGTGGTTGAATTGTGCCAGACGTCTCATACTTGTCAGGTGAGTAGATGCCATTGCACAGTGAGAAAATCAGCACGCTGAAAAACCATCTGTGCATTTAAGAAAACTGTAAGAAATGGTCTTATTAATAGTGTAGGATGTCTACATTAAAAAAATGAGTGGGCACCAGTATTTGCTGACCATAATGGATGTGTACTTGATTTCTCCAGGTGATTTCATGACTCTGCATCATAGCTAAAAGAATTGGAGAAAAGTTACTCGATTTCTTGTCCTAAATGCGGACTACCCACAGATCAGGGGTCAAATTCTGAATCAAAGTTATTCCAAAAAGTTACTGAAAGCGTAGGAATAAAACAAGTCAAGTTCATGGCGCTCCACCCAGAATCACGGGGAGCATTCAAACGGTGGCATCCAACTTTCAATTCCATGTTGAGGGTTCGAAGTCATGATTATCGAAGGGATTGGGATAAAAGAATTCATTTTTTTTCATTTTGTATTTAGAGGTTGATCTAATGAATCAACTAGTTTCTGGGCACGAGGTGAGAGGACTACTGAATTTAATTAAGGAGTGATTGGTGAGTCAGAGTTCATAAACCACACATTTGGATTTTGTATCAAGTTTTACAGAAAGATTAAATAGAGCGGATGAGTTGGCAAGTTAACTTTTGTAAGTAGCACAGTGTGTGACGAAACAGGAAGGAGACGAGAAATCAAACATTGGCAGTTTTACTGGTACAAGTGTTACTATTCATGTAGGTGAAACTTTAAAGGTGAAACTTTAAAGTAAAGGTTTAGTCGGCCTTATGAAATTCAAATGAAATTGACTCAGGTAAACTATTTGATAAGAATGTAAGATGGAAAGCTGTGTGTCAGGTCTAAGTGCTCAAAATGTGTGTTGACAGGAAAGGAGAGCAAAAGGTGAATGTGTTCTTGGTTATATGGATCGGGTGCTGGCAGGTGGCACTAGATTGGGTTGGGATATCTGGTCGGCATGGACGGTTGGACCGAAGTCTATGACTATGACTCTAAGGTCAGGTGATTGTGATTTGGACAAATATCAAATTAAAGAGGACAATGGGCAAGTTTGGAAGATTGTAGTGACAGGGTGGAACGAGCAATGTATGTTTCAAATTTTGACCTACTTGGAAACAGTGAAGGAAATTTCGGTTTTCAAAACACTGAATGTACTCGCCATTTTACATTCATGGCATTAATGGTTAAAAAAAGCGACAACCCAATTTCAAGGACTAACCAATAAATTCATTTCAACATTACCAGATGATGCATATTGACGATTTGGTGATACTTACCAGCACATTGAAGGAAGATTTGAAGCTTCTATCAGAATTATTCAATTCAACCGGTGATTTTGCAGAAGCCCAAGTCAACTTCCTGGGCCATGTCATCGTACATTGTGACGAAGCTGTCACATAGAACATAGAACATAGAACATAGAACTGAAGGAAGATTTGAAGCTTCTATCAGAATTATTCAATTCAACCGGTGATTTTGCAGAAGCCCAAGTCAACTTCCTGGGCCATGTCATCGTACATTGTGACGAAGCTGTCACATAGAACATAGAACATAGAACATAGAACATAGAACAATACAGCACAGAACAGGCCCTTCGGCCCACGATGTTGTGCCGAACTTCTAACCTAGATTAAGTACCCATCCATGTACCTATCTAAATGCCGCTTAAAGGTCGCCAATGATCCCGACTCTACCACTCCCACGGGCAGCGCACTCCATGCCCCCACCACTCTCTGGGTAAAGAACCCACCCCTGACATCTCCCCTATACCTTCCACCCTTCACCTTAAATTTATGTCCCCTTGTAACACTCTGTTGTACCCGGGGAAAAAGTTTCTGACTGTCTACTCTATCTATTCCTCTGATCATCTTATAAACCTCTACCAAGTCACCCCATTTAGAAAAGAATGGGTTTACAGTGATAGGCTAAATGGTTTTGTGCAGGGGGGAGATCGTGCCTTACCAACTTAATTGAGCTCTTTGAGGAAG
>NC_057717.1:73797144-73851863 GCF_004010195.1 Chiloscyllium plagiosum | reverse complement strand
GTCCCTCTAACTATAGAGTCTCCTATAACTAGCGCTCTCCTCCTCTCCCCCTTTCCCTTCTGGGTCTCAGGGGCACAGACCCCTTCACTGCAGCTTACACCTGCAACGCTGTCCCCCCCAACAGTTTCCAAAGCTGTATATTTATTTTTTAGGGGAACGACCACAGGGGAACCCTGCACTGCCTGCTTCTTCCCCTTCCCACCTCTAACTGTTACCCAGCTACCTCTGTTCTCCGGCGTAACTATGTCCCTGTAGCTTCTATCAATCACCCTCTCAGCCTCTCGAATAATCCTCAGTTCATCCAACTCCAGTTCCAGTTCCCTAAGTCGTTCGGTGAGGATCAGGATCTGACTGCATTTCCTGCAGACGAAGTCGGCAGGAGTATCGGTGGTTATTTAAAAGGTTATTTAAATAACATTTAAAAGTTTATTTTCTCCTGGGACTTTTAGAAGAGAAGTTGTAAAGGCAGAGGTGGAGGTGGACACTGCAGATGCTGGAAATTAGTGTCAAAATTAGAGTGGTGCTGGAAAAGCAAAGCAGGTCAGGCAGCATCCAAGGATCAGGCAAATCAACGTTTCAGTCAAAAGCCCTTCATCACGAATGTGGCCTCATTCCTGATGAAGGACTTTTGTCCAATGGGGTAAGGACAATTCTCATAAACCAGGCTTTCTAGTTTCATTTGCTGTCATCGTCAGAAGCTCTTTGGGGACCCAGGATTCTGAACTGCTACTTTCTTTGAAACCCCTGTTGATGCTGGTTTCGCCTGGATTGGAGAACTGCATGCAAGAATCGGTGTCTGAATTTACCACTTTGCCAAGTGCTGTGTTTACGGGATGTTACTGAATTGGAACAATCAATTAGTTAGAATTGCTGTATATATTCTTCGGTTAACTTTTGCAGTAGTTGATATATTCTAAATTCTTCTTACTTTTGATTGTAGTTAAATTACAACATTTGAATGAATTAAGTTCTGCTTAACGTCGAATAGTTAGACCAATCTTATCATATGCATTTCACATTTATCTATGAAATAAGGAAATGAAAGGGTCTAGGCTACGTTATTAAAATAGTTCGAGAAGTTTGCTCTGCTCCATAAAAACGCGGACAAATGTCTCCTCAGGTTGTGAAAGGAAAGTTATTTCAAAGTTTACTGTACCATGGGAAGTGCCAAAAATAGCTGGGATTGAGTATTTTTTTTTAAAGTAGAGCTTTGTACTGAATTATAGCATTGTGGTTTGCTTTACTGCCTGACTATTTCAACAAGGACAGAAAGTTTTAGTGGAAAGAGAAATATCAGCATGCATTTGACAGTCTGAACGCTGTGCCAATGTAAGCTGTACTTAATTAGGTAAAGCCATTCAAAGTGTCAGTCATTGTGAGTCATGATGCTTTCGGTGTTCTACTCTTGCAAGATGACAATGAGAATATTGGAAGACCTACTGGGTAATTTGCACAGAAAATTTAATCATCATCGACATTCCATGATTGGGAAGAAATCTTTGTGCTTGGTAATGTCATTGTAATTTGTCAACATTTATTATGCTAGTAGTGTGTCTGAGACAATTATATACACTAGACATAACCACTTGAGTGCTTTTGGGAAGAAAAAGGGTTTAATTTCCATACTATTTGCATGAAACCTATTTTCGCCGTCATTCAATTTGAAAGCTGCACACATGGCAGAACGAGGGAAGATACTTTTTGATTCATTGCCATGACTTTGATTAAAGAAGACAGAGGCGTTTGCTGGTGCGGGAAAAAAAAAACTAACTGTAATGGACTGAAGTATCAAATGTTTGCATGTTTACAGTCAATGTATGCATATTAAAATTCGCTAAGGACGTGAGACTACTTTTTTAAAAAAAAAATGAAACTGTATTTGTATATTACATGGAGCATAGAACATAGAAAATTACAGTACAGCACCTTCGGCACACGATGTTGTGACGACCTGTGGAGCCAATCGGAAGCCTATCCACCTTTTTCTATTTACATTTACATTATCATATTCCATAAGTTTACCTAATGACCAATTTGATGCCTTTAAAGTTGACGAGTCCAGTACTGTTGCAGGCAGTGCATTCTACTACCTCTGAATCCGACCTATATCTAACTCCCCTCAATTTTATGCTACGCCTCTCCTGCTAGCAATCACCATCCGAGGGAAAAGGCTCTCATTGTCCGCCGTATATCACCCTTCGATTATCTTATATGTCTCAATTAAATCTCCTCTCAACCTTCTCTCTAACGAAAACAGCGTTAAATCTCTCAGCCTTTTCTCATAAGGCCTTCTCTCCATAATAGGCAACATCCTCGTAAATCTCCACTTTCCAAAGATTCCACATTCTTCCTCTAGTGCGGTCACTAGAAATGTATGCAATACTCCAAATGCGGCCGCACCAGAGTTTTGTATATCTGCAGCATGCCCTCGTGACTCCAAAACTGAATCCTTCTACTAATAAATTTAATACACGTTATGCCTGATCCTATCAACCTCAGGGATCTATTTACATTAACACTGAGATCTCTCTGCTCTTCTGCACGACCAAGAATCTTACCATTAACCCATTAAACTGCATTCCTGTTACTCCTTCCAAGTGAATCACCTCACACTTTTACGCATTACACTCCATTTGTCACCTCTCAGCCCAGCTCTGCAGGAAATCTATGTCCCTGCACCATCCTTCAACTCTGTCTACAACTCCTCTGACCTTAGTTTTATTCGCAAACTTACTAACCCATCCTTCTACGCCCTCATTTAGGTCATTTATAAAATCACAAACAGCAGTGGCCTCAAAACAGATCCTTGCGGTAGACCACCAGTAACTGAACTCCAGGATGAACATTTCCCAGCAACCACCTGCATCTTTCAGTTATCCAATTGCAGATCCAAACCGTGAAATCAGCCTCAAACCCAAACCTCCGTATTTTGTGGAAGCGCCTACCATGGGGAACCTTATCAAACACATTACTGAAATCTATATGCACCACGTCAACTGCGTTACCCTCATCCACGTGTTACCTTTCAAATAACTCAGCGAGGCATGTGAGGCACGACCTACCCTTCACAAAACCGTGCTGACTATCTCTCATCAACTCATTCCTCTCTAGTTGATTATAAATCCTATCTCTTATACCCTTTTCCAACACTTTACCCACAACCGAAGTAAGGCTCACTTGTCTATAATTACCAGGATTGTCTCTGCTCCCCTCCTTGAACAAGGGGACAACATTAGTTATCCTCCAGTTTTCGTGCTCTATTCCTGTAGACAATGGCAACATAAAGATCAAAGCCAAAGACTCCGAAATTTCCTCTCTGGCTTCTGAGAGAAACGACAATAAATCCCCTTCAGCCAAGGAGATTTCTCTCTTTTCACACTTTCCAGGATTGTTAACATATCCACCTTGTGAGTCTCAATCCTGTCGATTCTAGTAGTCTGTGTCTCAGTATTTTTCTCAACAGCATTGTCTTTTTCCCGTGTGAATACTGCTAAAAATCTTTCATTTAACGCTTCACCTATCTACTCGGATTCCATCCGCAACTTTCTACGATACTTGATTGGCCCTAATCTTTCTCTAGTCGTTCTTTTATTTTAGCTTTACCTGTAGAAAGCGTTTGTTCGTGATCCCATTTGCCAACGACTTCTCATATCATTTCCTGACTCTTCTTAACTCTCTTTTTAAGTATTTCCTTGATAACGTGTAACTCTGAAGCGCCCTAACTGAACCTTCACTTTTCATCCTAACATAAAGCCTTCTTCTCCCGCTTGACAAGAGATTCATCTTCTTTAGTAAACCATGGCTCACTCACACGGCCATTTCCACGTTGCCTGACATTTACATAGATTTTGAGGATATGCAGGAGCTGCTTCTTAAAAAAACTCCAAGTTTCACTTTTGTCCATCCTCTATTGTTTCCTTCCCCATCCGATGCATCCTAAATAGTGCCTAATCGCATCATAATTGCCTTTCCACCAGCAATACCTTTTGCACAGCCTGTCTCTATCCATTGCAAAAGTTAGCATAACCGAGTTATGGTCACTTTGACCAATTTGCTAACTTACCTCGAAATATAACCCCTAGCCAGGTTCATTAACCAGTAAAAAAATCCAGTATCACCTCGCCCCTTGTTGCCTTGTTCACCTATTGGTCAGAGAGGCTCAGCGGATCCGAATCCGAAACTTTAACTCAGATTTCTCCCCACAGATGCTGTCAGACCTCTTGAACTTATTCAGAAATTCCTTTTTGTTTCTGATTTACATAACTATCACTTTTTTTGCTTTTTAGTTTTTTTTTTAAAATAGCGGATGAGTGGCTCTATTTTGGCTTGACGTGGCATGTTTTTCTCGTTTTCTTGTGAAGAAATGTTGACACAGGGGTGCCGAACAGCCTGCTGAGTGCCAATAAAGTAAACAGGAGTAAGACCTTGTATTTGTTTCAAAGGTGGAACATTGGAAGCAGCTTGAATTGTTCAGAACCACACCTTTGTTATCCTGCTTTCTGCAGTTTCTGTGATACTCAAGCTGAATGTGGAAGATCTTGTTACTCTCTGTGACCGCTAAAAGCTGAGATCTCCTTCTTGCTACGTGTGAGACTATCGATTTTCCTGGATTTGTCTTTGCCAACAGTGTGTTTATGGGATGCTACTACCGTGGAACAGTTCATAAGTTGTCGTTAAAATCGTTGACACTCAAATATGCATCCATACATAAGTACGTGATCATAGTATTTTCTTTAGCATTAAAGTAAGAAAATGTTAGGTTTATGCTATCTTCTTATAATATTTGGAGGGTATTTGGAATGTTATATAACAATGTTATCGATTTGCTTTTGACTTTTACGTCCTAACACTTTCGCACGCCACATTCAGTCAAAGGTGTCCGGGTCCCATATTTAATTTCACTGTGTTCCTCTTTCAGCATGTTAACGAGAATATTTTTCCCTTTCTTCCTTTCGTTCAGATGGCTAATACGAGGGGACATAGCTTGATATTGAGGGGTGATAAATTTAGGGCAGATATTAGGGGTAGGTTCTTCACTCAGACTGTGGTAGGGCCATGGAGCGGTCTGTCTGCAACAATAGTAGACTCGCCAATGTTAAGGTATTTAAATGGCCATTGGAAACACGAATGGATCATAATGGAACGGTATTGGCTAGAATGGCATCAGATCATTTTCAAAAGTTGGCACAACACCGAGTGCCTAAGGTTCTGTACTTTGGTGCAACGTTGTATGTTCTATGTCTTGGTATGCAATTTTCAAATTGTCACATGCATCGATGCCACTTTGGATTCTTCCACACTTTCCCTCTGACTCGATCCTTCTTTGCGATCTCTCACGTTACTATAAAGTATTTGCTGAATTACTACAACCATGTGCAAATTTTATAGCTACAGTTTTGCTTGAGCACCACCAAAACTCTTTCTTCATTACATCAATGATGTCAGTAGTGCTGCTTTCAGCTCTCAAGCGCAATGGAACAAAATCTTCAGTTTTGAATCGAATATTCATCGTTCTCCTACACGTGGACAATCGCATCTTTCAATCATCTTCCTTGACTTCGCGGATTCCATGACTTCGGATGGAGATCCAAGACAAACCTCACGACACCCACAGTTAACTGTGCTATACTTCGCCACATGTTGCTTCCTGAAAAAGTTTTTCTTTGCTATTTTCTAGAGTCTTTCATTTGTACTGCTTATTTTCTGATGACACCTCTTTCCAATGAACTGTCGATTTTTTTTAAATCTCTCAACACATAGTGCTCACATGCTGCCATTTTTAATAAGGACAGAATCGCGCTTTCCACAGATCCAGCAATTCTGGTCTCACCCCTACTGTCCCTCCCAAAGTACTAACTTTGTCCTGTCTTCAATTTCCACACCACGTCCCTTTGAGTCAAATGATCATTTTCCACCATTTGCATCATACCCAGCTGATTCACCATCAAACTCATTTAAACCTTTAGTCCAGTGACATCATTCAGATGTCTCAAAACAGATCCTTTTGTCACACCAATCGTAACCAGAATCCAGGCTGAATACTTACAATCAATCACTACTCGCTGCCTTCTTTCAGAAAGCCAGTTTCTAATCCAAACTACTAAATCACCCTCAATCCCGTGCCTCAGCATTTTCTCCAACAGCCTACCATGTGGAACTTTACCAAAGGCTTTACTGAAGTCCATATACACCACATCAACTGCCCTACCCTCATCTACATGCTTGGTCACCTTCTCAAAAAACTCAATGAGGTTTGTGAGACACGACCTGCCCTTGCCTCAACCAGGTTGACTATCTGAAATCAAATTGTTGTTTGCTAGACGATTGTAAATCTTATCGCTTATAATCTTTTCCAAAACCTTTCCTACAATAGAAGTAAAGCTCACTGGTCCATAATTGCCTGGGTCATCTCTGCTGCGCTTCTTGAACAAGGGTGCAACATTTGCAATCCTCCAGACCTCTGGTACTAAACCTGTAGACAATGACGACCCAAATATCAAAACCAATGGCTCTGCTATCCCGTCCCTAGATTTCCAGAAATTCCTCGGATAAATGTTTGGAACTTTGTTGCGTCTATTATTACATATTGCGTTCAACAAGCTTACAGCATGACACTTGTGCTCCTTTTTTCTTAAATGACAACATCCCCTCGTAATCGCTCCGCGTTATTCATTTTCGTTTTTACTTTGCCTTTTCAGACTTGAACATTTAATTCATTTCATAACTCATGCGCACACATAATGTTAACTTCGAAGTTTTACCAATGTTTTGTCTTTTGGTCTGGCCACCTTCAAAATCTACCCAACTCACTTGTCCTCTCCCTCTGTCGTCAGCACAAAAATAAATAACCAATCTCTTTCGTTACTGAAGGATAACAGTATCGAACTCGAAATGTTAGTTCTGTTTCTCTCACCACAAATGCTGTAAGACGTGTGATGTTTCTACACCGTTAAAAATGAAGAAGAGTATTTGAAAGATGTGGTATCTAATATTTTAAATGATGTCCCCATCAATCGTCAAGGCAAAGGCAGCAGCGTATTAATAGCAAATGAAGCAAAATCTTGCTAAGACTGTTTGGCAGAATTTTTCCAAAACTTTGCTCTCCTTTGTTGGATGAAGCTAAACGGCACTGTTGGTGGGGTAGGGTGTGGGGGTTGGATGGAAGGGGGACTGTTAGTAACTATATGGTCCCAATAAAATTACTTTCATGTTAAAGTAGAAATATGTGTAAAAGTCATTCTTCCATTGCAATGATCTCAACATTTTGGCACTGCCCTTTAACGGCACTTGTTCTTTATTTTCAGCACAAGAACTGATATGCTAAAATAAACTCACTTATGATGGTTACCTCTTAAAGATATTTAAGTCAGTTCTTCAATGTAAATGATACATTTATCTAGACTACTGAGCGAACAAGCAATACCAACGTACCTGGATGAATATTAATAATATGAAACAAAACAGTCGTCAGTAGCGGCTGCATTACCTCTATTTTGGAATGATCATTTGTAATGACATATGTATATATATATATATATATATATATATATATATATATATAAAACATAGGGCAGCGATGACACAATCCTCATCAAGTGGAACTTCAGGCTTCATTTTGTCACTTCTTCTTCTGAATACGTCCTCCACTTTATGCCTTTGGGATTCATAACACAGAGTGGAGGAAATATTAATTTGATTATTACTGAGTAAAGTCTCTTTATGCCTTCATAACGGGAGAAAACAAAAGCCATTGGATGTGTTCTTCAATTCAAGAATGTGTGTCCCATCAGACCGTTGAGTCTACAGTGAATGCTAAATGAGCATAGACAGTCTATGGAAGAAATCAGATATCATTAGTCACATATACATCGAGCTGCCATAAGCGTTGATTTGTCACTTCTGTCATATAGCACCATTCAGTTAGATTTTACATTCACATACCCGTAATGATTTCCAATTCAACGACTAGTTCAAGTTTTTTTTTCATAAAATTGGCGAGCGGGTTGCAAATCTCCACTCCCTCAGATGTGTTAGTTTTAAAGTTCATAACCGTTTATCCCATTGATATCCACCAGCGCAGAATTGAAAATGGCTTCTTGCTAACCACTGATTACAAATTACCTGCCTCTACTACCCTTCCAAGAAGTGCATTTCAGTTTTTTTTTGTCTGCAAATCCTCTCGACAACTTGAATCTTTCGCCTTAAAATTAGGCCCATTGTTATTGATTCGTCAATTTAGGGGGAAACTGCCTTTCCACCATAATCATGCTGCTCATTATCTTATGCACCTTAATAAAGATTCCCTTCAGCCTTGTCCACTCTAAAAGAAATGAGAGACTATTCAGTCTCTCTTTATAGCGATACTACTGCATCTCTGTAACATCCTGGTGAATCTCCACTTCACCCCTGCAGTGCCATCACATCCATAGATTATGTCAAGTGAAGATTACACAGGGAGAAAACGTAATGAGTGACCCTTAAACATAGTAGGAGAATAGTGGAGGAAGTGTAGTAGTCCACTGTGACCATTGCACCGTCAAACGTAAATGCCATCTTGGATACCGTTGGGTGAAGGCCACTCAGGAGAAAACAGCAGCTGCTACCTCATGAGTGCCTGACTAGAGAAATGATGCGTCAGGCAGGAGTTTCGGTTCTTGAGGTATTGGCACTGTTTCTGAGGAAGGTGGGACCTGTAAAACCTGATGGGCTGCACCTGGTCAGAGTTGCGAAAGTACCCTCGCAGGGGCTTTCTTTAGTTCCCTTAGTGAGAGTTTAAACTCAATATGATGTGAGTGTGGGAATCAAAGCATAGGATTAGATGTGTCAGATTCAGATCATAAAACGCGAGTTAGAATGTTGGTTTGTGATGGAGACAGCGGCTCAGAGAAACAAAGAAACGAGAATTTTAAAATGACGAGCAAAGGAATTCAGTTGTTTATAGTACAATACAATGAGTATTGCAACTAAGGCAGATGCACTAATGGCATAGGAGAGCATATGGAAGCATGGTGCCTTTGCTATAATCGAAAATTGGCTAAATGAACGGCAAAAGTGACCACTTACTATGCCTGGTCATACATTGTTAAAGTAGAATAATGTGGATGATCAAAAGGACAGGGGATACATCATTACTGTTTAAAAAATCAACGTATGATAAACGAAACGGCTTAAGAAACAAGGCATTATGGATTAACTTTTGGAATTAAAAAAAAGGGGCAGTCACACAACTGGAGTGTACAACAGACCCGAAATAGTGAGAGGAAGAGAGATGAATATATATTTAGACAACGTTTGCCCTTCGGTATAACATTTCAACAACAGTAGAAGACAATTTAACTACCCCAATTCCAACAAGAGTTCAGATAATATACGCAGCATTGAGATTGAAAAAATCATGAACTGCTTCTAAATAAAACTTTTTTTTAAAAGAAAGGCAACATGCGTCAATGCCATCACTCGAAATGAGAGACTTCGCAAGTTTTAGCCCCGGGAGATGAAGATAGGCAAGTGAGCGAGCATCTGACAGTGGTCAACTGCTGGAAATAGTGATCACAATTCAGTTACATTTTACTGTTAAAGGACCGAGTTAAACCAGGAATCAAAGATTAAAACTGCATGAAGGAAAACGTAGCAAAACCGAGAAGTGATTTGGCTGATTTGCACTGAGCAGGACTGCTAATGGATAAATCAGTGATGAACCCGTTGGAAGCAGTATTTAGTGAGATCTATTGGGCACGATGCAGACATAGTCCTTCAAAAAATAAGAATAGTACTGCCAAATCTGGACCAGAATCTTGATTTTAAAAAGTACAGAGAAAGAATAAGCAGAAAAATAAACTTATGATAGTCACAAAACAAAAACTCGATGCTGCAGAAAACCTACAGTAACATCGAACTTACCGGGTATGAGTTTAAAAAAATGACAACAGAAAAAACTGTGCAGTAACAGATACTCCTTGTTGAGGTATTTACAGTGTTGGAACAGATTTGCTCGAATTCTAGGAGCAAAAAATTACTGTTTTATAAGCCTTCCATTGTTTTGGAACTTTGAGGAAAACAAGATCAAACCTACGTCACTTTAAAAGAGGAGGAAGGGAGACAAAGAAGTGACACCATAGTGGGAAGTGAATCAACAGAGAAGGAAATCTACATTGTTGTCTGACCTAGCCGTAAACCTTCACAGCTGCTGCCTTTGCTGTTTGATTTCAAGGTCCTCTACACATTGGAGTTCATGTAAGAAAAATAAACGAACAGGGAAATTGACAGCTATCCTTGGAGAAATCTGTGTGGAGATCACAGCTGAGGCTCAACTAAATGGCGAGTTTTTTTTTGTAAATCTACAATATCGAGTAGAGTGGTTTCTTTGTGATTCTATTGACATCGGTCTCTTGTTCAAACGTCAAAAACTCAAAACATAGCTGGTAATTTAGCCTGGAGCAGTGTTTTTACAGGAGTAAAACTGCACTTTTCTTTCTGGATCTGTAGATTGCCAAGATGCAAAGATGATCTTTAGTAAAGTGATGTGCACTTCTGTTGGATGTGAGAGATTAGGGCGCGTTTCCATGATACTGGTAATAAAATATCCAGAAAGTGTATGTGTTGACAATCCAATCAGTTTCCATGCATCGGTTGGATCAGCAGTTAGCGGCAATCAGGAATTTACAGAGTTGTACATGTGATGAATGGCAGTTGCAGGAAGGAAGATAAACTGAAGATCAGTTCAGATAGATGGGTCACCTCCAGGAAAGATAGGAAAGTGAGGCAAGTCGTGTAAGATTCTGCTGTGGCTATCCGCATCGCAAACCACTATGCTTTGGAAACCGTAGGGGGTGATGAAATCATGGGAATATACCAATGATAGCGAGATACCGAGACTGGCTGCAATGTAACGAGTTTTAAACCGTCGGCTGTGACAGTGGACTCTCTAGTCAGATGTATAGGCAGACGTGTCTCCAACCGACAGTGACACATCAGAATGGTGGTTTGGCTACCTGGTACCAGGATCAAGGATAACTCGGAGAGGGTGCAGAATATTCTCAACTGCGAGAGAAACTAGCAGGAGGTTGCTGCACATATCGGAACCAATGACATTAGAAGAGCGAAGGACAGGATTCTGAGGAGAGTCAAGGGAGTGAGGCAGGAATATTAAAAGGAGGTCCTCGAAGACGGTAACATCTGGATTCTCCCAGTGCCAAAAGCTAGTTGGGTTAGGAATGGGACGATAGAGCAGATGAATGCGTCGCTGAGAAGCTGGTCCAGGAACGAAGCATGCACATTTTTGGATCATTTAGATCTCTTCTGAGATAGGAGTGACTTGTATAAGAAAGATACATTGCAACTGAGTTGGAAGGGGACTAATATGCTGGTGGGGTGAATTGCATAGAGCTGCTCGGGAGGATTTAAAACAGGAAGGGGTGGGATCAGGGAGATAGTGAGGAAAGGGATCAGTCTGAGATTGATGCAGTTGGGAAAAACTCTGTTGAGTAAGTCAAACAGTCAGAGCAGGCAGGAAAAAAGCAGAGAACGTGGTAGGACTGATAAATTAATCTGTATTTATTTCAGAAAGGTTGAACAGGCACGGCAGATGAACTGAGTGTATGGTTGAGAACATGGGACTGGGCCATCATAGTAATTTTCGAGATATGGTTCAGGGATGGACAGAACTGGCAGCTTTATGTTCCAGAATGTTGATACAAGGGGAAGGATAGCAAATGGAGCAGGAGCGGAGGGAGCTTTTGATAAAGGATAACACTATGACACTACTGAGCGAGGATATTCCTGGGAATACGTACAGTAATGTTATTTGTGTGGAACTGAACAATAAGAAAAAGATGATCAGCTGATTGGGATTGTGTAACAGACCTCCCAATAGTCAGTGGGAAAAAAAAAACACATTTGTAAGGATGTCTCAGTAATCGTTGAGAAGAGGAGGCTGGGATGGTAGGGGATATTAATATTTGAAGCATAGACCAGCTCTGCCGCAATGCTAAGAACTTAGAGAGAGAGAAAAAATTGTTTGTGTGCACAAGTAATTTATTATGTGGATGCACCTACTCCAAAAGTTGCAAAATACGTCCTATTCTTGGTGAGTAAGGCAATGCAGATGACTAAGGTGTCAGTAGTGCAGAGCTTTGTGGCCGGACACCATAATTTTATTAGTTTTAAAATAGATTTGAATTTTAAAATTAATGCTTTAAGTTGGAGGAAGGCCAATTTTGACGACATTACGCTGGAACTTTCAAAAGTAGTTTTTGCAGATGTTCCCAGATAAAGGATCAAATGGAAAATTAGAATCATTTAACATTGAAACAATGGGAGTCCAGAGATAGTATGTTCCTGTTAAGGTAAAGGGCAAGACTGGTAGGAGTAGTGAATCCTGGATTCCTAGAGAATTTGAGGTTTTGGTCAGGAGTAAAAAAGAAGCATATGTCATGTGTACATAGCAGGAAAATCCCGGGAAAAGTACAAAGACAGTCGGAGTATACCTAAGAGGAAAATCAGGAGGGCATAAAAGGGACATGAAAAAGCGTTGGTAAATAGAGTTAAGAAGAATCCAAAGGCATTCTGCAAATACATTAATGATAACGGGGTAACTAGGCAGAAGATAGGATCCCTCTAAGTTCAAAAATGTCGCATAATTGTGGAACTGCAGGAGACAGGTAAGATCCTAAATCAATATTTTGCATCAGCGTTTACTGTGGAGAAAGATATGGGAGATACAGAACTTGGGGAAGTTAATACCAACATCTTGGAAAAAATTGCAAAGGAGCAGGTGCTGGACGTCTTAAAACCCAAAAAGATGGATATATCCACGGGACCTAATCAGGTGTACCATTAGACTCTGAGCGAAACGAGGGAATGGATAACAGGGCCCATTTGCGGAGATTCTTTTATCATCAATAATCACAGGTGAGGTGCTGGAAAACTGGGCGTTGGCTAATGTTGTGCAACTATTTTAGAAAAGTGTTAAGGAACAGTTAGTGAATTATTAACTGGTCAGCCTGATATCTTTGGTGGAAAAGTTGTTACAGGCAATCCTGAGGTACAAGATATGCATGTATTTCAAAAAGCAAGGACTGAGTAAAGATGGACAACGTTGCTTTGATAGTGGGAAATCGTGTCTCACTAACTGAATTCTATTTTTTGAAGAAGTAACAACAGGGTGGACGTTAGGAAATTGTTTCCGTTAGGCGAGGAGACTAGGACCCGTGGACACAGCCTTAGAATTAGAGGGGGTAAGTTCAGAACAGAAATGCGGAGACATTTCTTCAGCCAGAGAGCGGTGGGCCTGTGGAATTCATTGCCACAGAGTGCAGTGGAGGCTGGGACGCTAAATGTCTTCAAGGCAGAAATTGATAAATTCTTGATGTCACAAGGAATTAAGGGCTACGGGGAGAATGCGGGTAAGTGGAGTTGAAATGCCATCACCATAATTGAATGGCGGAGTGAACTCGATGGGCCGAATGGCCTTACTTCCGCTCCTATGTCTTATGGTCTTATAGGATTGCTGAGGGCAGAGAGGTGGATGTGATCTATATCAACTTCAGTTCGCTCTATTTCAAGGTTCTGCATGTCGCTTAGTTTGCAAGTTTAGATCATTAGATTCAAGGGAGAACCAGCTATTCGGATGCAGAATTGGTCCAAAGGGAGAAAACAGAGGGTAAGGTGAAGGATTGTTTTTTATCTGAAGGCGAGTGACCAGTAATGTGCAACAAAGATCAATGTCGTGTCCACTGTTATTTTCATTTAAATAACTGATTTGAATGTTAACATAAGAGGTAGGGTTATGAAGTTTGCAGATGACACTGCAATTGGCAGTGAAAAGGATCTCATGAGTCAATTGGTGGAGTAGTGACAGATGTCTCTAATTTAGATAAATGTTAGGTGCTACATTTTGGAAAGGCAAATCAGGGGAGGACTTATAGATATGATGGTAAGGTCCTGGTGAATATTTCTGAACAAAGAGACCTCGGAGTGCAGGTGCATAGTTTGTCGAAAGTGGAGTCGCAGACAGATAAGATAGTGAAGAAGGCGCTAGTATACCTGCCTTCATTAATCAGGGAATTGAGTATAGGAGTTGAGAGGTCATGTTACAGCCGTACAGGACATTGGTTAAGCCGGTTGTAGAGTATTACACGCTATCCTGGTCTCTTCCGCCCCCCCCCCCCACCACACACACACTACACCCATAGAAAGAATATAGTGAGACTAGAAATAGTTCAGAAAAGATTCATAACAGTGTTGTCAGATATGTATGATTTTAGCTATAGTGAGAGGCTCAATAGGCGGGGGCAATTTTCATTGGAGCATCGGAGGCTGAGGGGTGACGTGGAGAGGTTTATAAAGTCATGAGTGGCATGGATGGATACTATAAAAAAAAATTCCTCGAGTTGGGGAAGTGCCAAACTAGAGGACATTGGTTCAAGATGAGAGGGCAAGATATGAATGGGTCCAAAGGGGGGCAACTTTTTCACGTACAGGTTATTGCATGTATGGAATGACGTGCCAGAGGAAGTGGTGGAGGCTGGTATGATTACAACATTCAGAAATAATCTGGATATGTGTATGAATAGGAATGGTTCAGAAGGATAATGGCTAAATGCTGGCAAATGGGATTACATTTTTATAGGATAACTGCTTGGTATGATCGAAATGCAGGAAATGGTCTATTTACCAATGGTGTATGACTCTGGTTCTATGACTCTATATCAAAGAGAGCACAAGAAAACTATTAGCAAGCAAGATAACGGAAAACTGAAAGATATCTCACTCGTATTTAAGGAGCAAAATGATAGTTAAAGAAAAAGTGGTTCCTACCTGAGTTAAAGAAGGGAATTTATGCGCAGATGCAGAGGATACGCAGACAAAAATTAAATGTTTTTTTGCCTTACAAAGCAAAGGGATGATGTAAATGTCGCATTCCAAAAGAAACAGTGTGGATATTAGACAAATAATCACAAGGTTAGAGGAATCTGAATTCTTGGAAATGGATCAGTCGCCAGAGCTGGATGAATTGCACTGGTGGGCGACACGGTGGCACAGTGGTTAGCTCTGCTGCCTCACAGCGCCAGAGACCCGGGTTCAATTCATGACTCAGGCGACTGACTGTGTGGAGTTTGCACATTGTCCCCGTGTCTGCGTGGGTTTCCTCCGGGTGCTCCGGTTTCCTCCCACAGTCCAAAGATGTGCAGGTCAGGTGGATTGGCCATGCTAAATTGCCCGTAGTGTTAGGTAAAGGGGTAAATGTAGGGGAATGGGTGGTTTGTGCTTCGGTGGGTCGGTGTGGACTTGTTGGGCCAAAGGGCATGTTTCCACACTATAAGTAATCTAATCTAATCTGAAGCATATTGAAGGCAAGGGAGGAAAACCAGATGCTATGAGCATTATTTTCCAATCCTCACTAGATACACGTGACGTGTCAGAGGACAGAGTGAATGCAAATATGAGTCTGCAGTCGAAAACCTGTCCAAATGTGATGTCAACTTATTGTAGGCCAATTTGTCTTACTTTGGTAGCAGGCAGTTTTCTTACAATCCTGGGAGATTAGATGAACTATCACTTAGAATACCATGAACTAGTCAGGGATAATCAGTATGGGTTTATGCAACGGAAGGTCACACCTTACAAATTTAATTGAATTCTTTGTGGAAGTGACAAGGAGATCGATGAGGATAGTGCAGTGTTCGTTGTGCATATGGATTTCAGTAAGGCAGTTGACATGGTTTCATTTGGCAGAATGGTCAAGTAAGCAAAAGCCAAAGGGATACAGGGTAATGTGGTGAATTAGATCCACTGTTGACTTACTAACTGGGAATAAAGAATAATGGTTAAATGTAGCCCTTGTGAATGGAAACCTGTTTGAAGTACTGTTCACCAGGGCTCAGTGATGGGACGACTGCTTTTGTTTTAGGTTATTATGCGATTGGTTGGTTTCAGTACAAAGGGAAGTGACAGTTGGAGGCCATGAATGAATTGAGGCCAAATCTGATAAGAGTGAAGTAACGTAATTAGGGACGTCAAGCAGTAAAAGAGAATGCACTATAAATGGGAACATGTTAAAAGATGTTTTTGAAGTGAGAAAACCTGACGTGCATGTGCACAGATCCCGACAGGTAGCAGTGCAAGCAGATGAGTTTTCAACAAAGGCATGTTGGGGCACAAATGGCCTTCGTGGTATTATCGATAGACTACTAACTTGGAGACATAGAAAATGTTCTGGGGACATGCATTCGAATTGCATCTTGACGGATGGTGGACTTTAAGTCCAACATAAAATCTGGAATTCTGAGTTTAATGATGATTAGGACACTATTGTCGATTTTCAGAAAGAAAAATCATCTGGTTCATGAATGTCCATCGGGGAAGGAAACCTGTTACCCTTACCTTGTCTAACTTAATTGTCTCTTAACTGTCCTCTGGAAAATGACTCCACAACTAATGCTGGCCTTGACAGCGATGTTCACTTCCCATGAGTGAATTTAAGAAAATAAAATATGCAATTGTCTTCTTCATTAGCAGAGGCATAGAATATAAACGTTTGAATATAATGATGAGAATGCGTAAGATCGTCGTCACCACACGACCGGAAGAACATAATTACTTTGCAGAGAGGGCAGAGAAGATTTACTGGAATTTTGCCATAGCTTGGAAATTATAGTTACGAAGAAAGGTTGGATTTATATCTCTTGGAACAGAGAAGGCTGCTATCCAGCTGTCCTTCTGACGTACCTGCGTTTATCTCAAAATAAATATGAACATCTTGCTCAATATTGGTTGATATTTGAAGCAACCATCAACCTATTTTTTAACCCTTCCCTAATTTCTGACGAGTTCACACGTTGATCATATTTATTCCCAACAATAATATTCAAAGCATTATCATCTGCTCTTAGAATATAGAACGTAGAACATAAGAACATGATAGCACAGAACAGGCCCTTTGGTCTTCGATATTGCACCGACTTTTGGAACGAATCTGAAGCCTATCTATCCTGCACTATTCCATTTTCGTCCATATGTTGACCCAATGACCATTCAAAAACCCTAAAATTGCTCTTTCAGGCAATGTGTTCCACGTTCCCACTACTCTCTGAGTAAGCAAACTACGCCTGATATCAGTTCTTTATCTATCAACGACCAGAACTGTAAACAATACTCCAATTGCGGCCGCACTAGAGTTTTGTACAGCTGCAGCATGATCTCGTGGCTCAGACGCTCAATCTCTCTACAAGTAAAAGCTAACACACCATACACCTTCTTAACACCCCTATTAACTTGGGTGGTAACTTTCAGGGATATATGTACATGTGCACCGAGATCTCTCTGCTCTTCTACACTACTAAGAATCTTACCAATACCCCAGTAAACTTTATTCCTGTTACGCCTTACGAAATGAATCGCCTCACACTTTACCATTTCAAATTACATTTGTCACCTCACAGTACAGTTCTGCAGCTTACCTATGCCCCTCTGTCACCCACAAATTCCTTCAGGACTATCCACAACTCCACCAACTTTAGTGTCTTCCGTAAATTTACTAACATGTCTTTCCAAGCCCTCGTCGAGGCCATTCAGGAACTTACAAACAGCAGTGACCCAAAACAGATCCTTTGCTTTACACCGCCAGTAATTGAACTCCGCAATGAACATTTCCCATCAACTAACACCATATTATTTTCCAGCTAGCCAATTTCTTATCCAAACCGCTAAATCACCCTCAATCCCATGCCTCCATATTTTGTGCAATAGGCTATTGTTGGGAACATTGGCAAACGCCTTACTGAAATCCATGTACACCACATCAAATAGTTGACCCTCAGCCACCTGTTTGGTCACCTTCTCAAAGAACACAATAAGGTATGTGGGGAACTACTTACCCTTCACAAAACAGTGTTGACTATCCCGAATCAACATAGTCCTCTCGTGATGATTATAAATCCTATGTCTGATATCCTTTTCCAAACTTTTACTCTCAACTGAAGTAAAGCTCACCGGTCTATAACTGCTTTCAACCTGTCATCGTTGAATGCAGTATTCCTTTTGTATTTACATATAACCTTTTACTTTAAGTATCCACGTGTATACCTTCTGCAGATTTAATTTCGACCAAAATGTTAAACAGTAATCTTTTGTATTGTTCACACTGAAATCTTTAGAATTATTCATTCATCTTCATCATCTGTCTTAAACATTATTTTTCAAGCCAAAGTAATTCAAGTACACTTGTAGAGAGAAAAAAAAGCTCATGCATTTACCTGCTGCTCTGGATTACGTGGTCTAGCATCTGTGGATGATTCTTTCCCGCAGTTACCTGAAGCAAAGAAAGAAAATTAGCATTTAAAATGATATAAACCTGACTGATGATGGTGTTAAATTTGGGGACATTGTACTACAACGGTTTTAGGCAGGTACTGGAGAATTTTGATTGGAGGTGGCTGTTCGAGGGTAAATCCAAATTGTTCACGTTGGGGTATTTCAGATAGTAGTTGATAAGACTTCAGGAGCGGACTACCAGACATTGGTCAGAAAGTAAAAGGTAACATACATAAATTCTAGGAGGATGGGAACTGCCGAAACCCTTGAAATGTATAAGGAAAGAACTTAAACACGGAATTTGATGGGTGAAAAGGGGTGATGAAACATTGTTGGCAAACACGATTGAGGAGAGTCTGAAGGCCTTTTACACATACATAAAAAGCACGAGGGCATCCAGGGAAAGGGTTGGCCCACTGAAGGGCAAAGGAGTAAAGCTATGTGTGGAGCCAGAAGAGATGGTGTTTGTATTCACCAATGAGAATGAATTGGTGGAGCATGATCTCAGTGAGGGGAGTGCCGAGTGTTCAAGTGAAGTTGCTATTAAAAAGGAAGAGGTGTTGTGCGTCTTAAAACGTATTAAGGTAGATAAGTCCATGATGCAATCCATCCAAGAATATTAATGGAGGCAAGAGATGAAATTGCTGGGGCATTAACATACATCTTTGTATCGTCTTTGAACACAGGTGAGGTCCCAAAGGACTGGAGAGTAGACAACATTGTCCCTTTGATTCGGGACGGTAGCCAGGATATTTCTAGTAATTCCAGTCCTATGAGTCTCATGTCGGTAATCAGTAAGTTATTCGTAAATATTATGAGGGAGAAGGACCTATTAGTGATAAACAGCACGGTTTTGACTGGGGGAGGTCATGCAACACTAATTTAATCGCTTTTTTTGAAGGCATGACAAAGATGATTGATGAGGGATGAGCAGTTCATGTTGCCAACATAGACTTCATTAAAGCTTTTGACAAGGTACCTCATGGCAGGCTGGTACAAAAGGTGAGGTCACATGATATCAGGGTGAGCTGGCAAGATTGATACCGAACTGGCGTAGACATAGGAAACAGAGGTAGAAGTGGCGTGATGGTTTTCTGAATGGAGGGCTGTGACTAACGGTGGGCCACAGGGGTCAGTGTGGGCACCTCTACTGTTCGTGATCGACATAAAAGTTTTGGAGAAAAATGCAAACGGTCAAATTAGTAAGCTTGTGGTCGACAAAAAGATTGTTGAGGTTGTGTAGAGTGAGGAGAATTGTCAGAGGATATAGCAAGATATAGATCACTTGGAGGCATCACCAGAAAAATGGTGGAAGGAGTTCAATCTGGACAAATGTGAGGTGATGAATTTTGGAAGGTCAAATACAGGTGGAAACCATAGAGTGATTGGCAGAACTTTTAGGAGTATTGATATACGGAGGGATCTCTACGTGCAGGTGAACAGATCACTGAAGTTGACATCGTAGGCAGATAAGGTAGTTTAAAAAAGGCGTATGGGATGCTTGCCTTCATTGGAAAGGCTTTGAGTATGAAGATGGACAAGTTATGCTACAGCTTTTTAGAACAATAGTTCGGCCACACTTGGAATATTTGTACAGGTCTTTTCACCACACGACCAGAATGATGCGGATGCTTTGGAGACGGTAGAGAAAAGGTTGACTAGAATGCTGCCTGGTATCGGGGATTTTAGCTAATGATGAGATGTTGGCACGACTGGTTTGTTTTCACTGGAAGGTACGAGTTTGAGGGATGGCAGAGTAGAAGTTTAAACGATTCTGAATTGCATAGATAGAGTGGAAAGTATAAAGATCTTTCTCATGGTAGAGAGGTCACTTACTAGAGCATGCAGGCGCAAGATGTGAGATGCGGGGGAAGTTTAAAACAGACGTGTGAGGCAACGGTTTCACTGAAAAGGTAGTGAATGCTAGGAACACGTTCCCAGAGGAGGTGGTGGAATCAGACACAATGGCAACAATCAAGAAGCACCTGGAAGAATATATGAGTAGGAACGGAATAGCAAGTTATAGCTCTTTTAAGTGAAGACATTTTTAGCATGGAATGGAAAAACGGGGCAGGCTTGGAGGGCCGAATGGCTTCTTTCTGTGCTGTATTGTTCTTTATACTTTTGAGGTCGGCCCGCCTTGCTCCCGGGTCTTCCAGGCCTTAGTTGAGGACAGTAACACTGCACCACCACAGGGCAGGCTTGTTTCGGCTAATTAACTTAAACATCAAATCAAACAATGAAACTGTATCTGAGGTATGTGAGATGATGTAGTAACAGCACCAATGGACACATCCTACCTGAATAACATTTCTTGTAAATCCAACTTGTGGCAGCTAACATCAGGAGAGGGAGCATTATCATCAATGAATTCCAGTAATACATTAAATGGCAATTGACACGTTGGGACTCTGGAGAAGACAGAGAAACCCGTTAAAAGTTCAGAATTGAATTATCAGTTACTTAAAGACTCACCATTCCAATTCAAAGTAAGAGAGAATAGGGAAACTAAATTACCCTTGTCAGAATCTCCAAAAGCCCAGAAACTAAATTAAATATTAACCACCCAGATTAAATGTAAAATAATGGAAAGGCAGAATGAATCGAGAAGAGTGGAAAGGAGAGTGAGATAAATGTGAAAAGAAACAGTATGGAATAATGTTACTTTGGAATCATTGAAGTGTCAGATGCTGATTGAAGCTATGAACTCCTTCAAATTTCTTTCCACATAAAAGCAAAATCAAAACAATTACACTAACATCTCTGCATATGTTTCTACATATCAGTATCCAATGTACAATTTCATCCGTCCCCTTGAAGGAAATTTCTCAACCATTCCACCAACGATGCAAGTTAATATTTACCCATTTCCAAAAGCTTAATGCTTCTTCCCTGTCTTCCAACTTCTGTTCTGTGTTCTCAGATTTAGCTTGTAGCAGTCAATAAATTGTTTCTATGTCAATATGTTCGAAGACACTGTACTGTTCATTTCAGCAATTTTATACAAGTTAGATCTTCTTCAATCATATAACGAACCATGCAGCCATTACTCTCAATAAGTGCTCTGTTAAATATTTTCCATGCTACTTTCATAAATCGATAATAATCGTTTGAATTAAATCTAGTTTATAAATAATTGTCACTTGCGTATCGTTGTGAAAAAATGACTCTTATTCAAACCTCATTACAATATAACACATCTATAATTATGGAAATGCTGTTTTTGTTCTTCCATGTTGATCAAAATATTTCAAAAGTGTCATTTGGTCGAAGAGACTTAGGAAGTTACATTGAATTTGTAAAATGATTAACTTTCAGGGCAGAAGAATAGTGATTTTTCACCACGAGTAGAAGAAACAGTTAAAAAAAAAAAGAAGTTCACGCAGTTTAACAACTATATCGAAAGGAAATGAATTAAAATCCACCTTCGAACTCACATTAATACAAAGTAATCGATTCATGGAGTTAGCCAAGAGAACGTTCATTTGATCAAACTCATGAAATGACGAGCAGGACTGGTTTTGATTTTCAAGAGCTTATTTACGCTCTGCAGGATAGTGAAAAAAATCCTTCTATGAGCCCAGATTATAATGGTTTAGCCAATCTAAACGAATGAAAAATCTTTCTTTTCTTTTTGTCCCCTCGAGCAAAGGGGGGAAAAAAGTGGTGTTCTGATAGAGAGTTGTTACCTCTAATCGTGGTTGTTAAATAAAATGAATTTGGAAGATGTTTCTACTATTGAGGAAAACCGAACCTGGAAGAGATTGTGCCTACAGTTCCCTCATTGCGGTAATAGGAGTGGAAAACGTAGTAAGGAAGAAATACAGAATCTTGCCTTCGTTAGTCAGGGTGTTGAGTAGAAAACAATTGGCACGTCATGTTGCAACTGTTTAAATCATTAGTGAGGCCACATTGGAAGTACTATACGCAATTATGATAGGCTTTGGAGAGGATGCAGGAGAAATTTTCCAAGGTATTCCTTAGCTCCAAAGGAATGTTGGCCAAAATTTAACTTTTTGCTTTGTTTTGCAGGAGCAACGTAGGTTGACGAGTAACCTGATAGAATTATGCAACATTATAAGAGACATAAATAGGTTGGATAGTTTGAGTCTCTTTCCTGGAAGTGTCAAATTCTCGGGGGCATAGTCTTAATAAAATGACAGAAAGTTAAATGGCATGCGTGAGGAAAGTGTTTTGCTAAATGTGATACGTGCCTGAAATGCATTGCCACAGGACGCGTTAGCAAAGTTTAAGAGACATTTATATGGATGCATGAACAGGCAAATAATAAAGACACGTGGAAACTAAGCAGACATTTGGTAAAATCGTAGGATCGTAGAATCCCTACACTGCAGAAAGAGGTAATTTGCCCCATCGAATCTAAACCGACATTATGAAGAACACTTAGACCAAGTCCACATGTATCTGAATAACCCCACATTTACCATGGCTAATTCACCGAACCTGCACAGCCTGGACACTCAGGCCAAATTAGGTTAAATCTGCCAAACCTGCACATCTTTGGATTGTTAGAGGAAACTGGAGCACCTGGTGGAAAACAATGCAAGCGTGGGGAGAATGCATGAACTCCAAACAGATAATCACCTCAGGCTGGAAACGAACCACGGGTGGCACGGTGGCAAATTGGTTAGCACCACTGCCTCAGAGCGCCAGAGACCCAGGTTCAATTCTCGCCTCAGGCGACTCTCTGTGTGGAGTTTGCACATTCTCCCCGTGTCCGCGTGGGTTTCTCCAGGTGCTCCGGTTTCCTCCCACAAACCAGAAATATGCAGGTTAGGTGAATTGGCCAGGCTAAATTGTCCGTAGTGTTAGGTGAAGGGGTAAATGCAGGGGATTGGGTCTGGGTTGTGCTTCGGCGGGTCGATATGGACATATTGGCCCGAAGGGCCTGTTTCCACACTGTAACTAGTCTAATCTAAGTAAACAGTAATGCGAGATTAGTTTAAAATAGAATCATGGTCAACACAGACATGTGGTGATTGGCTTATTCCTGTGTTGTACTGTTCTGTTTCATGTTCTAATATCATGGTGTCACTCCAGTGTCCGAATCCGGATTTGAGGTGACAATTTCTGTCCTCAGACAGCGCTCCGCATTTCGAAATGTGTACAGAGTTTTAGGCATCAGGTATTTTAAGTGCATTTTGGAATATAAAATATCTGGACTTGGGTTTGTGGTGATGGCACTACCAAAACTTTGCCAGGGCGATATTTGTGTAGAACAGGAATAATGGCGTTTTTCTGACGTGTCAAATCATCTGTTTCCAGAATGGAATTTGTTTTGAAATTCAGCTGTAGTTTGTAAATACAGCTTCATTTTTCCAATTTTAATCTGTGAAAGCAAGGAGTTATTTACTTTACCTTAGTATACACGAATGGCCTGCTCAAATAGATTCAGAGCATTATTCGTACAGCTAAACAGTGTGGCATTGAATAATGCAATCAATAAAAGTCCAAATGATCGGAGGCAGATATAAAAAGGGAGAAGATTATGCAAAATCAATAAACATCATCTATATCAACATTTACCTCTTCTATAGGAGATATTTTCACTGGTAAGAATTTCTTCTGAGTTGATTTGAACTGAGCAAGTGATTAAAGCTCCGTGTTTCCATGTTTCTGCTGGGACTCTGAAGTGACTTATGATACCGTATTCTCCAGCAGAGATAATTGTCCCCGAATACGTCCAAGCCTTGTTATCCCTTGTGGTAATATTCCAGCCGATGGGAAATGAATCAGAGAACACGTTGTTTACTAAGCATACCAATGTGATAGATTCCATGTGAAACATTTCATCCAGTGGTGATGATAAGAGAAAGACAGTTGGGGAACCTGTTGAGTTGGAGAAGCATCACAGAATCACAAAATTGTTATAACATTGAGCAGGACCATTCTCCCTATTGTGCCTGCATGGGCTCCGTAAACGAGCATCATACTCTTATTCGAATGCTCTTGATTTATTTTCTTTCTGTATGTCTTCGGCACACTACTTCCATTAAAAAAAAATCCAATGTTTCTACAAATGCCTCAACTGAAATTCCCTCACCACATTTAAAGCCACTGCATTCCATAGCCTAACTACTTGCTGGGTGAAATAAAGTTTAATTTCCACAACACTGTTGTTTATATTGAAATTGTTCCCGATCGTCCACGTTCCTTTCAGCAGCAGGAAAAGATTCTCCTCCTCTACTCTAGAAGCTGCTCATGATTTTGAAAATATCGATCAAGTCTTCTCTCATCTTTCTTTTCGCCAAAGAGAACAACCCTACTTCCTTATTTTTATCAACATATTTGAAACTTGTCATTCCTGGATACATTCTTGTAAATCTTTTCTGCCCTATTGCCAGTGTTTTGTATTCTCAGCGATACTGTAACACCCACAATATTACAAAACATGCCAGCTGATATCTAGCACATCTTTTGAAACTTCAACATCTCCTTGCTCTTCGACCTTTTGCTCCAATTAATAAAGCCAAGGGCACAGCATTCTTCATCGACTGCTCTCTCTGCACAGGACCTGTCACCTTCAATGATGTGAGCACATACATACCAAGGTCCCCCTGTTCCTGCTCTCCTTTATCATTGTACCATCTACTTTATTGTGTATTTCAAAATTCTTCCCACCGAAGTGACTCAACTCACATTGAACCTTATATATCACCTTTCCATTCAATCCACTACCTTGTCAATGTCCTTTGTTGTCATCCTTACAGCTTACGATTCTGTCTGACTTCTTACAGTGACAAATAAATCCTCTGCTATCACCATAGCCAGGGACAACATCCACTTCTTCCATAAATATATAGCGTATTCATTTAACATCTCAGCTATGATCCCGCTTCAATGTATAAATCACCTTGTGGACTCGAATCGACCCTACTCTTCCATTACCCACTCATAGTTGCATCTACCAATCCGATGATTTGCGATTCCCTCTTCTGTTACCTGTTATTGTGGTCTTGGAAGTACTTTTTCTTGTCTTATTTGCTTTTTCAATTCCCCTCTAAACCTGCATTGTTGCTGTTGGATCTTAATGTTAATTCAGCCTCATACCTGTCATAAGCACGATTTTTTTTCTGTTTAATTTTAGTTTCTATCTCCACTATTATCCAGGGAACTCATAACTTGTTTGTCCTATCATCTCGTTTAAAAAATGTCTTGACTGTACCTGATCCATGTCCGTTTTGAAGGAGGCAAGGCACTATCATGGATAGAAGATTGGTTGACTGGAAGAAGGCAGAGTGGAAAGATAAACCAATCTTCACGTTAAGAAAAATCATTTGATTATACCTGATCCATCTCCAGTTTGAAGGAAGAAAGGCACTGGCATGGATAGAGGATTGGCTGGCTGGAACAAGGCAGAGAGGAAGGATAACGTGATCTTTTTTTTTCAGGATGGCAGCCGGTGACTAGTGGAGTTCCAAAGGCGTTAGTGTTGGGACCACAACCGTTCACATTAAATATTAACGATGTGGTCGTTGGAAGTGAATGTGTTGTTGCTATATTCGCAAATGAAGCAAAGGTAAGTGGAAGTATAGGTGGTGTTCAGGAAGCAGGGAGTTTCAAATAAAAGAATTTAAACATGTGAGGCACTTTTGCAGATAAGTGGCAGATTAAATGCAATGTGGAAAAGTGTGAGGTTATCTACTATGGTAGGAAGAACACAGACTTATTTTCTAAGTGTGGAAGCCTTTAGTAACTGACGTTCAAAGTGACTTATGAGTACTCGTTCAGAATTCTGTCAAGATTAACCTATAGGTTGGGTTGGCAGTTAGGATGGCAAATGCGAAGTTGTCATTCATTCCAAGATGACTAGAAACCGAGAGCAAACATATGCTGCTTAGGCTGTAGAATGCTCTGGTAGACCGCATTTTGAATACTCTGAGCAGTATTAGGCCTTATGTCTGAGGAAAGATGGGCGATTTTGCTCCTGTATCTTACAGTCTTATTGATTTTTTTTTGTTTTCACCAATCATTTGTTCCAGCCAATTGTGCACAACTCTGCTTTTGCCCCATTGATGCTAACTTCTTCCCTAACTGATTTTGTTCCCACTTTGGCTTGTACCAACTTGTTTCCTATCACCATACTGAAACGTATAATACAAAGGCCATTGTCTACAAAATATTTGCCCAAAGGCAAATTTGCCCACCTCATTTCCAAGGATCAATTTTGACAATGCTTCATGCTCCTTTTTTAGGAATCTGTTCTGAATACAGTATACAAAATCCTGCTCCTCATTGTGCCATAAATGACCAGATTCCATTTGTCTAATTAATGTCTTCAGTTACGACCATTCACAAGTCCTGGAAATTTCCTGCAGATTTCCTTCACGAGGTGATTTACATTTCGCTACAATAATTGGTGTACTCGTTCTACTATCATTCCTTCACTCGATATTGGTTGTTGACCCCTCTGAAACAGCACTGAACTACATTAGATTAGATTCCATACAGTGTGGAAACAGGCCATTTGGCTTAACCAACCTTCCGAAGACTAACCCACCCAGATCCATTCTCCTACATTTACCACTGACTAATTCACCTAACACTCAGAGCAATTTAGTGTGTCCAATTCTCCTAACTGTACATCTTTTGGATTGTGGGAGAAAACCGGAACACCAAGAGGAAACCCACGCAGACATGGAGAATGTCCAAACTCCACACAGACAGTCGCCCATGGCGGGAATCAAAAACAGGTCCCTGGCGCTGTGAGGCAGTAGTGCTAATCATTGAATCACCGTGCCACCCTAAGTACCCAGTTAAACATATAGTTCTATTCCTCCTCGTGTCTTTCATTTTCTATCTGTAGAATAAGTCTTTCCCTACTTCAGCCAGAGCTCTGTCATTGTTACAATATTATGTTCCTACATGGCAATCGTGCCTGTAGCTCCCAAATATTGTTAGCTATTTGCCAAGCATGTTAGTTCTATTTTGGACGTCATTTATTTCTCCAGTTTTCAGTCTTCACGCATTAACTTGGAACTCTCTATGCAAAAGCCACCCATAATCTCAAGCGAATGTGAACCCAAGAATTGTCTTCAACTATTCGCTTCTCTTTCTCTCACCAATTCCAATTTAGGGTTAATTGCTCTCAGTAACAGTAGCATAACATTCCACAAGAAATTTCGTCCCAGCTCTGTTCAAACACAACCATCACCTGTAAAATTTTCCATCAGCCATAACTCATTCCCAGTGTTCCAGGAATCTGAAGTCCTGCATTATCTGTGCAACTGGCATTCATCTGTCTTATCATCCTAATTATTTATTCACTTACACACTGCACTGGAGTGATCTTGAGACTGCTAGAGGTAATGCAAAATTATAGTCCAACATTCCTCGTTATTGATGGTGAAACGAGTAAACTATTTTTAACCCTACCTGTTATAAGCAATTTCGATCCATTTCCCATTTTGTAGGCGACTCCATAAAATTCCCTAGCTGCACAGTAATATTGACCTGAATCATTTCTTTGCACATTCTGAATCACAAGCGTATATATTTTCGAGTCAGCGTTGACTTTTCCAGAAAATCTTCCATTTGAAGCAAAGTGTTTACGTACTATGTAAACGAATTGTAGATATTCTCGTTGCTGTTGTTTGTACCAGTGAACACCTCCACTCGCATACCAATCAACGTGGCAATTCAGCATTACAGTGGTTCCAACGGCAGCTGTTTGTAAAGGAGGAGTCTGATGGAGGATTTTCTCAGCAGCAGTAACTATTAAAACAGAATATTTCACAAGAAATGCAGGCTTAGCAAAAATGGAACTAATCAAGGAAAATCTGAATGGAGTGAAAGCAGGAAGGAAGAGATAACTATTCAAATGCATTTATTATTTTAATAGAAGAAAACTGGCAGCCAAATTTGCTCAATGGACTTTTTTTTGTTTGCAAAAACAATTGCTTAATAAACATATCATCTATATTCATCATTTGGTAGAGAGACGTGTATTAGTCCAGAGTACTGCGTAGAGTCATCAGTATATTTGTTTTCTTAATCCCAATAATATACATTAGATGTTGACCCTTGGTTAATTTTACACATAGCCAATAATACTGGTTCCACATGGTACTAATATTATAGTCAAAGTGGCTTTACGTTCAACAAGATGGAACTTCCTGTTGCCTTTACCATGAAAATTATCTGGAATAAAAGTATGAAAGTCTAACCTGACACAAGACAGAAAAGTGTACCGATGCATAAGATATTCATTGTTTTCACACGGCGTTCTTGCTGTGATCTTCACACTGTCTGAATTTTCCCCCCTGATATTCAGCTTTCATGAAATGTAGAAACGTCAAATCTGTGTCTTGCGTTTGCAAATAGCTCAATGGAAACAGTACAGCAATGCAAAGGATCACTATGGGTTTCCTGTTTACACAATAAACATCTACATACAAATGTTTCTGCAAAGGTCAGTTGATTACTTAATATGTGAGAAACGTGGTTTGTGGTATAGGTTGAGAATAAAAATAGCAGTTTGATATAGGCAAAAGAAAAGTGGCCTGATACTAAACAATTTGTATTGGTCCACAATATAGCCATTTACAGACGAGAGCATGTGCAAAGAAAATGATACCGTTTTGTCAAAAAGCAGCATCGGTATTTCGATAATCCTTCACTCAGAACACTGACTGCCTCTTTCCATTTTGGATCTTTTTTCCCTAATCTGGTGTCAACTGTCGCTCATCAGATAGAAGATTAACCTAGCAGGTAAAATATCATAATTTAATGCGTCCCTCCAGAATTTTGAACACAGTGTAAAAGACGGTTGCAGTGGACATGGTGCAGCACATATCAAAGTATTATTTCAGTGGGACAGTAAACCGGGTCAAGCGTATTTGACCTTTCAGTTATCGTAAAATGTTACGCTGGGACTATGTTTTCGAAACCAGGATGAAGATGATTACACCAGTAAATTTAAACAAAAAGGAGTTAATGTTTCATGAATGACGTAGGTGTGATCTGAAATTTTCCACCTTTCATATAGGGAAAGATAATGTTAACAAGATAAATAACTGTGTAATAATTTGGTATTCTTTTAAAAAAGTAAACAAATTATAACATATTATGTCGTGATCAAAAATGGGCAATAGTCAAAATTAATTCATTCGTGCACATATTGTTTTAGCATGAGTCTGAAAATTACCTTTTGTGCTTCCCCCCCATCCTTCCACATGAATCAAGCACTGTAATTCAGTCAACTGACAATTTAAATCTTCATCAATACCCTATTCGATGTAAACCTGCATGACCATTTCCCTTCACAATTACATACCATGTCATTAATGTATAGACTGCACAAACCGTTGCATTCGTTGAAAAGTAATCTACCAATTTATTTCTCCCAATCGCATCTCAGTAATCTCCCGTCTTTCTTTGAAACATTGCCATTTATCTACACATGATTCCTCACTCGATATTTTTTTCAATCCTTACCATTTTCAGCGCCAAACCACTTCAACCATTGGTGAGGCTGATTTTGAAACTCCATTTATCAGCGCCTACCCATTATTCACAATAACTGCACCAGCACCAGCCTTTCCAACTTTATCGATTGCATAATTTCGATTGGTTCTTCACAATTGCTTTCTTTTTTAACTGCTTCACCCATTCTAGTTCGAAATGTGAATGTGGATCTCAGCCTCATTCCTCATCTTACAAAACCAACTTTACTGATATGAGTACATATGAACTCATTTACAATGTGAGTGTGAGGATATGAAAAGTGAAATATTGGAGCGATGCTGGAAGGAGTTAATGTATGTGAAGTGCAGATGGGCTAATGTTTAGGTGCAATGTATAAGGATAATCTGAGGAATTGGGAAGAGGTGATGGCACATTGGCATCATTGCTCAACAATAAGATCAGACACTCAGATAATTTTCCATCTTTCAAATCCTGTCATGGTAGATGGCAGAATTTGAAATCTTGACACTGAAACCATTTGTCAGTTGTCAGGAAACACCCAGCTTGCAAATGTCCTTCACGGTAGGAAATTTACCAATATCAGGGAGAAAGTGAGGACTGCACATGCTGGAGATCAGAGCTGAAAATGTGACTGGTGTTTGTCATTTTTATAAATTGTGTGGATGAGGATGTAGAGCGATGGGTTAGTAAATTTGCGGTTGACACTCAGTTCAGTGGAGCTGTGGAACGTACTGAATGATGTTTGAGGTTACAGAGGGGCATAGATAAGCTGCACAACTGGGCTGAGAATTGGCAAATGGAGTTTAATCCGGAACAATGTGAGGTGATTCACTTAGGAAGGAACAAGAGGGACAAAGAGTACAGCCTTAATGGTAAGATTCTTAGTCGTGCAGATGAGCAGGGAGATCTCGGATTCCTGAAAGTTGCCACCCCGGTTGATAGTGTTGTTAAGAAGACAGATGGCATCTTAGTGGCAGTGAGTTTCAGAGTCACGAGGATATGTTGCAGCTGTACAAATCTTGGTATGGCCGCACTTGGATTATTGTATATATTTCTGATCACTGCATTACAGGAGGTATATGGAAGTTTTGGAAAAGGGTTCAGAGGATATTTACTAAGATGTTGCCTGGTATGGAGAGTATGTCTTATGCGTAAAGACTGACAGACTTGACGTTGTCTTCATTAGCGAGGAGAAGTTTGAGGGGTAACTTAATTGAGACAAAGAAGATAAACAGAGGGTTTAATAGAGTGAACAGTGGGAACCGTTTTCCCTGGATGGTGATGGCTAGCACGAGGAGACATAGCATTAAATGGAGGGGTGATAGATCAACGAAAAATGCCAGAACTAGGTTCTTTACTCAGAGAGTAGTAGGGGCGTGGAAAATCCTGCCTCCAACATTTTAGGCTCGCCAAATTTAAGGGCATGTTCATGTCATTGTATAAACATATGAATAAAAATGGAATAGTGTTATATAGAAGGGCATCAGATTGCTTCCACTGGTCGGGGCAACATCGAAGGCTGGAGGGCTTGCACTGTGCTGTAATGTTCTATGTTCTATATTTTTTTCATTCCACATCTTTGTTCTTCTAAGAACTTTTCTCAGGAAATTGCTGCACGTTATACAGATCCTGGTGTGTCACTGCTATTTGGGACCACTGCTATTTGTCATTTTTATAAATGACTTAGACACGGGCATGGGTGGATAGATTAGTAAATTTGCAGAAGACACTAAAGTTAGTGGAGTGGTGGACAGTGTGGAAGAATTTTACATGTTGCAGGGGGACTTGGATAAACTGCAGAACTGGGTGGAGAGGTGGCAAATGGAGTTCAATGTAGCTAAATGTGAGAGGATGCACTTTGGAAAGAATAACAGGAATGCAGAGTATTAGCTCAATGGAAAGATGCTTGGTAATGTGGAGGTGCAGAGGGATCTTGGAGTCCATGTACATAAATCCCTGAAAGTTGCCACCCAGGTGGATAGTTCTGTTAAGAAGGCATATGGTGCGTTTCATTCGTGGAGGGATTGAGTTCCGGAGCTGCAATATCCTGCTACAACAATACAATACACTGGTGCGGCCACACTTGGAATATTGTGAACAGTTCTGGTCGCCATACTTTGGAAAGAATGTGGAAACATTGGAAGAGGTGCAGAGGAGATTTACCAGGATGTTGCATGGTCTGGAAGGAAGGTCTTATGAGGAAAGGCTGAGAGACTTGAACTTGCTCTCATTGGAAAGAAGAAGGCTAAGAGGGGATTGGATAGAGACGTACAAGATGATCAGAGGATTAGATAGGTTAGACAGTGAAAGTCTTTTTCCTAGGATGGTGACGTCAGCGTGTACGAGGGGGCATAACTACAAATTGAGGGGTGATAGTTTTAAGACAGATGTTAGAGGCAGGTTCTTTAGTCAGAGAGTGGTAAGGGCGTGGAATGCCCTACCTGCTAATGTAGTCAACTCAGCCACATTAGGGAGATTTAAACAATCCTCAGAATTTGGGATAGTGTAGGGAGACGAGCTGAGAATAGTTCACTGGTCAGTGCAACATCGAGGGCCGAAGGGCCTGTTCTGGATGTATTGTTCTATGTCATACGTTCTATGTTCTATTTACTTCTAGGTTATTGGTTACTTTGAGCCTTCAGGACTAACAATAAGCTTTTTATCCCGTATTGAATCCTGCACATCCCTTCACATGCACGGTACTCTAACTTATTGGTCGAAAAGTTCAACTTCACGTGATTCTCACGGTTAATCTACTTAACAAGATCCCACGATATCATATTAAAACCCGTGTTCCTAAATGCATAAACATTTACTTTCCCGATGGTTTATGTCCTTATCTATGACTATTTGAAGTCTGATTGCGGTGTGGTCGCTGTCACTGCTTCCTTCCCTTAAAATGCATCCAACACCACTCTGTCTCTTGTAGGACTTTCTCCGTGCTGCCTTTAAAAATATTTATACTAGGACCATTTTAAAACGTATTCTTCCTCTAAGTTGACCATGGAATTTGCATAATAGTGGGGAATTTGTAATCCTCTGTTATTCCTGTAGATAATTGTTTCACATTCGATCTATGCCTCCAAGTTTGTTCTTCTTTTCGTATTATTAAGTTATGTCCATGTGAGTGCATCTGAATAACCTTGTAACATAACAAACTTCCATTCTTCAGGAAATGATTCCTTGATCAAGAGCATGACAATACCTTATCTTCTTCACACGTCCTCATCTCCCACAGCCATCTCACCTAAAGACCTCAGTGCCCAGAATATTGAGTAACCAGTCCTGCACTACCCTCACACCTTTATCCTTGATAGCAATGATATCATACGGTCGTTTGTAACTTAAACCGTCAACTCACATGTCTCACTCACAATGTTCCTTAGTTTCGAATAAATGCTATCTAGCCATTCCATGCTCCTAACCAGCTATGAGCCAAATAAAACTAGCCTGTCTGCAAGGCAACTTATTTTGCACACAGCCACAGCAAGGTTCTAAAGCTAACCGAGCAGTTAGCTACAGTCACGTTATTTACAGACATTCGTGCTAAAGATTCTAATGTCAACGATAAACAACTACTGACTATTTGGAACAGAAGTGTTTCAACCATTAAAACAACATAATCTAATATAACTACACACTTAACAAATTTCCGAAAAAAACATGCCCTTTGGACTTTGCATTGTATTAAACCTATTTTCGTCACAGTGATGAAACTGGAGCAAGTGTATGAATTTTATAGAACTTCGACTAAGCCATCTATTTGGGATTTTTGAGAAGATTTGCATCTCCTATTGATGATAAGTATGTAAGTTAGCTCGCAGAGCTGAAAGATTTTTTTCAGATGTTTTGTCAACATACTAGCTAACAGCATCAGTTAGAGTCTCCGGTGAAGTTCTGGTGGCATATTCCACCTCTCTCTTTATCAGTCTTATTTCCGTAAGATGGGTGATGTCATTTCCCGTTCTCTTTTTCAAAGGTCGGTAGATATGATCTAAACTGATATGTGTATTGATGTAGTTCTGATTGGAATGCCATGCCTCTATCTATCTATCTATCTATCTATCTATCTATCTATCTATCTATCTATCTATCTATCTATCTATCTATCCATTCAGTCACTATTAAAATCTTCCTTATATTTCAATTGTAAATGTGTCTTTCGTGCTTTCAGTGCATAATCAGTCCATTAAAGAATAAATCTACCCATACTCTCTCTCAGTTAGAAAATGAACTTGAATGCCAATCCTTACTTATTCTATGCACAATACTTTCTTGTTCATTGTATTACCAGATTTTGTCACCGTTTTTGCACAGCAATGTTGATCTACTTAAGAACAGGCTTCGCTGCATGAGATTCTCCATCGACCCCTCCAATTCTCATCTAATTCAATTTAATCTTTGTCTCTTGTATGGGGCTTGTTGTATTTTTTTACTTTATAAAGTTTAAGATCCGGTTGGAAGGAAATGTCTTCTCTTCATTCATTTCAATAGCTCTGCGGGATCAATTTTTCACCAAAGTTCTCAATTATTTGCATGTTAGTGATCGTGATATTCAGTTGTGAGGTCAACTGTCCTACTTTCACAGGCAAAACTAAATTAGTTTCTTAATATCCTGCCACAAATTCGCTGCACGATATACCCTGTATGCACGCATTCAACCCCACCTGTGATATCTTTGACAATCCTCCTAACTATTATACCATACGTCTACCCTTGTACCTATCCTTTCTTTGCACCATACTTTGATATTCATTATGTTGTCTTTTTTTTTTGCATTTAACAACGTATCAATAGAATGTTTTGTTATTCTGGATGTCAAAACATGCACAGGACAGTTTACGCCAGCCGAATTGCTGGGAGGAAACTAACATTTGCGTTTGCTTTTGAGGTCATTGGATATTTACGGACTCGGCATGTGCAGATTACTAGCGAGATTAGTTTGAGACAAAACAGCTTTTAAGTGTTACAGAGACATATTTCAATGACTGATGACCAAATACAAAAACTGGAGAAAGCATATCTCCTTCCAGCTTCTTTGTCTCCCGGACAGACTCTGTGATGACATCCGGCACTTGCAGCACAATTAATCTAATTTCACTTGCACGTGGCCCCTAATAACATGTTTTTTTCCATCATGGATTTATTACCAATCATAAGTTTGATTCCCGAACTTTCATTGTCACTCTGTGCTCCATCTACACATTCCACTATAATTAATAGCCTCTGCTAATTTTTGGGTCTTAGGGTTGTAGAGACGTAAACATGGAAAAAGACCCTTCAATCCAACCCGTCCAAGCTGAACAGATATCCCATATTATTCTTGTCCGATTTGCCAGACTTTCTCCCATATCCTTCCAAACTCATCCTATTAATGTACCATCCAGATAACATTTAAACGTTGCAATTGTACCAGTTTCCACCACTTCCTCTAGCAAGTTATTCCATACATGCACCATCCTCTGTGAGGAAATGTACCTCCTGAGTTCCCTGTATGTCTTTCCCTTTTCCCTTTAAAACGTTCTCCTCTGGTTTTGGACTCCCCAATCCTGGAAACAAGACCTTGGTACTTAACCTATGTATGCCCCTCATGAATTTAAAAGCTACTATAAGGTCACCCCTCAACCTCCTTCGCTCCACGGGTAGCAGTCAAGCCTCTTCAGTCTGGCCCTATAACTCAAACTCTGCAAATCTTGCAGCATCCTTGTAAGTCCTTTCTGCACACTTTCAGGTTTAACAACATCTTTCTTACGGCAATCAGACCAGACGTTTTTGCACCAGATCTGGTCCCTGAGATTCTGACTTGGACACGGAAGGCATGTATTGGACCATAGCCCGGTATTAAGACATTAAAAATTATCTTAGTTCGCAAGATAAAAACGCAAAATCAGATTCTAGAACTTAGAATCAGTGCAATCAAAGTAAAAGGATTGGAATTTTCAGGAGTCACTTGAAGGTGGAATTCAAACACCATAAAACACTCGTTATACTGAAGGAAATAAACTATAATGGGCAGGGAACATGACTGCGCCGAAGGTCTTAATATTGCTGCAGAATTTATAGTTTTGTTATCAAAAGATCTGTTCACATGACCACAGGATCACAAGATGCAGGAGCAGAATTAAACCATTCAGCCCAACAAATTTGCTCCACCTGTCGATCATGGTTGATATGTTTCTCAAGAAAATGTTCCTGCTTTTTCCCTATTACCTTTGATCCTGTTACTAGTCAAGAATCGATCTATCTCTGTCTTCAATGCACTCAAAAACCTAACCTCCACGGCATTCTACCGAAAATGAGTTCCTCAGATGAACTTCCTCTGGCTGAAGATACATCTCATTATCTCTACTCTAAATGGTCGTCCCTTCACGATAAATGATGTGTCCTCCAGTTCCCCTCTCTGCAACGATGGGAAAGATCTTCTCCGCGTTCATTTTCTAGTGGCCTCGTAGTTTCTGTAAGTTAAATGAGATCTCCCCCACCATTCTTCTACATTACACTGAGGACAGAACGATAATCCTCAGACCCCAATTGCATGATATGCACTTCATCTCCAGGATCATTCTTGTAATTATTTTCTGCACTCCCTCGAACACCAGCAAATGTTTCTTTCGACATGTTGTACAAAGCTGTTCACAACATTCTAAAATGTATTTTGACCAGCTCCTTATATATCCTCAGCAGAAAATCCCTACTCTTGTAGTCCAGCCTTCATGAAATAATTGTTAATATTACATATGCCTCCTCGGCTGTCAAATGGACCTGTATGTTAAACTTAAGATAATACTGAACTCGCATTCTCACGTCCGTTTGTTCTTAAGATTTCCCAAGTTTCTCCCCATTTTGAAAATAGTCCACATTTCTCTTCTTACGAACTATCAAAGAGCATAGAAGAACAATTTCACACATTGTAATGCATATGCCAATTCTTTGGACGTTCCCAGAACCTTCCCAAATCCGGCTGCAGCTTCCTCTGTTCCTCAACACTGCATGTCCCTTACTATATTGGTTTTGCCTGCAAACGTAATAACAGGACACTGCGTTCTTTCGTCCAGATCGTTAAAGTCTAATGTGAATATGTTTAGATACAAGACTGACTCTGCAGGGCTTCACTAATCACTGGTTGCAATTCTGAAAAAAAAACACATTTATCTCCACTCTCTGCCAGTCAACCAATCTTTTTACCATGCTCATACCTTTCCCTAACATGATGGCTCTGTTATGTTAAAGCCTCCCGCATTTGGTAAAAAGGACTTCTAGAAATCCAAATCCATCATGTTTCCCGGCTCTTCTTTATTTGTGTCGATAGTTTGCTTCTCAAAACCTCTGACTGATTTTATCAGGCATAACCACCCATGACGAAGTCGTGATGTTTCCGCCTTAGTTTGTAAGGCACTTCCAAATACTCTGAACTCTCTCCCTTAATTATAAAGACTGATATCTGACCAACCACAGAGGTCAGGCTAACCAGCCTTTAGTTTACAGTCTTTTGCCTCCCTCCATTCCGATATGGGGTCTTACATCAGCCAGTTCCCAGTCCTCTGGGATTGTCCCTGACTCCAGTTGTTGCTCAAAGATCACAGCCCATGTCTCCACCATCTCCTCAGCTATTTTGTTCGGAATCCTGAGTTATAGTTCATCCAGTCCAGGTGATTCTTCAACTTCAGACATTTCAGCTTCTCTTGCACCTTTTGTTTTGTGGTGTCAACCACAGAGGTCAGGCTAACCAGCCTTTAGTTTACAGTCTTTTGCCTCCCTCCATTCCTATATGGGGTCTTACATCAGCCAGTTCCCAGTCCTCTGGGATTGTCCCTGACTCCAGTTGTTACTCAAAGATCACAGCCCAAGTCTCCACCATCTCCTCAGCTATTTTGTTCAGAATCCTGAGTTATAGTTCATCCAGTCCAGGTGATTCTTCAACTTCAGACATTTCAGCTTCTCTCGCACCTTTTCTTTTGTGGTGTCAACTATATTTGCCTCTGCTCCCTGACACTCTTGATGTTCTGGTATTCTGATGCTATCTTCCACTGTGAAATACTAATCAAAATACCTCTTCAGTTCTACTGTCGTTTCTTTTTTTTGCCAGTACCCTTTCTCCAGTTTCATTTTCCAGTGCTCCAATGACAACTCTTCCCTCTCGATTAGATTTTAGATGTATGAACGAAACGTGCAACATTACTTGGTATAGCTAGCTAGCTTACGCTCATATTTCATCTCACCGATCTTCAATCTCTCAAATCCACCTATTAAATCCTAATCTCAAGTCCAAACTCTTTTTAGTTTTCCTCTGCTTGTTTTTAATGTTTTTCACATTATTTTGGTTTTCTTTCAATTTTCACCATAATGTACGTTTTCTCTTTTGCATTTATGCTGTCCCTGAATTCGCTTGCCAACCATGGCTGTCTCATAATCCCGTTTGTATATTTCATGTCCCTTGAGATGAATTTCTATGTGCCTTCCGAAGAAACACCATAAACTCCTGCCATTATGTTTTCGGAGGTATCTTTCTTAAATTGTAATGTCATTAACTCTGAGTCAAGCTCCTCCCTCTCAAATGGCTGGACAAACGGTACTATATTAAGTTCTCTAATCACGTTTGCTTCATCATACGTTATTAAATCCGGAATTGCATGTTCCGAGTGGGCTCTACCACAAGTTTCTTTAAAAGAAAGTCCCGTTAACATTCCATGTATTCGTTCAAATACAAAACCAAAAGAACAGGGAATGCTGGAGTATAGAAACAAAAACAGAAATTGCTAGAGAACATTGAGGTCTGGCACCATCTGTAGACTTAACATAGAATTAATTCTTCGGGTACAGGTGTTCTTCAGATGTGATGGCAGCTACGAAAAGGTGGGGGAAGTGAGGGGAAAACGACATGTGGAGATAGAACTCAAAAATAGTGACCAACAGTTGAACAGGCGAAGATTTGCATAAGCTGACCGTTTCAATCGTTGAAGGTTATTTTCTCTCTCTGCCATGTGATAGATATAATCAAGTATGTAAATTGTGAAGCCAGTACAGGACCAGAATAGAATACTGTCATGAACTCAACCACATTCATCTGTTACATCATTCACCTCGCATCCATTGCAAAGACAGAGATAGATATGTCGATTGAAGTCAGCATCAATCAGGATGACTCAGCGTGATACACTGCCTGTTATCATAGATGGTTGGTCTTGGGTAACATTCACCAGGATGATCTCTTTAATTGCATGTAACATTTGCATTTCTGGAAAATTGAGGAATGAACATATCAATGAAAATGTAATCTAGCCATGTCCAAAGTGAGAAACACAGATAAGAATAAAGAAAAACTTCTTTTTTCCACTAGGGTATGGGAGATCAAAACTAGAGGATATATGTTTAACGTGAAAGTTGAAATATTGGAAGAGAAGTGAAGGGCAACGTTTGAATTCATAATGACCTGACAAAGGATGTTATAGATGCAGATACAGCCACAAGTCACATTTAAAAGATATTTCGAGAATTAGTGGACTGGGAAAGGCAGAGAGGGATAATGGCCAAATGCAGTCAAATGGGACAAGCTCAGATTGGGAAACCTGGTCGGCATGCACGAGTTGGGCCAAAAGGTTTGTTGCCATGCTTGATGAGTCTATGAAACATTTACAATTGTTGTCTCATTTCTATATATCTTGCATGTATTTCATCCTTTACCACAGGTGTCAAAAACTTTGTCTTTTTCCAGAGGCAAACTGCTGATTTAATTCATTCACTCATCCTCCCTGTCTGTCCACAGCATCAATGCAGAATAATTCGAACCACTTTCATTTCTGACGAAGAGTGAAATGGGACTCGAAATATTAACTCTATTGCTCTCTTTACAGATGCTGCCAGACTTTCTGACCTTTCCTATGATCGAAAACAAAGCAAATGGAGTCTAATATTTTAAATGCTCACTGCTCCAATTACCATTGTGGTTGCTATATCGTATCTATAGCATATACTGGAAATACCGTCTGAGCTCATTTAGCAGAATTTTCCAACAGTACAATTGCTACCCGTTAGAAGGATGAAGCTAACTAGCACTTAGGAGCAATATAATTTATATTTCTCATCAACCCATATTATTTGAAATTGAGATAACATTCTTTCATAGCTCGTAATTCTTTAATCTGAAAAGACGATTTTAATGGCACTTTTAGCTTTCAATCACCTTTATCAAAGGTCGAAAATATTTGATTTGTAGTCAGCTAGGGAATAAATTTAGACTGTTCTGATGCCAGCAAACCTTATAGATTGCAAAGTTTAAAGACACATTGGGAATCTTCAAAGTTAGATTGAATTAAAGAAAATTGAAAAACATTTCCAATAATTTTGCTTTCTTTTACATTAAGCTATTCAATTGTTGGATTTATTAGAGGTGCCAAAATGTTTGAAAAAATAACAAATAGAAAGACACAGTAACAATCATCAGCAACGACGAATCGTTTCCATTTGACACTTTGTTTGGAAAGATGATTCATTATTGACCAGTGGGTATTACGTTGTTCACTGATAATAAACTCGCCATCTGGTGAAACTGTTTCTCACTTCATTACTGATTTTGAGATCACGGTAGAGTATGTGAGTACTCTAGAAACTGTCAATTTAATGAAAATGGAAGTTTTTGGTATCCTAAATTGCATATAAGGTAGACTATTCTCCAAGACCAGTGCCAATCTATCCCAGGATTCAACGAGAGGCAGATGAAGAAGTAGCCGGGGCAAATCAGCAGATATCTTCACATCCTCTTTGATCACAGGCAAGATTCCAGAGAACTGCAGAATACTCAATGTTGTTCCCTTTTTTTACGAAAAGAAGCAAGGCTAATTTGTAAAATTACAGGCCTGTGAGACTGACGACTCTGTTGGGGAAGCTCTTGTTGATGATACTTATGGACAAAATAAATTGATTAGCTTGTCTGATGCAGTATGGATTTGTACAGGGAAGGTCATGTCTCAACAATCTGATAAACTTTTTGAAGAGGTGGCAAAGTTAATTGTTGAGGGAAGGGCTGTGGAAGTAATTTATATGGACTTTAATAAGGTATTTGATGAAGTCCCACATGGCAGATTGATAAAAGAAAAACTAAAATTACATGGGATTCAGTTTGGGGCTGGCTAGGTTGGTGCAAATCTGGCTTGGTCACAGAAGACAGAGGGTAGTGGTGGAAGGCTGTTTTTCAGAATGGACATTGGGGATTACTGGTGTGCACAGGGATCGATCCTAATTTGTAGCATATGTATAAATAATCTGCGGGAAAATATGGGTGATCTGACAGCTAAATCTGAAGACAAAACAAAGTTTGGTGGAGTTGCTGATAGTATCGATGATTGTGAACGGATGAAACAGGCCATAGATAGACTGGCAACTAGGGCACAACAATGGCACATGAAGGTTAATCCAGACAAATGCAAGGTGATGCATTTTGGAGGATCAAACGTAAGCGTGAACTTTACTGTAAATGGCAGAAACCTTAGGAACATTAATATTGAGACGAACCTAGGCATGCAGGTTCGCAGTTCCCTAAAAGTGGTAACACAGGAAGCATGTTTGCCCTCATCGGCCAGGGCATGGATTACAAGAGTTTGTAAACCATGACGCAACTATGCAAACCCCTTGTTAGGCCACATTTGGAGTACTGGGTGTAATTTTGCTTGCCACTCTACCAGAAGGATATGGAAGCTTTGGAGGTAGTGCAGAGCATGTTCACTAAGATGTTGCCTGGTTTCGAGGACATTGGGTGTGAGGAAAGGTTAAAAAGACTAGGATTGTTTTCACTGGAAAGATGGAGACCCGATAGAGACCCATATCGACAAAGGCATAGATAGGGTGGATAGTCAGAGGCTTTATCCCTTGTTTGAAATTTCAATTACAAGGGTGCACTGGTTCAAGCTGAAAGGGGGAGAGGTTAAAGGAGACGGGCAAGGGAAATTTTTCATGCAGATAATGGTAGCAGCTTGGAAATCATTGCCAGAAGATTTGGTGGAAGCAGGCACACTGGTGACATTGAAGAACCGTTTGGATAGTTACATGAATAGGCACGAAATAAAGGGGATTTGAACTGAATAAGGATAGAAGGTTTGATTCTTGATTTAGTTATGACACGATGATCAACACAGTCTTGCAGGGTCGGCTGGCCTGTTCCTATGCTGTCCCTCTCTTTGTTCTTGTTCTTCAGCTTCCATTATGTATGTTGCTGTTCTGAATGGAACTTCGACTTCCCTGACAATCAATCTCATCACACACTGGCTGGACAAAAAAAGGGAAAACTCAATGAAATGTTTCTTCAATTATTGCTGAAAAAAAGTTCGTTCGTGGCATGGGAATGAGTACAAACATGAGACACACTTTTCTGTTTTTGAATGATAGACCCATCGGCAGTAAAGTGTAAATGAGCATAAATTGTGATGGAAGAAACCAGAATACCTTGTAATCATTGAAATTTAAGCTGTGAATATGAGAATACGGCACGGGAGACTTTTAAGTTAAACAGTAGCTTTATCAGTATATTCCCATAAACATTTCCAATTCAACATTAGCCTCAGCATAGTAAAAGAAATGAAGGATTTTTCAGATCGTTAATACCCTCTGCGTGACATATCTAAACTTCATGACCCCATGTTAAAATTGTCACCTGGTAGATACTACAGAATTAGCACTGCTTTCTTTGCACTTGACAATTTATTTTGAACAAACCAATCATCTCATTTATAGCATGCTGTTGTCTTCTATTCACCATTTTCTAATCGGCAAAATCTGTTTTTGGACTGAAAACAATCCAAATTTCTCGTCAATCTATAGAAATTAATTCTGCTATTATATATATCTGACGCTAAATATTCAAATAAGGATTTCAGCTGCTTAAATTTCTATTAAAATGACAAACAGCGGCGTTTGATATCATTGACAAACAAACATTAGGTGATTACGATGCCATGATCATTTCCTGCTTTCTCTCCGTAAGTCTTGAACACTTTTACTAATCAAAAAACAACCTCGCTCTGCCTTAAATGCAATCTATGACTTGGACTACCAAAATATCTGAACCAACGAGCTCGACAGATTTACGTCTGTCTGGCTGATGAAATTTTCAGTTATAAAGCATATGCCTCAGGCTGTGAACTCTGGTCTCTGCTGCTTGTGGAGTCATCTTATCCACATTCACTCTATCCTGGCCTGTCGCAATGCTGCGAGTTTCAATCAGATCCAGACTAATGCTTCTAACTTCCGTTGAGTACGAAACTAGAAATGCTAATCATATGGTAAGACCTTCATCCCCAGGATCATTATCATGGACTACCTCTGGACCCCTTCCAATGGTCGAGAAACTATTGTTTGATGCAGTGCCCAAAACAACTCAGCATCTCCAAATCCTGCCTGACTAAAGCCTTATACGTACATCTCTGACCTTGTATTCGAGCCCTCTTGCAATGAATGTCCAAAGTGCATATGCTATCCGAATTGCAAACTGAAGCTGCATGTCAGCCACATGCCAATCTTGACTTCGGACTCCCAAGTCCCTTTCATTTCAGATGTCCAGGGATTTTCTCGTTTAGGAAGTAGTGTATGCCTTTGTTCTTTCCATTAAAATGCAGAATCTCACACGTTGACACATTGTAGTCCATCTGACAAATATTTGCCCATTCGTCTAGTATGTCCAAGTTCTCTCCAATTCCTTAATATCCCTCATCTTTGAGTCATCTGGAAAAGTAGGAAAATGCCCACAATTCCTTAATTCAGATCGTTAATGTATCGTGTGAATAGTGTGGTCGCAACATGCATCCCGCTGCTGATAAATGCTCGCAACCAGAAACAAAAACTTATGTTGCTGGAAAAACCCAGCAGGTCTGGCAGCCTTTGTAAAGGGAAATGAGAGTTGATGTTTCCAACCTAATGAATATTCCTCAGAACAGTTCTGAGGAAGAGTCACCAGACCCAAAAGTTAAGTCTGATTTCTCTTACAGAGGCTATTAGACTTGCTGATGTTTTCCAGCGAATTTGATTTTTTTGTTTCTGTTTTATAGTATCTGCATTTCTTCTTTTTTTAAAATAGTATTAATGCCCCGCATCCTCTTTGCCTTCTGCCAGTCAACCAAAACTTTATTTATGTCAATACCTCTCTCCCAACACCACAGACCAATCTTATTCAGCAGCGACCCCTTTGGAACTTGTAAAAAGATCTTCTTGAAATCCAAATGAATCGCACTCATTCTTTTCTAACTTTCTCATTACCTCCACAAGGAATTCAAACAATTTGACAATTATAAACTGTACTTCACGGACCCATACTGGGTCAGCCCTGTTTTGCAATGCACTTCCATGTACTATGCAAGCTCAACTGTGGTAATGGACTCTTAATTCTTAACAACGGCCGAGGTAAGTCTGGCAGCCCTCGTGTTTCCTCTCTTGAAGGGAGCAGCTAATGCATGACTTAGAGTTTTGTCCTTAAATGCACGCAGTATACCAAATAAGATAAATGATCCTGTAGTGTAGTTTGAAATTGGCAGGGACAATGATGTGGCTGTTACACCAAGGTAATCAGAGGTGGGGACTAAATATCCAAGGATACAAGTTTAATCAAAAAGGCAGGCAGATATGTGGAGGCAGCAGTATTGCCTTTTCAGTAAGAGATAAAAACAAATTAAAAGCAAGACGTGCTATATAGTTGGTGATGTAGAATCTGTGTAGGTATATTTGAAACACTGCAAAGGAGAGAAAGATCCTTTATGTATAGGGCGTATAGGGCTTAGGGAGTTATGTATAGGGCGCCTAGCAGCAGTCATGGTGTGGGAAAGAAAATAATTCAGAACTTAGGAAAGGCTTGCAAGAAAGGCACTAGGAAAATAATCAAGGGAGACTTCAATTTACTAGTGGATGGGAAAACTCAGGTTGATCATTGATGTTAAGAAAGTGCATTTGTGGAATGTCTACGACTGTTTTTGAAATGACTTGAGCCCACTAGGAGCAGGCAATTTTGGATTTGGTGATATGCAACGAGGCAGATTGCATTAGGTAGCTGAAATGAATGAATCGCTAGGGGCACTGACTACAAGATCAGAGAATGCAACCTGCAGTTTGAGCGGGAGAAGGTTAAATTGGATGTAACAGTATTATAGTTAACTAAATGTAATTAAAAGGATAAAAAAGAGGACCTGGTCTGGGGTGATTGAGCCACCAGGGTACATGAACACCCACTAGCCACAAAGTCACATGACCCTTTCTCACTGGTGTCCTTAGATAGGGAAGAGGGAGGACACCACTTCGACTGGACAACACATCCATCCGAGGACAAACCAAACAAAGACACGCCTGAGAAGTCCTAGAAGCATGGCATTCCAACTGGAACTCTATCAACAAACATATCGAGTTAGACCACATCTACCACCCCCTGAGAAAAAGGACCAGGAAGTGACATCACTACAGAAACAAACATAACCACAGGAAATGACATCACCAACCCAAAGAAACCCAAACTATAAATAGAAAACAGGAATTTTCAGAAGTGCTTCGCCTGAGGCCCACGGAAGATGGTACCTAGTAGGGTGACAAAACGTCTGGAAATGAACCTTCAAGCTCAGCGAACAAACATATATCCAAACTGCAACCTGAGCTACAAATCTTCTCAAAACTTGCTCAGAAACCTACCAGCGAAGATGCTGGAGCAGTAAGAGCATGGGTTCCTGGCGATAATACTTTTGGCACATCAGAATATCACAGGTGGGATCTTCTCACAGCACTAGGAACTATATTCGATTGCGGTCTTGAGTGAGTATGATAGTTGCACAGTCTCACGAGCCAGTTTAGGTTTCTGCTGGGTGCACCAGGTTCCTCCCACTGTACAGTGATGTGCAGGTCAGATGGCTTAGAGATGGCAAATGTGGGGTTCTGGATGTAGATGGGTGGCTTGTGTGACGGTACTGCTCCTCAGCACGGTTATTCAGCTTCACCTTTTTCAGAGGTGTGGTAAAGGCAGAGGTTCTGATATGCCAGTAATTATCTACTTGATGAATATTTGATGTTTAAAAAAATCGTTTCAATAATAAAAGGGGAGTGACCACTTTTCCCAATTTAGGAGTTTTTACCGGTTTGATTTCTGCTGGAACCCACAGAAACTGCTGGACCCAAAGAAGAAGCTCCATGCTGAACCTCTTTCTCTCTGATATTCTCTCCTGTAAGAAACTTTGCTTGAATAGATTTTCTACAGTGTGGAAACAGGCCCTTTGGCCCAACAAGTCCAGACCGACCCTTTGAAGAGTAATCCACCCAGACCCAACTCCTTACATTTACCACTGATTAACGCACTTAACAGTATGAACAATTCACCTGATCTACACATCTTGTGAAATGTGGGAGGAAATCGGATCACCCAGAGAAAACCCACGCAGACACGGGGTGAATATGCAAACACCACACAGACAGTGGCTCGAGGCTGGAATCAAAACCGGAACTCTGGTGTTGTGAGTCAGTAGTGCCAGCGACTGAGTCAACCTATCGCCCCGAGATTGATTTTACCTTTTCTTTTGCCAGGGCGGTGTTTATGGGAATGTTGCGGGTATTTCAAACAGCATCATGAGTTAAGATAGAGTCAACTGAATTTTCAGATGGTTTACGTTAAAAAGCTCAAAGTAATTTTTGATAGGTGGATAATGGCACTAAATTAGAGAACCTATGACGCTCTGAGAGAGACTATTATTTTGGGGAGTTCAAAAATACACTTCCTGAGGTACTGGGAACCTCAGGTAGAAGAGCAATGAGTTAAAATGGCAAGATTGCAGCGAAAATGGCAAACGATTATGACTTGGTGCTTAAATCAATGTATGGCCTCCAACATCAATTTCAATCCGTGAGAGATAGAAATTGGGGAAAAGAACAATCCTCACGTGGAAAGGGGAAAGTAGATCTCGGTGAAGGTCATAAGGATAACTTACTACAGGTTAAAAAGGAAATCCTTGAAGTGGAAAGGGAAGTTAGAAAGCCTGGGTGTTTTCATTGTAATAATGCAGGCGATATGAAATCACAGTATCGGTTGATTAGAAAAAAATATTGAAGGAAATAAGTGCTAATAACAGGAAGCACTCAGTTATGAAGAGTGAGTTCAATGTGTCCAGCGAAGAGTAGAGACGTTGTGGCAGGAGTAAGCTCTCAATTCCAGGAATACAATTTCCCCTTGCTAAAGACATAGCTGTTTCACGGGTTGGAGTGCCAGTGGAAACACAAGCAACTGGTCGACTGCAGGAAGCACTTTCTGGGATTTTTCTTGACTGTGCAGTAATGAGGTTACAAAGTCACCAGTTGAAACAGAGGAGATCAAAGAGTATAGATAAGAAAATTGAAGTGGAATGAGCAGACACCGTAATCAAATGTTTGAGACATTTCAGGAGAAGATAGATGACAAAGCAGACACCTTCAGTTCATAGAAATTAACTGAGTTACAGCAGAAAGGTGAGAAATTAAAACGATTATATCGAAAAACATACACAGAAGAAGAATCCAGATGTATCCAGGTGTGCTACTTTATTTAAAATGATGTTTTAATGAAGAAATTGAGATCATCAACTATTCAAGCAGATGAGAAATGACCAGAAGTTCATTAAGTCGTTTTGCCAGTGGGTTACAGAAAGGAGCAGTTGCAGTTTTCACATGAGCAACCAATAGGAGATCATTCACATGTAAGAAAACTTCAAGCTAAACTATAAAAGCATTTTTACTGACCTGGACTGCACAAGGATGTTGTTGAATTTTGTCAGACATATCATACCTTTCAAGTAATTGGAAAACCACAGGCAGTAATAAAACCCTCAACTATAATACTTATTCTTGCATTTGAGGAATATTTTACAAGAACCTTAACTGATTACGTAGGACCTATGCCTCATAGAAATAGTTGGAATTCATGTTTGTTAGTAATAATGGATGTGTCCATTAGATTTCCAGAGCCGACTCAATCACGCAATGTCACAGCTAAAACTGTTGTAGAGGAGTTACTCAAACTTTTCACCAGACACGGACAACTCACAAAATATGATTAAGCATGAAATTTTTAATCAAAACTATTCAAGGATATCATGAACAACTTTGGAATAAAACCACGCACAGCTACTGTACACCATCCAGAATCACAGGAAGCGCTACAAAGGTGGTAACATACATTTAGGGCCTTGTTGAGGGCTTATATTCAAGATTATCCAGATGATCGCAATAGACGAAATGTGTGTGTACTTTTGGGATCTGAGATACACCAAATGAAATCAGTTCAAATTCAGTTGATTTGAATTACGTTTTGAGCATGAAATGACAGGACCACTAAAATTGATTAAGGAGAACTAGGTAAGTCATAATTCAGAGACTACATATTTGGACTATGTTCAAATTTTCGAGAACCACTAACTAGATCGGGTGAGATGTCACGACAGCATTTAAAACTATCACAGCTTACAATGAAAGAAGGAAGCAGATAAGAAATCAAAAATTCGCAATTTTGTGCTCGCAGATAAGTTGTTCATGTTTCTGCCAGTGATAGGTGATACTTTAAACGCCAGGCTTAATGGACCTTATGAAGTCGAAAGGAGATTGAGTGAGGTGAACATTTTGATAAGGACTCCAGACTGAAAGAGATGTCACAGCTTGTGTCATGCGAATATGCTGAAACAATATTTTGTCAGGGAAGGAAAGTAAAATAAGACGATGTTATTAGTTATAACACAGTGTGAAGAGCAAATTCAGAGGATCCTGAATTGCACATTCCTTAAATTAAATTGAACAATGGGGAATTTGTCAAAAACTGGAATTAATTATTGAGTTTAATTACAGAAGAATGACCGAAGAATTATTACTATCACCTGTGAAGTTACTTGGAAATCAGTTAGGAGAAAATAGCCTAATTTGTGTATCACGTAGATATAGGAGATTCTGTTCTGATTAAACAACATCCTTCTAAACATAACGCTCTAAATTTGGCTCAAACGGAGATTGATCACATGCTCCAAGAAGACATAATCAAAGGGAGTTCCAGTGACTGGAGCTCACCCATAGTAATGGACCGAAAACCAGATGGCACTCAACAGTTATGTGTGGACTATCGCAACCTCAATGTGGTTCCAAAGGCTGATGTAAATCTGATTCAACCCTTTGTCGTATTGTATTGAAAAAATGGGATGTACAAAATACATTACTAATTTGGACTTGCTCTGAGGATACTGTCAAGAACCTTTGCACAAAAGAGGGAACACAATTTTGTCTTATCATCAATTTAATGTTATGGCATTTGATATGAGCGATGCGCCAGCTACAACTCAGAAATTAACCAATAAGATCATTTCCGGATTACCAATTGTGTAGTTTATATTGATGACCTGGTGATTTTAGTTTCATACACAATGAATACTTGTAACATTTATCAGATAGGATTGATCGACGTCTGGGGCAGGCTGAACGTCAAACAAGGCTCAAAGTGCATTTTTTTAAAGCCCAAAGGACTTTCCTAGGCCATGTTATTGGACATAGGCAGATGGCCCCACGGAATTTAAAAACAAAGGAAATTGAGGAGTTTCCAGTACCAACGACAACATGAGCAGTACTACAATTGATGGGATTGTGTGGCTTCTATCAGAAATTTGTTCCAAAGATTAGCAATGTGACTGATCCACTCATTGAATTACTAAAGAAAGGCAAGAAGATTCAGTGGGCAGCGAATTATCAGAAGGCATTCGATAGACTGAAAGCTGTGTTAACGAGTATTTGTCAAACCTAATTACACAAAACCATCCAAGGTGACTGTCAATGCAAGTGACGCGGTGTTGGTGCTGTGCTTTTACAAGAAGACAATGAGAAGATAGAAAGACGATCCGGCTATTTCTCCAGGACATTGAACAATCATTCAGCAGAAATACTTGACAGTTTAGAAGTAGACTTTGAGCTTAGTGCTGGCGTTTTAGCATTTCAATATATTTGCTACCAGTAATGCACCTGAGGCCGTCATGGAAAGGATCATGAGCCAGTGAAGTTTGTGGAGAAATTTAAGGACAAAATTCCAGACTGTTTCGGTAGAACCTGTTGTTACAGGCATTCAGTTTGAAAATTGTGCATGTGGCGGGACGAGACTCGATGAGAAACGGAGGCTTTGAGTGTCAGGAGTAAAAGGATTGAAGCAGCGTGCATATTTGCATATTTATTGCCAATATAATGCACAACTGTGTTGCAATGTACTAACAAATTAAGATTAACAGGTTTTAACTTTAATCATCTTTAGATAATGATGGTTCTTTTTTTAAGGGGAGAAAGTGCGATGCTACTCCTTTAACATGAGTATTCTTTCCTTTTTTTTCTTTGAGGGATCATAAAGACAGAGGTTTTGATATGTCTGGGAATATCTTCTTGAGAAAGCTCTTAAGTCGTTTTAAAACATTTGTATAATGAAAGGTCAGTGGCCAGTTCCCCCAGTTCAGGGTTTCCTCTGGTTTGGTTTTATCTAGAAACCCAGAGAAGCTGCTGAACCCATGAAACAGCTCCATGCTGATACTTGCTCTCCCAGTGACATTTCCCCTGTAAGAACCTGCGTTTGGTTTTAGTTTTCTTTTGGCAACGGTGTGTTTGGAAGATCTTTGGAACAGCACCATCAAGTTGTGATAGAGTCGAATGGATTTTCAGATAGGTTAAGTTATTCTAAATTAGGTTCTCACTTGTTCGTGTTTTGTTCAGTATTCTGTAAAGACATTTTACTTTATTTAAAACTGAGTGTTTGGGTCACTTGCATTACTAGTGGAAAATCCAATTTAAATCTACTTAAAATACCTAGAAAAAATAGGGTCTGAGCTATCTTCTGGGAATGTTGTGCGAGTGTCTAGCCTGGTCCATAACACGAGGTCTAAGTTTTATGCTCTTTAAAGTGTCGTTGTAGGACTTGCTTATCCGAATAACTCTGTAGGGAATCTATCGTTCTATGCAATTCATCCTAACGAAGAAGGAAATTACTATGGAATGACAAGGCAGTCAAATGAATTCAGGGCGAGTATTAAAACAGACGAAATGACAAAATGTGGTCAAATCTACTGGAAAGCATTTAAAATCCAGCAGAGGGCGACAAATAAAAATGGCAGAATGACATGACTTAATATAGTAAATTAACTAGTAATATAAAGGAAGATTACAAGTTTTTTTTAAAAATGAGATAATAAAAAGGTAAGACAGAGGCAGGAATGGACATTCGACCCCTGAAAAATTAGGCTGTAAAGCCGTAATGGGAAATAAGAAATGGTACAAATAGTGAATTGCTGTTTTGCATAATTTCTTCACACAGAGTCTTCGAGACAATCGGCAAAAGAGGTTAATGTTGTGGCCACCACTAAGGAGAATGTACTGGAGAAACTGAAAGGTCTGAATAACGATATATCATGCGTATCAGAAAGCCGCCAGGGAGGTAAATTTTCCTCGAACATACTTACCTCATGAATCAGCGTCTTCTATTTGCTGCAGCAAGAGTGGTGAAACCATGGATCGGGGGATGTGAAGAAGGTATATCTTTCTGTTAAATACTTACCTCGCGAATCGGCAGAGCGAAGGTTCAACAGGAGAGGACGTGGACACGGGAATTGCTGGTCACATGAACTGATATATTCAGTCTGTAGCTAAACTCAAACACCACACCTCTACTGTCTCCCACCGGTCCTCCTCCTCCTCGAACTAAAAAATGACTGTGTGGAGGGCTTGTTGGCAGTTTGGAAGATAGGGGATGGAGGCTAGGACAGTTGCATATTCTTCTTACAGAATGTGGAAGGTAAGGGTCACCACTGGTGTCACTGCTGACTTCGCCCATGAGAAGTGCCACAAAGACCAGCTCCTTACAAACCATATTAGGGAACTGAAGATGGATGAACTTCAGATCATTCTGATTACTTCGGAAGCAGTTGCTTATTATGCTGAACAGGTTTGTCCCACTGAGGCAAGGAAGGGGTGATAGGTCGAAAGAACCTTGGTTGACAAGGAATGTGGAACATCTCGTCAAGATTAAGAACGAAGCTTACTTTAGGTTGAGGAGACAAGGTTCAGACAGGATTTTCGAGTGTTACAAATATTCATTTCGCTTTAAAATAAATGTGTCGTAAGAATAAAGTGTACTCGTTTAGTAATAAACCAATTGAATCATATGTTTAACAACGGTTCACACGTGCATTTAAAAAAACACTTTTCAAACGTTAGAGTACTGGCTATCTCCATGATATGCTTAGGCGGATTAGTCATAATGCAGGGTTATTTGGATAGGTTAGGGAGTTCTGTCTTCAATGGTGCAGCATGTACTCGATGGGCGAAATGACATGCTACCACACTGTAATTATTCCTTACTAGGAAGTAACTAATACATGATCAATCATTCATACCATGACTAAGAAAATCATTTTGTTGTCCGAATTAGCTGAGATAATGGCAGTCCGTTAGTATAAATCTACAGGGAATATTTGAAGTGGACTTGATAATCATTGCAAGCAAAGAGAAATTTAAGGTTCACATTGGGTTAAGCTGCATTTTTAATACAGAATTAAATAAAACAACAGTTATTTCCAAGTTGCAATTGAAAATTAATACAGGTCCAGTGGCATAAATACATTTTCAACGTTTTCTCTTCAAATGCCATTCAATTGGAAACCTGCACAGATGCAACGCGTGTAATGTCTATAGGTTCCAATGTGCAACATTCAAAATAGTTGTGGAATCATATAGCAGTATTTGCAGCATGTTGTCTTTGTGAAGAACGTACCAAATTGTTAAAAGAAGATATGCAATTGTGTGATGATATGTGTTAAATTGAGATGAAGTATAATGGTGTAACATACGGCATGCTCTCTCTCTCTCTCTATATATATATATATATACAGACTAATAAATTAGCTATTGAAGTTGAAACTTGATTTGATTTATTGCTGTCACATGTACCAAGATACAGTGATCGTGCCATACAAATTGCCACAGGCAGCAGAACAGAGTTCAGAAGACAGTGTTTCGGTTGCTGAAAGAATGAAATCACAGTTTGCGAACAGTGAACGGCAATCTAACACTTGGACCTAACCATCATCTTCAATTATACAGTTGTAGCATCATAGAGTCAGACAATGCTGATGCAGACCAACGGGTCTGCTCCAACATAACCACCAGAAATCCCAATTTCTTGCTCTTATCTCATGTCGCTGATTGGTTTGATATTTCAAGCGTTCATCCAAATTTTTCAGGACTAATATGTTTACATTTTCTGCAACCTCCTGAGATAGCGCATTCCAGATTCACACCAGTGTCTGAGCGATTTTTTTTCCTGGATTTCCCTCTGAATCCTCTGCAACTTACCTCAAAATATGCCCACTTGTCATTAGCCCCCGAATCAACGAATTTTCTGTTCTCTATTCTCCCTTCCATACCCGTCATAATCTGATACACCTTAATCATATCCCCTTTCAGCATGCTCTGCTCTTAAGAAAACAATTCAAGCTTATCTACTCACCCCCGGACGTCAATTTCTCCATCCCAGGCAAGATAGCAGTGAATGTCCTCTGTACCCCCATAGTGGTATCACTTCCTTCCTGTAGTGAGGTGAACAGAACTGCACACAGTACTCGAATTGTACCTAACTAACTCGATGTGGAATTTCAACATTAACTCTTTGCTGTTGCACACTGTGCACGACTGATGAAAATATATGTCCCATATATGTTCTGAATTATCCTTATCACGTGCTCTGACGACTTCAGGAATATGTGACTAATTTCCTCAAGGTGGCTCTGTTCTTCTCAGCTACCCATTGTCCTGCTATTCATCAAATACTCTCACTTTTTTTTCTGTTTCCAATGTGCGTCACCTAAACTTATGGAGGTTAAATATTATTTGTCAACATTCTGTCATCTGGCCAAACCATTTGTAACTTCCTGCAACCTACAATCACTTTCTTCACTATTAATCTCATGATCAATTCGGTGTTGCCTGAAAACATGCTAAACATCTTCCCATACTGCTCCCCGCTACACCCTCCAAAACACCACCACCTATACACTCAAACACACACAATAATTTCATCTACATCATTTATGTAAACAACAAACAATAAGGGTTCCAGTGCTATTTCTTGCATTCCATCACGGAACACCGGCCTCCCATCACTCGAACAATCGTCTGCCACTATCTTTTGTATTCTATTCCTAAACCAGTTTCTGCTTCATCTGACCAGTTTTCCCTGTATTCCATTTGCTTTAACCTCATTAATTAATCCCCCTTGTGTGACCTTTGGGACCTGTATACACGAATCAACTGAATTCCCCCCATCCACAGACTGGATCATATTTGAGAAAGATTCGAATAAGTTTGATTGGCACGATCTTCCTCTAACAAAGCCATATCGACTATCCTTAATAAACCCATATCTTTCCATACAGATATTATTTATTGCCCTCAGAATATTCTCCAATAGTTTCTCTACCACTTAGATGAGATTTACCTCCCGTTTTCCTGTTTCATCTCTAGAACCATAGATCATAGAAAAATACAGCGCAGTACAGGCCCTTTGGCCCTCGATGTTGCGCCGATCCAAGCCCACCTAACCTACACTAGCCCACTATCCTCCATATGCCTATCCAATGCCCGTTTAAATGCCCATAAAGAGTCCACCACTGCTACTGGCAGGGCATTCCATGAACTCACGACTCGCTGAGTAAAGAATCTACCCCTAACATCTGTCCTATACCTACCACCCCTTAATTTAAAGCTATGCCCCCTCGTAATAGCTGACTCCATACGTGGAAAAAAGTTCTCATGGTCAACCCTATCTAAACCCCTAATCATCTTGTACACCTCGATCAAGTCACCCCTAAACCTTCTTTTCTCCAATGAAAACAACCCCAAGTGCCTCAGCCTTACCTCATACGATCTTCCTACCATACCAGGCAACATCCTGGTAAACCTCATCTGCACCCGTT
>NC_057717.1:73784162-73794811 GCF_004010195.1 Chiloscyllium plagiosum | reverse complement strand
TTCGAATTTCTAATTTCGACCCAAATGGATTCAAAAATCATTCTCCATAGAACCTATATCACGTCTCAGCTCCATCCTGATGTGGTTCTGAAATATCAGAGCCACGTGATCTCTCTTAAACGTTCTTCCAAATAGTCTGAAAACTCTGCTCATTTAACTTCCAGTCATGAACATCCTTCAACCATGTCTCCGCAATGGCTGCTCAATCATAATCATTCGTGATAATTTGTGCTGTTTACTCATCTAAATTGTTACGAATGTTATGAACATTCAGGTAAAAGTTCCCTTATGCTTATTTTTGTATCCCCTTTATGAATTCCAACATCTCCAACAATTATATCCTGAGTTATCCTTCCTTCTCATTTCTTTCATGGTGTGCCATGTCATTTGACTCTCCTACACAAGTGGTAACTTGTTGTTTTCCTTTTTATTTGGCACGATGCTCCATGTCGTTTTCCCCTTCCCTTCCCCCTGACTCACGAGTTTAATATACTAGTGACAGTCCTTTTCGCTAGAACACTGGGTCCAGATTATTTCAGGTAGAGAGTGTCGCATCAGTACAGATCTCTTCCGTTCCAAAACTGATGCCAAAGGTGCAGTAATGGGGGAGGGAAATGATTGTGAGAGACAGCAGGACATTTTTGAAGGACGAATGGTTGCAAATGGTATATCAGTCGTACTAAACTGGAATATTTTTGATGGTAGCAAATGAGATTTCATAAGATGCAACGTTTTCTTGTCTGCATCTTGAATTGTTTCAATGTTATTATACAAGGAGGAGAATCCTGAACAAGACCTGTTGCTAGCATTGAATAAGTGGTCAATTGACCAGATAGGAAGATCCATTCGTCTCTCTGGTTGATGGTCCAACACCATATCACAAAACAACAGCAGTAATCACACACATGTTAAGGTTTGACGCAGAAGTGAGCATGTCATATAATCATGCAAAAGGGAAAGAGTTCAGCTCATGCGTAAAACTCTTTATGATTGAATGAGACGCATAGACTGGAAAGTGTTGAGAAATCGTGACGTTATGAGTTTTGCCAGAGAATGGGAAACGCTTTCTTTGTTTTTGTTTATTTGTTTAGATGATAAGGATAAATTTCCCTTTCTCCATGTCTTTTATGTTTGTTTCCAAAAGATAAAGTATACAACCAAATCGGAATAATCTAGGGACACAATTAATCTGATTGTGCTAATTATTATTGGTATACGATTTTTCCTTGGAAAAGTCAGTGATATGGAAGTGCTGAACTGTTGTATGGTCATTTCCCGAGCAATGCTATATTGCTAGGTGCAGCAGTCGGAGAGAGGTTTTGTTTTGGAAGGGATTCATAGGTGGATCACTATACTCACAGAGAGAGAGAGAGAGCGAAAGAGAGAGAGAGAGAGAGAGAGAGAGAGAGATGAATCTTAGCCACACATTCAGAATTGATGTACTGAAGGAATCAATTAAATCTGCAGCGTTGAGTTTCCGATCGTTTTGGCAATAATGAAGGAGAGCTGAGTTCTGTAAGAGGGTTTGCTTGGAGGAGTAACACTGTCTATTCATACAATGGTTCCAATTAGAGTAACTCTGCTGCTGATGGTGGATCCTCTAGATGTTCTGCCTGTAGGAATTTGAGTATGTTTAATCAGTGAAAAGATGCAGTGTCAGCTGGAATTCCCACGTAGGCTGAAAGAACTGCATAATTTGGAATTGAAATATATGTTGGTTAGTTTCTCTGGGTATAACATGCGCACTAAAATTGAAGATTTCTATATGATGCTCTTCTTTATCCATTTGTAATTGTTAATTCAAATGATGGGGTATTGTGGTTCTGTCAATGGAAGAGTTGCATGTAATATAAAAGATTCACAGATTGCAAAGCTGCCTGAAGAATGCACATACACATCATACCCTAGGGTTGAGTTGGTGTAAGGTTGCTGGAATAGGTAGAATTCAGTAGAAAGGAACTGGCTCTTCGAATGATGAGTGAGGGGTCGAAGCAGGAGAGCATAGAGAGGATTGGAGAAATGCCGCCAGCATCAAAGGATCACCGGAAAAGGAGCAGGCATTGAGCATTTCTAGCCCATTTTGACAGTCAATGAGATTATAGCTGACCTGTGGCCTAATTTCTGCCTTTGACCATATCCCGTGCCCCTTTGATTACTAAACAGTGCATTTCAGATTTCAAATTAACAACAGATCTAATATCCCCTGCCATTTGTGCAAGAGAGTTTAAACATTTGACAACTTTTGGGTGTAGAATCGTTTTCTAAGATCTCTCTTGAACGGCCTGGCCCTATTTTTTATACAATGGCTCCTATTTCAACGGCCTCATACTCCAGCCTCGAGATATAAAGACCGATTTTCCATTACCTTTCTTAACTTTTTTCACGTCTGTTTATGGCATTATAAAGATCAATGCACGTGAAGTTACGAATGTCTCTGGGCATCCATTATATTTGACTTCATAACATCCACAAAGTATCCGCATAGATCCTTTTTCCTACCAAAATGCCACTCCACCTGCCGCATTTTTGCCCATTCAGATATTTGCATTCCATTACGATTCATTGAACTAGTTTTTTTTTAAGCACAGCAATTTTGGATATATGACTGCCTATGCAATTATCAAAAGTGTTAATAAAAATATGAATTATTGATGTCCGAGCACAGATGCTTGTGTGACAGCACAGGTCACATCCGCTCAATTTGAGTACTTAACCTTTATCCCGAATTTCTTTCGCCTGCTATTTAATCAGCTGCCGAGCCATGTCTGACGATGGTGTGAATTTTAGAAGTGATTTTGTTCTTTTTTTGCTTGAAAGGACGTTATAAGACAAGGGCACAGAACAGTCCATCAGAAAGATTAGAATAAACAGCTTGGGATGTCTTGGATTTTCTTTTAACAGCCTGCATTGTGTGGCCATCTCAGAGATCCGGATTTCTGGGTTTTCATTTTTCAGTAGCAGAAGAAGTCGTTGGGATCTCAAAAGTGTTGGAAATTTCAGCGAATGCTTCCTATCTGCTACTCTCCCGAAACCTCTCTTGATTTTTATTCCTCCTGTATTGGAGAAATGCATGTGATAAATTGCGACTGAGTTTGCCTTTTTTGCCAAGTGCTCTGCTTCTTCGATATTAATTTCTTTGGACAGTTCGTTAGAATTAAACAGTTCATCTATTATTATGTTAAGTTTTCCAATATTTAAGTTATTCTAAATGCCTCTTTGTACTGTTTGAATTTTAACCATTGTGTTTAAATAAGTTGCATGAGGGAGAGAAGCTCTCTTCAATGAATTAACACGTGGCGTCTGTTTCATTGAATGATTGTGTGCAGTTTGTTTCATTAAATGAATGGTAAAATTTGATTCAATAAGTTGCAAAGTAATTTGGCCAGTAACATTTTTTCTGGGACACAGCACCTCACATATGTCTTTAAAATAAGAACGTATTAGGATCTAGAAAGTCTGCTTAAAATATTTTGAGGGAGCCTGGTCTGGTCCATAACAAATTGAGTGTCCTTGTCGGGACTGAAATCCCCAATTGCAGGTTGGGTTTAGGAATGCTGGTCTCGAAGGCGACAAGAGGCTCGTGTTTGTCTTTTATTTCGGTTTCGAATTTGGTTGTTTCAAAGCGGGAGTGCTTGTGTAGCAATGGGTCTTCCGGTCACTACAGTTTTCTGGAGGCTAAGTAAGTGACTTCAGGTGTTTTATAAGTAGTGAGCAAGGCAAAGATTTCAGAATTCAAACAAGCTGGAGAAATAGGAAGAGTGTTGAATCCTTTTTCATTTGAGGAAGTGGCTAAACAAATGATATGGCCGAGAACTATTTGCAGCCAGTGCACAGCATTTAATGTTGCCGGAAATGCCATCAGAATCCTCAGAAATCGCTAAAATAAATTGCAAATCTAGCAGCTTAAATTAGAGGTAAAATAAAAGGAACGAATAGCCCTTGCACAACGAAGATAAAGAGGAAAAGAAATGAAACAGTTTGATTTACGATAAAATGCCTCACATAAGAATGAAAGAAAGGAAAAGAAAGAAGAGAAATAGATTGAAGACGAAATTTGATCTTCAGAAGTTGGCATTTGGAGAGGAATTTCGATGTAAAAGCATGGTAGTTAAATAAGAAATTATTTTAAGTGAGGAGGGTAATGATGACGAGAACACCCACCGTAACCAAATGTCTGGAGGGGATCTGTTTTAATAGGGTCAAACGTTGCCTAAATTCGAAAAGAATAGTGTTGAATCATTTTTCGTTTGAGAAAGTGAATAAACAAATGATATGGCCGAGAACTATTTGGGTATTGTTGATCCAAACTTGTTAGGTAGAGCAGTGATGCATTTGCATTTAGACAATGATTCTGAAACATAAAGAAGGAACCAAATTAGACTTATGCTGAGTTCAAAAGAATTAAACATAATAATTTTGATAGATGGTGCGGTCTTCAAAATAAATAAGGCATTTGAGTCTTTAACAGAGATAATTATGTCGGAGGAGTTTTAAAACACACTTCCAGAGGTAAGAAGAAATTATATGAATGAACAGCAAGTTCAAAAAGTGAGAAGAGCGGCAGAGATAACAGGTGAGGACAGGCTCCATTTTTGTTTCAGCAACGGTAGCGGGAGCATTGACCGGGGGGTGGGGTGGGGGGGTGACAGAAAGGTGAATTACTGATTTAAAAACTTGCCTTGAACGTTCGGGCCCGCCATTTTGGTTTCAGCAGCAGGAAGAGCGGAAGCGTCGACCAGCGGGCAGACGGGAGGGCAAATCACTGATTTTAAAAAATTACCTTGAGCATCGGTGCCTTCCATTTTTGTTTCAGGAGCAGGACGAGCGGGACAGTGAATCACTGATTTAAAAACTTACCACATGAAGAGGCGGATTGCACGTTGAGAAATAGCAGACACGGGATTACTGAGTAAGTGAAGTAACATATTTGAGTGGTTGTATTACCCAAAGTACTACTTAGGTTGCGTCTTCCACACATCCACCTCCTCTAACCAAGATAAAGATCTGTGTGCTGGAGTCGTAGGGTAATCAGTTCCTTTTTATATTCTTTATTTTTCTGCTGTCTTGTTGGCAATTCGGAATTGTGTGAATGACAGCTTGGGCAGTTTATTGTTCCTTCTGCGCGATGTCGGAGTAACTGTCCCCAACAGTGTCACTGCTGAGTTTATTTCCTGGAAGTGCACACAACTGCAGCTCCTCGAAAGCTGGGTGAGGTAACTGGAGCTGTCTGAAATTGCATCATTCGGGAGGCTGAGGCAGACATTGAGAGAAGTTGCAAGAAGGTGGTCACATAAGGTGCAATAACGAGGCAAATGGGTTACAATCGGGGACAGAAAGGGAACCAACAGGCTGTGCAGGGAGCTCCTGTGACCGTTCCCCTCAACAGTAAGTATGCTGTTTTGGATACTGTTGGGGGAACCACTATCCAGGGGCAAGCAATGGGTTACAGGTCTTTGTTACAGAGTCTGTCCCTGTTGTTCAGGAGGGAAAGGGCGAAATGAGCAAATTATTAGTCATTGAGAACTTCATAGTTAGGGGGAACAGAGAGGATGTTCTATTGGAACGCGATAGTCTCACGGTTGGTGTGTTGCCTCCCAGGTGCCAGGGTTTCTGATGTCTCTGATTGTGTTTTTGGGATCCTTGAATGGCACGTGGATCAGCCCCAAGTCGTTAGTGCATATGGTCCACATATACACGAACGACATGGGTAGGAAAACGGATGGGTATTTAAGACAGCAATTCAGGGAGCGAGGGAGGAAGTTTAGTGTGAGAACAAACAGAGTTGTTATCTCTGCTTTTTTTGCCCATGCCACATGCTATCGATTCGAGGAACAAGGAAAGAGAGCAGTTGAACACGTGGCTACAAGGATGGTGCAGGAGGAACAGTTTAGGAAACCTCGATAACTGGAGAACATTCTGTGGTCAATGAGACTTCTCCAAACAGGATGGTATACGTCTTAACCAGAGGGGTACCAATAACCTGGGGGAGGAGGGTGGTTTGCTAATGCTCTTCAGGAGGGTTAAAACTAATTCAGCACGGGGATGGGAACCTAAATTGCAGTTCCAGCGTCAAGGAGGTTAAGAGTAATGAGGTCAAAAATGATGGCAAGAATTCACGGACAAGCAGGATGCTGGCTTGACGTGTGTCTACTTCATAGCCAGGAGCATCAGGAATAAGGCGGGTGAGCTTGCAGCATAGATTGGTACCTGAGACTTTGATGTTGTCGTCTTTTTGGACAATATTAGGCTGGCAGAACGAACGTTTGAGGACTCATCTACTGAGGTAGTGAGGGCTGAAGTTAGAAACAGCAAAGGAGAGGTCAGCCTGTTGGGCGTTTTCTTTCGGACTCCTAATAGTTCCAAAGATGCCGATGAAAGGATAGTAAAGATAACTCAGGATAGGAGCGAGAGGAACAGGGTAGTTGTTATGGGGGACATTCATGTTTCAAATACTGACTGGAAATACTGTAGTTCTAGTAATGTTGGTGGGTCCGTTTTTGTCCAATATGTGCACGTCGGTTTCCTGACACAGTACGTTGACAAGCCAATATGAGTCGAGGCCACATTGAATTTGGTACTGAGTAATGAAACTGACCAGGTGTAAGATTTGGAGGTAGGCGAGCACTTTGGTGACAGTGACCACAATTGGTTATGTTTACTTTAGCGATGGAAAGGGATAGGTAAATAAGACAGGGCCAAATTTATAACCGATGGAAAACCAATTATGATGCAATTAGGCAAAATTTAGGTGGGGAAGGAAACAGCAGGGGATGGGGACAATTGAAATGTGGTGCTTATTCAAGGAAAAGCTGCTGTGTCCTTGATAATGATGATTTGGAGGTGCCGGTGTTGGACTGGGGTGTACAAAACTAAAAATTTCACAACAATAGGCTATAGTCCAACAGATTTATTTGGAAGCATTAGCTTTCAGCTGAAGGAGCTGAGCTCCAAAAGAGCCCTGACCAAAATAGAAAGCTAAGAAGAAACAGGACGGACCATGTCTTTGGCAGATTGGCTCAAGGAAAGCTTTAAAACTTACTATAGATATATCAGTATAAAAGAATGACTGGAGAAAGATTCAGACCAATCAAGAACAGTAGTGGGAATATTCGTGTGGAGTCTGAGGAGAGAGGGGAAGCCTTAAATGAATGTTTTTTGTCGGTATTCACACTGGAGAAAAGACAATGTTGTCGAGGAGAACTCTGAGATACATGCTACTCGACTAGGTGGGGTTGAGGTTTACAAGGAAGAGGTGCTAGCAATTCTAGAAAGTGTTAAAATATATGTCCCCTTGGCCGGATGAGATTTACCCTAGGATTCACTGGGATGTCAGCGACGTGATTAGAAAGTCTTTGGCTTTAATGTTTATGCAGTCATTGTGTACAGGAGTAGTACCAGCAGACTGGAGGATAGCAAATGTTGTCCCTTTGTACAAGAAGGTGAGTAGAGAAAATGCAGATAATTATGGACCAGTGAGCATGTAATGCATGTAAAGTGGCAGAAAAGTTCATAAGAGATAGAATTTATATTCCAGAGAGGAATAATTTTATTAGAAATAGTCAACACGATTTTGCGAAGGGTTGGTCATGCTTCACAAAACTTTTTGAGTTCTTTGAGATGGTGAACATGCAGGTGGATAAGGGTAAAGCGGCTGATGTGTGTATATGGATTTCCGTATGGCGTTTGATAAGGTTTACCATGGTCGGCTATTGCACAAAATATGGAGAAATGAGATTGAGGGCAATTTAATGGTTTGGATAGGAAATTGGCTAGCTGAAAGATGTAGAGGGTGGTGGTTGATGGGAAATATTCATCCTGGAGTTCAGTTACGAGTGGTGTGTCGTAAAGATCTGTTTTGGGTCCACTGCCATTTCACATTTTTATAAGTGAGCTGGATGAGGGTGTAGAAAGATTGGTTACTAAATTTGCGGATGACACTGAGGTCGGTGGAGTTGTGGATAGCGCTGAAGGATGTTGCAGGTTACAGCGGAACATAAGTAAGCTGCAGAGCTGGGCTGAGAGGTGGCAATTGGAGTTTAATTGGAGATTATTCACATTGAAAGAAGTAACAGGAATAAAAAGTGCTGGGTTAATCGTAAGATTCTTGGTAGTGTAGGTGAACAGAGAGATCTCAATGTCCATGTACATAGATTCCTGAAGGTTGCCATTGGGTTGGTAGGTTTGTTACGTAGGCATACAGTGGATAACTTTTAATGGTAGAGTGATTGAGATTCAGAGCCACGAGGTCATGCTGCAGCAGTCCGTAACTCTAGTGTGGCCGCATTTTGAGCATTACATACAGTTCTGGCATTACAGGAAGTGCGTAGAAGCTATGGAAATGATTCAGAGGAGGTTTGCCAGGATATAGCCTCGTATGGAGGGAGGGTTTTATGAGGAAACGCTGCGGACATGAAGCTATTTTCGTTCGAGAGAAGAAGGATGAGAGGTGACTTCATTGAGACAGAAAAGATAATCAGAGGGTTAGATGGGATGGACAGTGAGAACATTTTTTCTCGAATGGTGATGACCAGCATGATTGGACATAACTTCAAATTGAGGAGAGATTGATATGGGACAATCGTTTGAGTTAGTATCTTTAGTCAGAGAGTAGTTGGGCCTGCAACGGTAGTAGACTTGCCAAGTTTAAGGGCATTTAAAGGGTCATATGGCTTAAAATAGAACATAGAACATAGAACATAGAACAATACAGCACAGAACAGGCCCTTTGGCCCACGATGTTGTGCCGAACATTTGTCCTAGCTTAAGCACCTATCCATGTACCTATCCAATTGCCACTTAAAGGTCACCAATGATTCTGACTCTGCCACTCCCACAGGCAGCACATTCCATGCCCCCACCACTCTCTGGGTAAAGAACATACCCCTGACATCCCCCCTATACCTTCCACCCTTCACCTTAAATTTATGTCCCCTTGTAACACTCTGTTGTACCCGGGAAAAAAGTCTCTGACTGTCTACTCTATCTATTCCTCTGATCATCTTATAAACCTCTAGCAAGTCACCCCTCATCCTTCGCCGTTCCAACAAGAAAAGGCCGAGAACTCTCAACCTATCCCCGTACGACTTCCTCTCCATTCCAGGCAACATCCTGGTAAACCTTCTCTGCACCCTCTCCAAAGCTTCCACATCTTTCCTAAAGTGAGGCGACCAGAACTGCACACAGTACTCCAACTGTGGCCTAACCAAAGTCCTGTACAGCTGCAACATCACTTCACGACTCTTGAATTCAATCCCTCTGCTAATGAACGATAATACTCCATAGACCTTCTTACAAACTCTATCCACCTGAGTGGCAACCTTCAAAGATCTATGTACATAGACCCCAAGATCCCTCTGTTCCTCCACCTGACTAAGAACCCTACCATTAACCCTGTATTCCGCATTCTTATTTGTTCTTCCAAAATGGACAACCTCACACTAGGCAGGGTTGAACTCCATCTGCCACTCCTCAGCCCAACTTTGCATCATATCTAAGTCCCTCTGCAGCCGACAACAGCCCTCCTCACTGTCCACAACTCCACCTATCTTCGTATCATCTCCAAATTTACTGACCCACCCTTCGACTCCCTCATCTAAGTCATTAATAAAAATTACAAACAGCAGAGGACCCAGAACTGATCCCTGCGGAACTCCACTTGTAACTGGGCTCCAGGCTGAATATTTACCATCTACCACCACTCTCCGACTTCGACCAGTTAGCCAGTTTTCTATCCAATTGGCCAAATTTCCCTCTATCCCATGCCTCCTGACTTTCCACATAAGCCTACCATGGGGAACCTTATCAAATGCCTGACGAAAATCCATGTATACTGCTCTACCCTCATCCACATGCTTGGTCACCTCCTCGAAGAATTCAATAAGACTTGTAAGGCAAGACCTACCCCTCACAAATCCATGCTGGCTGTCCCTAATCAAGCAGTGACCTTCCAGATACTCATAAATCCTATCCCTCAGTACCCTTTCCATTACTTTGCCTACCACAGAAGTAAGACTAACAGGCCTGTAATTCCCGGGGTTATCCCTATTCCCTTTTTTGAACAGAGGCACAACATTCGCTACTCTCCAGTCCCCTGGTACCACCCCCGTTGCCAGTGAAGACGAGAAGATCATTGCCAACGGCACTGAAATTTCCTCTCTTGCTTCCCACATAATCCTAGCATATATCCCGTCAGGCCCGGGGGACTTGTCTATCCTCAAGTTGTTCAAAATGTCCAACACATCTTCCTTCCTAACAGGTATCTCTTCTAGCTTACCAGTCCATTTCACACTCTCCTCTTCTACAATACGGTCCCTCCCGTTCGTAAATACTGAAGAGAAGTACTTGTTCAAGACCTCTCCTATCTCTTCCGACTCAAAACACAGTCTCCCACTACTGTCCTTGATCGGACCTACACTCGTTCTTGTCATTCTCATGTTTCTCACATACGCATAAAATGCCTTGGGGTTATCCTTGATCCTATCCGCCAACGATTTTTCATGCCCTCTCTTAGCTCTCCTAATCCCTTTCTTCAGGTCCCTTCTGGCTATCCTGTATCCCTCCAACGCTCTGTCTGAATCTTGTTTCCTCAACCTTATGTAAGACTCCTTCTTTCTCCTTACAAGACATTCAACCTCCCTCGTCAACCAAGG
>NC_057717.1:73690333-73783721 GCF_004010195.1 Chiloscyllium plagiosum | reverse complement strand
CATCACTTGTCCCGGTTCATTACAGAGTACCAAATCCAAAATGGCCTCCCCTCTGGTCGGACAATCTACATACTGGGTTAGAAAAGCTTCCTGGAAACACTGCACAAACACTGCCCCATCCAATCTACTTGATCTAAAGAGCTTCCAATCAATATTTGGGAAGTTGAAATCGCCCATGACTACTACCCTGTGGCTTCTGCACCAGTCCAAAATCTGTTTCCCAATCTGTTTCTTCACATCTCCGCTGCTATTGGGGGGCCTATAGTAAACCCCCAACAAGGTGACTGCTCCTTTCCTATTTCTGACTTCAGCCCATACTACCTCCAAAAGCAGATGCCCCTCGAACTGGCTTTCTGCAGCCATTACACCATTTCTAATTAGCAACGCCACACCCCCTCCTTTTTTAACCACTAACCACCCTCTGGATGGTATCTGGATGGAATAGTGTCAGACAGATAGGCTTGAGATTGGTTCCACAGGTTGATACAACATCGAGGGCCAAATCGCCTGTACTGCATTATAAGTTTCTATCTTCTGTATTCTATGTTCTACGGATATGTATTAGTGTGTAACGTGAAATTTAGTTTGCGACAGTAATTTCGTCTAGTGACAGACAGAAACTGGGAGAAGAGAAAGTCCTTCACGACAAAACAAATACTGCCTGGATGGAGTTTGCATATTCTCCCCGTGTCTGCGTGGGTTTGCTCTGGGTGCTCCCTTTTCCTCCCACAATCCAAAGATGTGCAGATCAGTTGAATTAACCATGCTAAATTGCCCATAGTGTTCGGTGAATTAGTCAGAGGGAAACGGGTCTGGGTGGGTTACTCTTCGTAAGGTCGGTGTGGACTGATGGGGCCGGAAGGACCTGTTTCCGCACTGTAGGGAATCTAATCTAATGACACTGGTAATAGTTTACCACAGGTGATAAAAGAAGCCCAAGCGGTTGAAAATGAGGTGAAAAGGCCTCAGGTGATTCCACTGTCGTGAGATGGGACTTGTAAAGTCACAGTACTCGTCGTTGAAGAAAGGCACTGTTGGAAAAGATGGATAAGGGAGACTAAACCAGTGGGATTAGTTGATATAATAAAGGAAACCCTCAGAAAAGTTGAGGAGCTGCAGGAGATTGCACAGCCTGAGCAGGGGCTGGGTATTGAGTTAGTGTCTGATCTCTATAATCACTTCATGTCTGTTGGAAAAGTTTAGTCAGGAAGAACGGTGGCAAAGGAAAGAAGTTTCTGCATTTGTTACCATAAATGAGTTGTATTAATTCACCGTGATGCCCTTTTGAACTGGAGTGCACCAGCCACATTCCAAAGACGCATGCATAAAATTGTGGCCGTATTAATAAATTGTGCAGTTTATCTGGATGAAGCAGTGATTTTTAGCGAATCATGGAAATATCAAATTGTATATTTGTCAGAGCTGTTTGAATGATAACGAGGAGTAAATCTTGTAATAAACTTTAAGAAAACAGAATTCGCAAAGGCAGAGGTGACATTCTTGGGACATAACATCGGATATGGAAGGATGATCTCCAAGAATGCGAAGATGAAGACCTTCGCGGATTTTCCACGAGCATCCTCCAAGAAAGATGTGCTTGGATTTTTGGGACTAAGCAGATTCTATCGGGAAGTTTTTGCAAACTTCAGCAGCGTTAACAGACTTACTAAAGAACACAGTTTTTCGGTTAACAGAACAATGCCAGGAGCATTTGATAATCTAAAAGCCATACTTACCATTTTTAGTACTCTCAAGTCACTTTTATATCTTAACACCACGCTGAAGTTTAGCAGAGTCGTTGCTTCACTGACTGACTTAGTGAGGAAGTGCAGGACATGTCAGTTGAGTGCAGACCGTGAAAAGCCATTTCACAACCTGGATGCTGTGTTAATCACTCACCTAGTGTTCGGCACTCCTAATTGCGCTGTTCCATTCAAGGCGGATATCTAAGCATGTGATGCGGGTGTCGATATTGTGCTATTGCATGAAGATGACCAGAAGAAAGAAATACCAATTGGGCATTTTCCAAGAAAATTAAATATTCATCAACAGAATATTCCACGATTGAGAACGAAACCTTGAGCTTGATATTGGCATTGCAATATTTCAACATTTATAATGCCAGAAATGTGCCTGTGACAATTATATGTACTGATTATAATCCAATAAAAGTACGGAGAAATTTATGGATAAAAGTTCCAGACTGTTGAGATGCAGCTTATTATTGTAGCCATTGAATTAAAAAAAAAAATATATATATATATATGCGGCAGTATATGAAGACTTATTTGTTGATGCATTGTCATGACTCTGACAAACCAATCTGGAGGCAATCAGCGGTGGCAGTAAATGGAATGAAATAGATTTTCGTAGTGAATATTTGTTAAGAGTCATCGTAATGCAAAGTGCACGAATAGAGTAAGAAAAAATGTTTTTGAATGAAGCCATCTTTGTATGTTAACGATTCATTCTTTTTTAGGTGCAGAGACATGCTGATACTATTACCATAAGAACTTATTTTGTGCTTTTTTGAAGACATATTGTAAGGCAGAGGCGCAGAGCAAGCCGCCAGAACCACAAGGTTAGACAACTGAGGAGTCCATTTTGTAACAGCCTGAATGAGTGTGGCCCACTCTCACAAATCCAGATTTCTGTATTTTTGTTTTTCAATGGCATAAGCAGATATTTGGATCTCAAAACAGTGGGAAGTTTCAGTGAGTGTTTCCGAGATCCCACCATCTCTGAATTTGCCTTTTCGGATTGGAGAACTGCATGTGAAAATCTGTGTTTGAATTCCCTTTTCGCGAAGGAGTGGGCTTATCCAATGTTACCACATTGAAACAGTTAATTAGTAATAATTACATGATCTGTTCTTTGGTTATGTGTTCCAAAAATTTATTGTAATTCTCATTCTTTTATTGGCATTTTAACTAAAGTGTTTGAATAAAATGTGTTTTGCTTAACGTCAAATTTGTTGACCATTTGTAGAACATTTGGAAAATTGTGCTTTACACCTAGCCTGAAATGAGGTAACCTAACCTAGGGACTAGGCTACCTTCTTGAAATATTCTTGAAATGTTCTGGTCCATAAAACATGTCAGCAATTATTCATTCACTTTGTGGGATTCTTTCTTAATTAATGACCTTTACGAATGCAGGGATTGGTCAGATGCCTTCCATGTGAACAACATCGACTGAAATTCAAAAACAAAAGCGGAGGTTACCTGAAAAGCTCAGCAGGTCTGACAGCATGTGTGAAGCGAAATCAAAGTTAATGTTCTGGGTCCGGTGACGCTTCCTTAGATGTGATGGTTTCCAAGCAAATATCAGTTCATATGCAGAAAGTGGGGGTCAGGAGTCAACAGGATAGACCCCAATCAGAGCGAAAAGTTCGACAGCCAAACGACTCGATAATAATCAGGCTGGGAGAATAAATAGTTGTTAATCGGCACTGTTAACGGCTAACAATATGCAGTTGAGAACTGTCTGATGACATGGACTGTTGTGTCTGTGTGATAGGGGCCTGGACAGGAGGGCGTTCCAGTTCTAAAATTATTCAAGTCCGGAGGTCTTCAGGGTTCCCTGTCTACTTACCTTCGTCACCTCTTAAATAAATCTCAAAAGAATGTCTCAGGAGTTACCTGATATGCGTCCATGCTGGCTTTCCATGATTGTTTGCAACATATTGAGATGTTCACCTACGCCACCCTTGATAATAGACTCCAACAATTGCCTCAACACAGATGTCATACTGAGTCATATGTAATTCTCCGGTGTTCCTCTTTTACACATATTAGAAAGAGGGATTGGCATGTGCAATTTACAATCCAGTGGTAGGAGCCCAGAATAAATATAACTCTGGAACAAGAACTTGGAGTCAATCTGGTAGAGTAAGGGTTGCAAAACTGCACAGGCTTTAAATTATTCGGGAGTGCATGTGTGTCAAAGTTTAATGTTATTGAGGGCGAGCTTTATGTGGATGCAATGAAATGAGAGGGACTGTCGTTGTGTGAACATGTGAGAGAGGTAGATATGATGGTGTGAAGCAGTACAATTATATAATGAAAATTGCTTGAGCATGTGTATGTGTACATCTGTGTGTCTGGACGACATGCATTGTCTAGAGTGCACGTTTGGACTTGGACGTTAGACACGGTTCTCTCACCTGCAGTGTTGTGAACCTTAGGTTAAACCAGAATAAGTCTTCTATCTTTGCCATATATGTTTGTGGGTAACAATGTCATTGTATGTGGATAGGAAGGTGCGTGTGTTTGTGTGTGTGTGTTTGTGTGTGTGTGTATGCGTGTGTGTGAGAGAGATAGAGAGAGAGATCATCTGTGAATACTGCAAGTGACAGGGCAAACACAAACCCAGTTCCGCTCAAAACAAATTACCTGCAGAGTAAGCTGGGGGAAGAGGAAGCCTTAATCAATTTGCTTCTCATACTATCGTTGAATGAATCCTGCAACAGCCAACTCAAAATGATCAAACACCAGATGCAAAAACAAAATCAGTTTTGGGAAAGAAAACAAGCGTTGCCCAATGTAGGCCATATGCAATTCCACTGTGACCAGAAATGGTCCTGATGTTATTTTGTCATGTTCATTGTTATGCTGTCAGTCGTTATTAATGCTTGCTTTTTTACTTGTGTTAAGCACAGTCCAAAGAAAGCAGGACCCTTTTTGGATTGTTCGTTGGGCAAAACCGTTCAACCTTTTCTTCATTCATTCATTCATTCATTCATTTATCAGTCTAAGGAGATCAAAGGTAAACGGATTTCAGATTGTGTTACAAAATGAATTGTGATTTGGTAAAAGTGTAATGTTCCTATAGCCCTAATAGGCAAAGATGGAAGATTTCTTGTGGTTTAACCTGAGGCGAGAGAAAGGTTGAGAAGAGGAAACCATCATGGTAATTTCAGCCAGTGTGTGAATGGAATGCGCTCTGTTGCAATTATTGTCCATTGTAAAGCAGCCATCCAGCCACTAACTAAATGAGACTAACTAAATTAGAAAACGGCTCTGTGAGGCAACGCCTGGAGCATGGTGTGCATCTTTATATTGCTTGCCAAAGGGAGAACATACCTGCCCTACCGTGATTGTCAAATTGATTCACGGATAGAACCCCAGCATGCAAAACTGTTCTATGAAACGGTAGTCACTTGAATGGACCCATCTTCCTTTTGAGTGAGAAGAATGAGATGAGGTCTCACTTAAACATGCACAATTCATAAGAAACAAATCATGACCATGCTAGGCGAATGTTTCCTCAGATGGGGAACCAAAGACAAAGAGTCATTATCTCAGAACAATAAAACATCAAAACCTGAGATGGTGCATATTTGTTTAGCTTGGACTTTGAGGATGAATGGGATTCTGCACATCAGAGGGTAGGAGCCCTTAACCATCTAAGTATATGTCAAGGAGCGCTCAGTTGGCTGGACAAATTTAATTATTGGAATATTGATAGTGCTTTTCTTTCAAGTCGGTAAAAACAATGTCAGCAGATGCTGGAAACCGGATTCTGGATTAGAGGTGCTGGAAAAGCACAGCAGTGCATGCAGCATCCGAGGAGCAAAAGCCCTTCATCAGGAATACCTGATTTGAAGTATCTGATTGTATAACAGGCAGTGCTAAAGTATACCCGTTCCTACCCTTTAGAAATAGGGTATGCGAAAGTATACCCATTCCTACCCTTTATAATTTTTTTTGTGTTTTTCCTACTGGAGAGGGCTTTGGTCAAAGAAGATGTTTGAAAATCATCTTGTGAATGTTAAAAAAAGTCATTGTTAAGTAATCTGTTTCAACAGAGTGAAGAACAGCTTCTTCTTGGCTATTATCACACCTGTGAATGGCCCTCTCATACATTAAAGTTGATTATTTTCTGCAGCTTCTCTGTAGCTGTAACATTAAAGTCTGCATTCTGTTCTATTAACGTGAAGTAATTACGTAAGGAATGCTTTGTAAATGTCTCCAGTGCACATAATAATATTTTTAATTGTGGCTTGGCATATGTTATATTAATAAATCAATGGGTAGTGTACATGAGCACGTCAGGAGCAGCCCTTGTCATAAATAAAAATAGTTTCACAACAACCTGGTGAAGCAACGAAACAAGACTACTTGCATCTCATTAATTAAGTGCAAGCAATACGCTTAGTGTAATCAACAGATCAGATCCAAGTTTTGCAGTCTTACCACATCTAGTTGTGAAAGTTGGTCAGTAATTAGACTAACACATCCTCAATGAAATTGAGCTTAGCGTATCATTGTGAAGTAGAAACATTAAGGATTCAGAACAATATTCCATTGGAAATGCTGCGTGGATAATCCACCTCTGTCGCCTCCAGCCGTTGTCAGCATTACAGATGCCAGTCTTAAATCAATTTAATTTATTTCACGTGATATCCTTAATAGTTCAAGGAATTGGATACCGAAAAGACTTTGGGCTCCTAACGCAAGTTCAGCGGTGGTAATGAAGGCCTGTGGTTCAGGTACTGCTTCATACCTTGCCAAGCTGTTCAAGTAGAGATATAACACTGGCATCCTCCTGACAATGGCGAAAGTTTGCTAGGTATATTCTGTTCTCAAAAACCAGGGCAAATCCAACATGATCATTTGTTGCACATCAATCTATTTTCGATCATAGTTAAGTAATGGAAGATGTTGAATACTGCAGGAAAGCAGCAACTCTTCAGTCATAAAGTGTTCACTGACAACAAACTTGTATTCTAGCAGGGCCACTCAGCACCTGACCTCATATCAGGCTTCGTTGAAGCTTAGCCAAAAAAATAGCCATCATCAAGAAGGAGGCAAAGCTGATTGTTGTCGATGTAAAGACCAAATTTGACGAAGAACGATGAACAATACAGGACGAGAGCAGGCCCTTCGGTCCTCCAAGCCTGCGTCGACACAACTTTGCCTTCCGTACGAAAGATGTCTTTACCTATAGGATACATTTCCATTTTTACACTTCCTCTTCATGATTTTGGTTGAAACTTTATTGCTGGAACAGCACAGCAGGTCAGGCAGCATCCAGGGAACAGGAGATTCGACGTTTCGGGCACAGGCCCTTCTTCAGGAACCTCTTCATGATTTTGCCCAGGCTCTTCTTAAATGTTGTTGTTGGGTCCGCTTCTACCACCTCCTCTGTCGGTGCGTTCGACACATTCACCACCCTTTCCGTGAAAAATGTGCTCACATGTCTCTCTTCAACTCCTACCTGCCCCCGCTCCTTGAAGGTGTGTTCTCTGGTAGCCCTGCACACTGCGAAAATGTCTTGTGGTTTGCATTGTATCCATGTCATTCAAAAACTGAGAAAATTCTACCAGATTATCCTTCAAACTTCTGTCTTCCAGTGAAAAGAAAATCAGTCTACCCAACAGTACTTCATCGCTAAAATCCCACCCCACACCTGCTGGTAAATTTTCTCTTTACCCTTTCCAATCCATTCAGACACTTCTTGTTGTGTGGTAACAAAAAAGATGTACGCAATATTCCAAGTGTGGCTTAACTAAAGTCCTATAAAATTGCAGCATAACTTGTCTATCCTTATACTCAATTCCCTTTCCAATTAAAGCAAGCAAGCCAGAGATCTATTTCACTACCTCATCGACTGCTGACACCCTTTGTGGCCTGTGGAAGTGCGCAATCAGAACCGTCTGCATATCAGAACTCCTCAGGGTACCGTCATTCACGGCATAATTTCCAACTGTATTGACCTTCCAAAATGTGTCACCCCCCTTTGTCCGGATTAAACGGCAACTGCTATGTTCCTGCCCTTGGGTCCAACTGATCCATACCCTGTTGCATCCTTTGACAGTCCTTCCGATTATCCACAAACTCATCAATTTTTGTAACGTCCACAAACTTACTCATTTGACCTGGCAAGTTTTCCTTCAAATCATGTACCGAGACCACGAACAGCAGAGGGATAAATGCAGAATCCATTCGTCTGGCAATACTAGAGTCATGGGAAAACAAGGGAGAAGATAAGAATAGTGCAACTCACCACATGCCCCAAAACATGCAGTCATTCTATCGCAAAGGGTCAGTAACAACAATTGTAACATCTCAGAAGCACTGCAGAAATTACTATGATACCTTAAACAGCACTCTGCACACTAACAAGCTCTTCCATTTAGTAGGAGATCACCACCAGCAAGAACCATCAACTGCCACACCCATCCACTCCCACAGCAAGTAATGAACCATCATTTGGAAAATACAGTTTTTGATTCAGTACCATTGAGTCAAAATCCTGGTATTCTCTTCCTAAAATCCTTCACTGGAAGACAGAAGTTTGAAGGTTAGCGCTGCTGCCTCACAGTACCAGGGTCCCAGGTTCGATTCTAGCCTCGGGAACGAGAGTAACAGCTACCCTGTTATGGTGGCTTTAATTTTTCAAATATTGAGTGAAAATGCTGTATTTTGATTACTTTATATGGGTCAAAGTGCGTAGGCGGCTTTGCTGATACAGTTTGTAGATAGGCCAACAAGAGCCGAGGCTGCCTGAACTGCTGTGCTCTTCCAGCACCACGCTAATCCAGAATCTAGTTTGCGGCATCTGCAGTCATTGTTTTTACCATATTGGATTTGGTACTGGGTAAAGTACCCGGACATTTGTTAGATATGGAGTTAGGTGAGCACTTCAGTAATAGTGACCACAGTTTGATAATGTTTACTTTAGCGATGGAAAGGGATAGGCATAAAACCATAAGGGAAGAGTTATAACTGCGGGGAAGGCAATTATGATGAAACTAGGCGAAATTTAGTTCGCATAGGATGGCGAAGGAAACTTGTGCAATTGAGATAGGGAGCTTATTCAAAGAACAGCTACGGCCTGTCCTTGATAAGTATGCACCTGTTAGTGAGGGAAGAAGTGGTCCTTTGGGGAAACCGTGGTTTATTAAGGAAGTTCAATATCTTGTCAAGAAAAAGAAGAAGGTTGATGTCAGGATGAGACATGAAGTCTCAGATAGGTTGCTTGGGAATTACGAGCTAGCCGGGAAACACCGAAAGTGGAACAAAGAAGAAACAGTAACCGACAAGAGAATTCATTGGCAGATAGGATCAACCAAAATATGAAAGCTTTCTACAGTTATATCAGGAATAAAAGAATGACTAGATTAAGATAATGGCCACCCAAGAAAAATAGTGGGAGGTTGCGTATGGATTCTGAGGAGATAGGAGAAGCGATGAATGAATATTTTTCGTTGGTATTCACACTGGAAAAAAAACATCGTTGTCGAGGAGAATACAGAGATACAGGCTACTAGACTAACCAGATTAAGTTATTCTGGAAAGTGTGAAAATAGATAAATCCCCTTGACTGTATGGGACTTCTTGGATTCTCTGGGATGGCAAGGAGGAGATTGCAGAGCTTTTGGCTTTGATATTTATGTCATCATTGCCTACAAGAATTGTGCCAGAAGACTGGAGGATCACAAATGTTGAACCCTTGTACAAGAAGGGGAGTAGAGACAATTCGAGTAATTACAGACCAGTAAGCGTAACTTTGGTTGTGGGTAAAGTGTTAAAAAATCATTATAACGGATAGGATTTATAATCATCTAGAAAGGATTAAATTGTTTAGGGATAGTCAACACGGTTTTATAAAGAGTAGGTCGTGCCTCACAAACTGTATTGAGTTCTTTGAGGCGGTGCACAACCAGTTGGATTAGGGTAAAGCGGTTGATGTAGTGTATATGATTTTCAGGAAGGCGTTTGATAAGGTTCCCCACAGTAGGACATTGAAAAATAATTGGAGGCATGGGGTTGACAGTAATTTGTGTTAGACTGGTTCATGCAGGAAAATAATGTCACATACTAGAGGGATTATCTAGATGTGCCAAATGTGACGCACTTTGTTCGGGAGAATAGATGTGTCGATTACTTTTTCAGTGGGGAAAGGCTTCAGAAATCTGAAATACAAAAGGACATTGGAGTAATAGTTCAGGATTCTTTTCAAGTTAACACTCAGAATCAGTTGGCTGTTATAATGCAAAGTTATAATTAATTTTATAAAGACAAGATTACAAAAGAAGAGTTATACTGCTGAGGATGCAAAAGTCTCTGGTCAGGCCATATTTGGAAAACTTTAAGCAGTTTCAGCCCATTTGATAGTGTTGGAGCCGATCCGGGGTTGATCTTCAGGAATGATCCAAGAAGTGAAGGGTTTGTCATACGAGCAGTGATTGTTGTCTCTGGGTTTGTATATGATGGAGTTTAGAAGAATGGTGGGGAAGTGTGTTGTAGTCTGATTGAAATTTACAGAATACTGAGAGAATGGATAGAATGAATGTATAGAACATATTTCCACAGGCAAGAGAGATTCAACCCGACAGCGCAGCCTCTGAGTAAACTGATGACCCCTTAAAACTGAGATGAGGGGGAGTCTTCTCAGATGCATGGTGATTAATTGCTGCTTATACTACTGAGGTCAAGTCGTTGAGTGTAAGTAATACACAAAAGTGGATTCTTGATAGCTACAGCTATCAGTGGTGTCACACAGAAGGCAGAAGATTGCGATGAAGCAATATGTCAGCCAAGAACGAAAGCCAGAGCAGACTCGATTGACAGAATGGCCTAATTCTGTTCTTTGTCTTTGATCTTATGTTCTTATCTTTACGTGTTCACCAAGAGGACAAATTTCTCAGTTTTATGCTTATTTCTAATATATGATGTTCGGCCAATTCATGATTTGCAACTTGAAGTGCACATATTAAATGTGAAGTCGCTATCGACAAGTATGGTCCTGGCATTGGCTGAATGTTATTCTCACTTGCCGCCTAGACATGTTATTCCCAACATCCGTATATGTGGGGATCACTGTTTGAAACTGTCTTCCTTATTTGGATATATTAAGGTGCAATGGGCCCCTCTGAATCCCAAACATTAAATTTCAAAATATCTTGAGAAATATATTGTAGAATATGATTATATCTGCTCATCAAAACAGCTGGTGCACACGATGTTGAGGATGATAGTGTGCGAAATGCAATATTTTATTTGTAAGATGGATGCAAGGGAGTTGTGCGAACTGACAATACGAAGCTTTTCGGCAGAAGAGTTTTGGTGTTGGGAATTCTGTCCGAGTACTTCATGCTACAGATAAATGCGAAGCAAGGGATGCAGAATAAATCTAAATGTTTTACTTGACTCCAGCATACTGCAGTCCCCATTGCGTTTTATTTTGTTTCATTGAGTCATGACATGTGAATAATCCTGGTTATGCCAGTATTTATTCCCATTCTTAATTGCACTTGAAAGTATGGAACTAAGATGCTGTCTTGAAAAAAAATGCCACAGATGTTACTCCTGAACTTTCTCCATTTAGTCAATCTCTTCATGTGCAAACACTGTCTTCCTATGGCTGCTTTGTCACATCACATTTTTTTTCTATTGTTCAGTGTGGACACAAACCCCAGATTGTAATAACGCTTTGTGAAAAGTCTCCAATCATTCTGCAAGCATGAAACGTTCAGCTTGCTTCGCATTTTATTTACCACCTTTTATCATGGTCACGTGTCGAACATCATTCGACTGAAGTATTCCTTTGAAGCACATTTGGAACCTTGAAAAACAGCAGTTTTTCAAACTAGGTAACCTAATGCCTTCTGGATTCAACGCTGAGTTAAAAAAATCGAGATTCACACCCGCTGCTCAACCTTTGGACTTTTTGTGTTTTTCTTATTGATTTTTAAAATTTTGTGAAGAGCTATTTATGTTCATGGTATTTAACTTCACGTTGGATAAATGCATCCCCTTTTACTAGAACTATACTCCACTTGTTGCCCATACGTCTATCTCCTATTTAAAATGTTGCGTATACTCTACCCAATCTTGAAATTATGTTTCTTTTTTTCCGGGCAAATAGCAAATGTTACAAAATTCATGAAGTCTCTGCCCTCTACAATTTCTAATGAAGAGAAATCTTAACTATTTCCTGTTTACACAATGTTTGCAGACAAACTGACTGTTTATCACACTTTCTAAAATTCTGAATAATATGGCACTTCTTGTCCTCTATACATTATCCAGAGTGTATCAGAAGCAGGATTCTCCCCTGTCCTTTTATTCTATATTTCATTGTGTCTTGTTATTACTTTAGATATTGTGCCATCTCTACCTATTTAGTTGATGGGCGATAAATACCAATTATATTATAGAACAGTTGCTAATCTGGCTAAGTCAGTTTTGGGAGCCATTGCATGATAGCATAATCATAGAGTTATAGGGGACACACAGCAGAGAAGAGGCCCTCGGTGCATTGAGCATGTGCTGACCTATCTGAACGAATCCCACTTCCCAACATTTGGTCCAAAAATTGGGTTATAACATTGCAAGTGCTCATTCACGTACTGTTGTAAAGTTCTGAGGTTTCCCGCTTTACTACGTTCCCGAAAGTTTATTTCAGAATCTCACCACCTTCTGGTGAACGAACATCCTGAAACCTCTCTAAGACTTATGTCCTTCAACGTAAACGTATATCCCCAACCCCTTATTATGGACTTTTCAATTCAGGGGAACAGGTAAATCGCTTCAATCCTGTCCGTGACCCTCATAATTTTATACACATTGGGATGTCCCACTTTCATCCTTCTCTGCTCCAAAGGTATCATTCCAAGGCTATCCAGTCTCTCTTCATAACAAATTGCTTCAACCCAAGCGACATGGAGCATGGAAAAGATCAACACTGGAAAAAGTCCTTCGACTACAGTGTCATGGCTGACCATATGCCATTCGAAATAAAGTCCAACTGCCTGATCATGATCCGTTTTTGTTATTGTTCACGTGTCTATCTTAATGCCTGTGAATCGTTGCTATGGTGCTAGATGTAACACTGCCATGGCACTGCTTTCCAGGCACTGAGAACCTTCTGTGTCTCTCATACTTATTTACACTTTGCCTCTTCACAACTTATAGCATTTTGCATTTGTCACTTCGACGTGTCGAAAAAGAATCTGACTATCACACAAGTTGCATGAGTAATTTTGACTTTGAAATGAATAGTGCATTGGATGAAATACAGCATTCTTTAAGTGGCATGCACTACATCATTCCAGGAATGAAGCGACAATGCAATACATTACTCATCCAATAAACATGATTTGATGCGATTGCAGTTCATATTAATTTGTATTTGCGATTACCTTTGCTGCTCTTTCGTCATTAAGTTGTCTACTTTAACTGCAGTGAATATTGAATTCATGGATAGAACACGATGGGTTTCAATTGTTCAGATAAAATTGGAAGAAGCATTGCCAAAATGAATGTGAATGTGAGCATTTTTGAATTTATTATTCATTTACAGGATGTAGGCATCGCTGACCAGGCCAGCATTTATTACTCATTCCTAATTACCCATTTGAGAGTCAACGACATTGGTGTGGGTCTGAAGTCATATGTAGAGCAGACCACGTAACGATAACAGGTTCCTTCCCTTAAGAACAATAGTGAATCAGATTGATCTTTCCTGACAACCGGCATATTCGTCATATATCCAGATTTCTTATTGAATTTACATTCCACCATCTGCCACGGCAGAATTCGAACTTGAGTCCCCAGAAATTTCCTGGGTCCCTCAATTAGCATTCCAGCTATAATACAAGTCGTCCGTCGCCTCCCCTTTAGATCGCATTGCAGACGGACACTGAGCACTGCCCTATTGTATTTACTAATGGTTTAAATGACCTTTTTACTTCATTTTTGTGGGATGTGGGCGTCGGTCGCTGACCAGCATTTATTGCCGTCCAGAGTTGCCCATGAGAACGTGATGGTTGTCTGCATTTTTGAACCGTTTCAGTTCACCTAAAGAAGCTTAGTAGCTGTTTCGTTATCCTTAAGGATTCTGCTTAAAGTAAATCTTCCTATGAGGCGTAGTAGACACTTGAACCATGGTATAACCTGTCCATATCCAACTGCAACAATCCTCTCTTTTGTAGATCAACTTAAATGCACCAACATTTGTTCCAAACCACATCCCTTCTCCTACAATCCCAACATAGAAACAGGCACATTTTCATGCATGTATATTTATTAAATGTGCGATTGCCATCTTCTGGAAAATCCCTCCCTTTCCTCGCCTTAATACATTTTCATACGCTCGCATCCTTCAGGAAACGTAACTGGGAACGCAACAATTTTATGCCATTGGACCTTTCAAATGTTTGACATTACCTTCTCCAGTCTTAGTTCTATTTTGGTAGACATATCCCATGCACCACCTTTGCACAGAAAAAACAATTTTTATGCTCTCCTTGAGCATATAAGTATTCAATCTTGAGGTCAGCCTCTGCCATTTTACACTTTCGGTTCATCCATTCAGCATCAGTCTGTTGATGTGCCTCTTATATCTTTCTGTTCTCACATTCACGTCTTTTTTGAAAACATGAAATTTGCTTGAATCGAACACATTAAACTATGATCTTCTAAAATCCAACATCATAAAAAGCTACAAATCATTTCCGTCATTCCAAACCTCTCTATGCTGTTGTTATGAAGTTGAAGGCATATACTGTACATTTGAGACAGCGTGAAAGCTGGTTTGCACTGAGACCTTACAAGCACCTGTCAAATGACTAGCTGGCAGTCTCAGACTGTACTGGAAAATTGAAAATGCGTAACAATTGGCTGTAAAATCGAACCTGAGTTGGTTGCTGTTTTGACAACAGTTCGAATTCATCCAATCAGTTTAAATTATGCCCCAGGATACTGAAAGCCAATCGAGTTTGAATTTTTTTTTTGCCAACGCGGAACCAATGAGACTATGGGGATATAAACAAAAAGACAAGTATTTGGGAAGTCAGAGAGAGTACCTGCTATTGACAGATACCTGCTATCGAGAGACTAACTGCCATCGAGAAAGATCCAAGACCGTAAGTGTTCAAAGTTTGTGCGAAGATTTGTAGCTCGGGTGCTCGTTGTTGTGGTTCTGTTCGCCGAGCACCCGAGCTACAAATCTTCGCACAAACTTTGAACACTTACGGGCGAGAGACGCTGAGACAAGCCAGGAAATGGGAATCCTGCGTTAACCGACTAAGCGCCACATACGAACAACTCCGGTTCCTACACGAATGCCACAGCTCGGCGAACAGAACCACAACAAAGATCCAAGAGTTTGAAACATTCTGTATCAAAAATACCTTTCTGTCTGAAACATATTCGCAGTAAGAGAAAGAACGAGACCCAGGGCGATCCTCAGCTGAATGAAGAAAGCCACCAGAGACGACAGATCGTTTTGAAATTAAGTTGATGTAATTTTAGTAAGTGTTTATTGAAACAGCGTATTGTTAGAGAGTTGGGGGCAGTTTATGAGTAGTTAAGAGAAATAGGGTCAGAGAGTTTTGAATAGTTGTTCTTTAATGTACACTTTTAGAGTCAATGAATAAATTGATATTATTTTCGTTAAATAGTGGAAATTTGGAGTTCTCTGTCTCTCATATTTTAACAGATTATGAGACGGTTTGAGCTTTTCTGGGTGTTTGGCTAAATTAACAGAGGGGTTCGCCTTCGTGTTATAACACTGTATCAGGCCAAATTTATATGCACATTTGGAAATCTACATATTCCTGTTCCCTGCCCTCGCAGAGTATTGAAGGGAGTACCTTAAATCGATTCTTAAATCTGAGTAAATCATAACAAGTTGGTCGTTGCCAATACGGTGCGGGAGAGTCTTCAGAGTCAAACAGCAAGACTCTCTGCTGGTAACAGCTCAAAACATCTCAACATTTTTGTGTCACAATGGTTGCATACAACATCGGTTGCAATAAATGACATGACAATCATTTACTTCAAAAACAAAATGCAGCTTATCGGGACGATGCTGTAACTTTAAAAAGGTTAAACTGTCCTGGGTTTCTTTTGAAGAGCAGTTGTAAAGGAAGACGTGAAAAAATATCTAATGAAGATGGCTTAAATAAACAACTTATGTGACTTTTTTTTTAATTAGAAGAATGGAATCAGTTGGATTGGGAATGACCAGCTCTCACAAATCAGGCTTTCTCGTTTATTTTTAGCTGTAGCAGTCAGCTGTTTGGGGTCTCAGAAGAGTAGGAATTTTCGTGAATGATTCTTAATTTCTGTGCAAGTTCTCTTGATTTTTCCCTCCTCCTGGATTAGAAAACTGAATGTAAGAATCTATAACTGAATTTGCCTTTCTGCCATGGCGGTGTTTGCGGGATGTTACCATATTGGAATAATTAATTAATAATGGACATTTTATTTGTTATTTGCATAAGCCTTTCAATAGCTAAGTTATTCTTAATTCATCTTTCTTTAGTTTGTGCTGTAACTATAGCGATTAAGTAAGTTGTTTTGCTTAACGTCGAGTATTATCACCAGTCATATCATATCCGGAATGCACACGATGCATCTAACTTTAAAATAAACAAACGTTAGTTTCTGGGCTACCTTATTAAAATATCTTGAGGAAATCTGGTCCATAATAATTTTTGGCCCCTTGTACACCTTAAATATTTATTCTTCCAAGTTAGGTAAGGTTTTATTAGACTCAAAGGTGGCAAATGGGAACTGTTAGTGCCTTTTGTTTCGAGTGTTGATTTTGGATGTTTTAAACAGGGTGCACGTTTTCGAGTAGTGGTTTGTTTGGTGACTAAGAGATTTCTGGAGGTGGAAGAAGTGACTTCGTGGATTTAACAAAAAATAGGCACAAGGCAAAGCTGTTTGGATTGGCAGGCAAGCTGGAGTTAGGGTTGCCTGAGTCTGTGAGAAAAAGAGAGATACTTTGAGCAATATCTCGGCATTTAAAATTACTGGCAATGCCATCAGAATCTTTGGAAATGACTGGAATTCAATTGCAAGTAGAGCAGCTTGAACATGAAAAAGCAATGACACAGTTGAAGTGAACATTTGAACCCAGTTCTGTCGGTTGTGTTCATCAATGCTCGAGTACATTATGATACAATAATGCTATCAACTTCAACCGTTTTCTCATTGACTTTCCGACCATTTCAGGATCAGACATGGGGAAGTTAAGTTATGATTGCAAATGTCCACAACAATGTCCACTCCTCAGAGCTTAAAACTGGGTGTGCCAATTTTCAGTAGTCTTGAGAAAGATTTACGGTTTTGGACAGATAAGGACATGCTACAGGTCAGGCTACAGAAGTGAAAATGAATGAAAATCTTCAACAAAACTGACTGATCTATCTCCACTTGACAAGCAATGACATTAACTGTTGCTGTAAGAAAGATAATCTGTCACTAATAACGCTTCAGGACAACTTAACCTCAATCTCAGCTAATATTTTGGGGTAACAGTTAACCATTAGCTGATGAGATAGAGGTAAGAATTGAAATTTCGAATCGGAAGCTATTTTCCTTAACATTGAGGGCGAAATTATCACTGGTAAGTATAAAATGATTTACTCATATCGAATGGGAAGGCGATATTCCATTGGTACAATTGCTGGCGTGTATCACAATCCAAACACAAAAATGTCTTTGACTTTTCCTTGCTCTCAAGAATGGTCTTTTCAATGATGGCGTTATCCATTACAAGAATAAACAAACATTAATGAATCCAAAATGATTATCATTTTGGAGGTAATGAGGAACTGATGTGAACAAACTTAAAAACACTGCAGCAGATCATGAGAAAGTGCATGACAATAAATTCTGAAGTGAGAAACATATTTTTTAACTTCCAAAATCTAGTCACACATAAAAAGCATAGGCCAAGATTTGCGTTAATGAAAGTGGTTGTATAATGCGCAAGACTTCCCATACTATCTAAGAAAAACCAGCTTGATCAGTATGCTGTCCGCCACTTAAAATTTGCAATCCCTTTTCACAAGAAGAGTAGTGCTGCATAAAATGCACTATGTCAATTCTCCAAAGCTCCCTGGGCAGCTTCTGCTAAATGTTTGTAATCTCCAAGAAAAAAAATATTCAGTAGTTGAATAGGAAGACTGTCACAAGTACGTCTCTTCTAAATCGCAAACCAATCTAGCATGAAATAAATATTCTGGATTAGTGGTGCTGGAAGAGCATAGCAGTTCAGGCAGCATCCAAGGAGCTGCGAAATCGACGTTTCCGGCAAACGTCCTTCATCAGGAATAAAGGCATTGAGCCTGGAGCGTGGAGAGAGATAAGCGAGAGGAGGGTGGGGGCGGGGAGAAAGTAGCATAGAGTACAATAGGTGAAAGCCCTTCATCAGGAATAAAGGCAGAGAGCCTGAAGCGTGGAGGGATAAGCTAGAGGAGGGTGGGGGTGGAGATAGCCTAGGTCATGGGGACAGTGCTGAGCTGGCATGGTTGAAGAGCTTCAAGGCAGAGGAAATGACCTGGGAGTTGCAGTGGGAGAGGGACTCCCTGAGATTTTTGTAGAGAGAGGAGGAAAACTTCTTCAAGGCAGGCATCCTTGCAAGAGGATTCGCAGTAGGGTTAAAATCAACGAGGTAAAAACAATGACTGCAGATGCTGGAAATCAGATTCTGGATTATTGGTACTGGAAGAGCTCAGCAGTTCAGGCAGCATCCAAGGAGGTTCGAAATCGACGTTTCCCTCAAAAGCCTGAACTGCTGTGCTCTTTCAGCACCACGAATGCAGAATCTTGTTTCCAGCATCTGCAGTCATTGTTTTTACCTCGTTGATTTTAACCCCTACTGCGAATCCTCTTGCAAGGATGCCTGCCTTGAAGAAGTTTTCCTCCTCTCTCCACAAGAATCTCAGGGAGTCCCTCTCCCACTGCAACTCCCAGGTCATTTCTTCTTCCCTGAAGCTCTTCAAACATGCCAGCTCAGCACTGTCCCCATGACTTGTCCGGACTTGTCCTACCTGCCTATCTCCTTTTCCACCTATCCACTCCATCTTCTTCTCCCTGACCTATCATTTCATTCCCTCTCCCACTCACCTATTGTACTCTATGCTACTTTCTCCCCACCCCCACCCTCCTCTAGCTTATCTCTCCACGCTCCAGGCTCACTGCCTTAATTCCTGATGAATGGCTTTTGCCAGAAACGTCGATTTGGAAGCTCCTTGGATGCTGCCTGAACTGCTGTGCTCGTCCAGCACCACTAATCAAGAATCTGGTTTACAGCATCTGCAGTCATTGCTTTTACCTCGTCAATTTTAACCCTACTGCGAATCCTCTTCCAAGGATGCCTGTCTTTTTCTCCTCTCTCTACAAGAATCTCAGTGAGTCCCTCTCCCACTGCAACTTCCAGGTCATTTCCTCTGCCCTGAAGCTCTTCAACCATGTCAGCTCAGCACTGTCCCCATGACTTGTCCGGACTTGTCCTACCTCCCTATCTCCTTTTCCACCTATCCACTCCACCCTCTGCCTGAACTGCTGTGCTCTTCCAGCACCACTAATCCAGAATCTTGTTTCCAGCATCTGCAGTCATTGTTTTTACCTCGTTGATTTTATCCCTACTGCGAATCCTCTTGCAAGGATGCCTGCCTTGAAGAAGCTTTCCTCCTCTCTCTACAAGAATCTCATGGAGTCCGTCTCCCACTGCAACTCTCAGGTCATTTCCTCTGTCCTGAAGCTCTTCAACCATGCCAGCTCAGCACTGTCCCCATGACTTGTCCAGACTTGTCCTACCTGCCTATTTCCTTTTCCACCTATCCACTCCACCCTCTTCTCCCTGACCTATCACCTTTATCCCCTCCCCCACTCACCTATTGTACTCTATGCTACTTTCTCCCCACCCCCACCCTCTTCTAGCTTATCTCTCCACGCTCCAGGCTCACTGCCTTTATTCCTGATGAAGGGCGTTTGCCCGAAACGTCGATTTCGAAGTCCCTTGGATGCTGCCTGAACTGCTGTGCTCTTTCAGCACCACTAATCCAGAATCTGGTTTCCAACATCTGCAGTCATTGTTTTTACTTCGTTGAAATAAATATTTCTATTTCTCGACTATTGTAAAATGTATGAAAAAGTGCATGATCTTTATTTCATCGTTACTGTTTCTGTAGTAAGGTGAGGAAATAAGCTTCAAACTGCCTTCACAATAGGAGGTGGATAATTGTTGATGCACGCAAATGTATACATATTTTTAAAAAAGTGCAGCTGTTCCTAGACCTCTGTATTTGACCAACATTTAAGATTCGTGAGATCTTTGTGCAGCTCTATAAAACTTTGGTTAGACTGCACCTGGAATACTGAGTCCAGTTCTAGTCGCCCTATTAAACGAAATATGCTTTGGAGAGGGTTCAGAGGAGGCTTACCAGGATGCTGCCTGGACTGGAGAGCTTATCTTATGAAGTCAGATTTCGGCCAACTTTCTTTCTTCGTGCTGGAACAATACATTAGCGTTAATTTTCCATAACTCCTGTGATTAATGAAATTTGATCAAGCTGGTAAGCAGCAAACATAATAAGGAGGAGGAGAAGATGATATAAGAAGGGGATTCAAGAAGGAGAAAGGGATATAATGTGAAGTCATGAAAGTTAGCTAGTAGCACAAAGAAGTCAGCGGAACCCGCTAATAAAGAGGTTACAGCTGCACACCACAGGTATTCTACAAGACTGTCCATGGGGTAGTGAATAGCATATCATGCTTTATCATTGAATTAGACTTTTTGGAAGCATTAACATCACTCATAGAGACAAAGATGCGTCATTGCCTGCAATTTATTTTTTTGACTTCATTTCTGTCAGTAATCTGTTTGAATTGTCGGTCAGTGTCATTACTTGTAAACTGCAAATATATTACTTTCAGTATTATGGAATGTTATGTTGGTTGAGAATGGATAAAGTGTATCCAGGCTAACGTTAGAAGTAGTTCAAAAAACAAAAAAAAAGTATTTAATTCTAACCTTACTTTATTTAATTTATAAATTGCGTTAAGAAGCATAGGTAAGATAATCATAATCAATTTTTTCCCTGTATTATGCACGAGCAGTTAACAAAATTTAGAAAACCAATGAATTACCCTAAAAGCATAGATGTATAGAAAGGATTTCAAAAAAAAAATGAATGCAAGGTGAGTTCGTAACGCTAGCTAGGCCAGCATTCATTGCTCATTCCTGGTTGGCCGGAGGGTGTCTGAGCGTCAACTGCATGAAGGTGTGGAGTTAGATTTGGCAGACCGGATAAGGAATACACGTTTACTTCCATTAGTTAAGCAGATGGGAATATCCGATATTTGTCAATAGTCTCTTGGTCATCAGTAGTTTCTTTTTTCCAGATTGTTTAAAAACATCAATTCAAATTCAAATTCAACCAGCTGCCATGGCAGTCTTCAAGCCCAACTGTGGTTCACAATTAATAGCCTAGCGATAATGACACGAGCTCCTTGCTTCCACTGATGTGCTTGTTTATGGCAAGGGGAGAAGATTTACCGATACATATCTGCCACTAATAGCCTGCTGCAGTACTTTTCCCTGAATTGCTCTTCACGAAAACTTGTTAAGGTGCTAATTACAGGATAAGCCAATATTTGATGTCAGGCGGAGGTGTGTACTGCAGATGCTGGAGATTAGAATTAAGATTAGAGTGGTGCTGGAAAAGCACAGCAGGTCAGGCAGCATCTGAGGAGCAGGAAAATCGATGTTTTGGGCAACTTGTTTTGGTTTAATTTTCAGACCAGGTCCATAGACGGTTCTGTGCACACTCTGGAATTCGTCAATTAGAAATTCTGGTACAACTATTGGAGTTATTTTTGAGTGCCTTTAACGATTTTAAATTTACTGTGTTTCGATTCCAGAGGCAGAATTCAGATTTTGGCCAACTTTCTTTCTCCATGTGATTACAATACATTAGCGTTAATTTTCTATAACTCCCTATGATGAATGAAATTTCATTGAAAAGCAAAAACTATTTAATTCTAATTCTTGCTTTATTTAACTTGTAAATTTCGTTGAGAGTTAACACATTCCGAGGAGCAGGAAAATCGATGTTTCGGGCAAACGCCCTTCATCAGGATGCTGATGTCACTTCAACGCTCTGCCGATCATCATGCCCGAACTAAACTACTTTAGCAAACCTTCTGCCTGTATTCGGTACATATCCCGATGTTCCCTCCCTATTCACGTAACAATCCAGATGCCTCTTTATTATAACCAATGTGCCTGCTTCTACCACCTCTTCTGGCAGTACCTTCCAGGCTTCTATCAATCTCTGTGTGAAAAAACTTACCTCGAAAATCTTCCTTAAACTTTTGTACTTTTAACTTGGAACTGTGCTGCCTTGTAATCGAACCTTCAATCCTGGGATAAAGCCTCTGGCTATCCATCCCATCTGTGCCTCTCATAATTTTGTAACCTCCATCAGGTCTCCTCTCAGCTGCCATCTTTCCAGTGAAAGCAATCCTAGTCTGACTAAACTTTCCTCACAGCAAATGCCTTCGAAACCCAACAACATCCTGATGAACCCTCTCTGCACTCTCCCAAATATCCCACGTCCTTTTGGGTGTGTGGCGACCAAACCTGCACACAATACTCCAAATGCAGCAAAGCAAGGTTAATATACCTGACACATGATTGGCCAACTTTTGTTTCTATGCCCTGGCAGATGGAGGCAAGCATGTCATATGCATTCTTAATCACTTTGGCTACCCGTGTTGGCACTTTTAGGGAACGGGGAACATGCATGGCCAGATCCGTCTGCACATTGATATGCCTCAGGGTTCTGCCATGTACACCATAATGCACACTTATATTTGATCCTCCAAAATGCATCACCTCACATTTGTCTGGAGTAAACTCCATTTCCCATTTCCATGTCAACGTCGCCATACGATCTATGTCCTATTATATCCTTTCATAATCGTTGATACCATCCTGCTACTCACATAATAAACTGTCTCTGCCAATATCTGCTCTCAGGATGAGCGATTCCACCACAGAAAATCTCAGATGTCCTCGTAATTTAAGGACTGTAATTTCCCCCTAATGTGATCAGTTGTACCCTCAATCGCATCACCAACATTTCCCGCATTATTCCCATCAAACCCCTCTCCCCATACTAACAAGGATAGATTGCCCTTGGTTCTCACATTCCACACCACCGATCTCCATTTGCAAAGTATCATCAACTACAATTTTCACCACCTACTCTGAGGGCTCACTACCATAACTATATTTCCCTCTCAACTGCATCTACATTCCTTAGGAACCGTTCCCTCCATGACTTTCTCATTAAGTCCACACTCCCCACCTACCCTCTCTCCACACTTGGCACCTTCCTCTGCCGCTGTAAGGGGTGCAAAACCTGCGCACACACCTTACCCGTCAACTCAGTTCGGGACCCTAGAAGATGATTCCAAATCTGGCTGAGATTTACCAGTATATCATCAGACCTTGTCTATTGCATCCACTGCTGTTGATGTGATCTCCTCTACTTCAGAGGGACAGAGCACAAATTTACAAAACAATTCAGAGAACATCTGTGGTCCATGCACACCAACCAACCTCACCTTCCTGTGGCCACTTCAACTCGCACTCCCACCCCCCCCCCCCCCCCCCCCCCACCCCGATGACATGTCCATCCTGGACCTCCTCCATCGCATGCAGAAGACCAACTGCAGACTGAAGAAGGAATACATATATTCCGTCTCAGGAGCCTATAATCACTTGGTTCCACACTGAATTTGCCAGCTTCCAAGTCTCTCCTCCACTCACCCCATCCCAGATACAGCCCTCTGGCTCAGTCTGCCATCTTAACCTGACGTAGATTTCCAACTTCCTTCCCACCTGTCCGCTCTGAACTTCTCAACGATCTATCAATATAACCTCCTACCTCTGCCCAACTGTCACCTTACTATTTGCCTTGACCCGCTTTGGGCACTCAAGGACCAGCCTGACCTTCCAGTTAGCTCCCATTTAAAATATCCTGCCCATTCACTCTCCGTCATGTGAATTATCTCACTCTTCAAATGCCACAGTGAATCAGATAACAACTGGAGTAACAGCATCTGCTCTTGCAACTAAGCAGTTTAGAGCCTAGACGATTCAACATTGAGCTCTTCAATTTAAAATAATCTCCATTCCTATCCCCCTTCCTTCATGCTGCGATGTCCCTTGTCATCCAATGTTCCTGAATCCTGCCAGTCTTCATTCTTGCGGGGTCACGCATGTCCTGCACTTTAATCAACTGGTCTTTAAAAGCCTTCCACATACCAGATATAGATTTGCTCTCAAATAAGTGTTGTTCCAAAAGGGGAGGAGAGACAAAACTGGTAATTGTAGACCAGTGAGCCTTAGGTTATTTGTAAAGTGTTGGAAAATTTATAAGAGATAGGATTTGCAATCATCAAAAAAGGAATAAGTTGATTAGGGATAGTCAACACAGTTTTGTGAGGGTAGGTCGTGCCTCACAAATATTATTGTGTTCTTTAAGAACGTGACCAAACAGGTGGAAGAGGGTAGCGGATGATGTGCTGCATATGTATTTCATGAAGGTGTTTGATAAGCCCAACGTAGGCTATTGCACAAAAAATGGAGGCGTGGGATTGTGAGCGATTTAGTGGTTTGGATCAGAAATTGGCGAGCGGAAAGAAGACAGAGGGTAGTGGTTGGTGGGAAATGTTCATCCTGGAGTTTAGTTACTAGTGGTGGACCGCAAGGACCTGTTTTGGGTCCACTGCTGTTTGTCAATTTTTAAGTGACCAGATGAGGGCACACAAGGATGGGTTAGTAAATTTTGCGGATAGTGCTAAGGTCCGGAGAGATGTGAATAGTGTTGTAGGATGTTGTAGGTTACAGATGGATATTGATAAGATGCAGAGATAGGTTGAGAGGTGGCAAATGGAATGCAACGCAGTAACATGTGAGGTGATTCATTTTTGGACAGAGGAACAGGAATGCAAAGCGCTGGTCTAATGGTAAGATTCTTGGTAGTGTAGATGAGCAGAGAGATCTCGGTGTCCATGTACATAGATCCCTGAACGTTGCCAACCAGGTTGATCGGGTTATTAAGAAGGTATACAGTGTTTTAGCTTTTATTGTTAGAGGGATGGGTCTCGGAACCATGAGATCATGCTGCAACTGTATAAATCACTGGTGTGGCCACACTTGGTGTATTGCTTACAGTTCTGCTCATGGTATTATAGGCAGGATATGGAAGCTTTGTAAAGGTTTCAGAGGATATTTGCTCAGATGTTACCTGGTATGGAAGAAAGGTCATATGAGGAATGGCTGAGGGAGTGAGGTTGCTTTTGTTAGAGAGAATAAGGTTGAAAGGTAATTTAATTGATGTATAAAAGGTAATCAGAAGGTTAGATAGGATGGACTGTGAGAGCTTTTATCCTCGGATGCTGATGGCTAGCACGAGGGGACATAGCTTTAAATTGAGGAGTGATAGATATAGGACAGATGTCAGAGTTAGTGTGTTTAATCAGAGAGTACTGGAGCGTGGAAGGTACTGCCTGCCACAGTGGCCAAATCGCCAAATTTAACAGTATTTAAATGGTCTTTGGATAGACTTATGGACTAGTGGAGTTTAGATAGGCTTCGGATTGATTTCACACATCAGCGCAACATCGAGGCTGAAGAGCCAGTACTGCACTGTAATGTTATATGTTCGAATGTTATATGTTCTATAACTTCTTCCAATCCACTTACCCAGTTCCTTTCCCATTTAAACAACCTAACCCGAGCACTACTCTTGTCTTTTTCCATGAATACTCGAAATATAATGGAGTTATGGTCACTAAGTCCGGCTCATTCCCTATCACCAAGTGTAGTGTGGTCTCCTGTCTGAATGGATTCTGAAGATATGTCTGAAATACCCTCCTTTACGCATATAAAAAATGCTCTTCACCTGAGTCTCTGAGGAAAGTTGAAGTCACCAACCGCAACTACACTGCATTTTTCACACTCCAGCTCAGCAGCTCTGGAAACATTTGTGAAGAGGAATCAGAGTTCACATTTCGGATTCAGTGACCCAACCTTAGAACCTAGGAAGGGTCACCCTACCCGAAGAATAAACTGTGATTTCTCTTAATCGATAATGGCCCATTCATTTACAATTCAGGTAAATCTTATTTCAGGGAAATTTGCAACTGCAGGTGTTAATCTCAATTGAGTACTTAATACAAGAGATACTTCAGTGAACTGAATTGAATGTTTTGAAAGATGGCTGATTTAATAAAAGTGGTATGTGGGGAAATGATTTGATAGTTTTAGTTGGACGATGCATCCCAATAAAAGCAAACGATATAATCCAAGACATTATAACATTTTTTATTCAACAATTATTTAGTTGGTGGAAGCAGTTGATATGTGTCGAAACATTTTTTATTGACCATCAGAGCTTGATAATAGTCGTGAACTTTTAGGGCCATCATCATACCACTTGCTTTTTGTAATTGATGTTAATCATATAGATTCAACGTTGGACGGTGAAAAAGATGTCTTCAACTATAATAATAACCTCTCAAAGCCACAGCATCATGACAATTAACAGAGAGGATAAAATGCATGCGAATCTTTAAAGTTAAAAAAAAAAACAATTTTAAAGGAAGTTACAAAGAAGCAATGAAAGCCTTTGCCATCCAACACATAAATGAAAAGACCAATGGTCTGCATCTGTCTCAATAACGTTTTATAATGGCAAGTTTGAATTTGAACAAATAGTGAATAACTTTCCCATCAGATTCAAGTTCTGATTTGTAAATTGCACATGAAATTGAATCACAAGTGTTGAATGCTTGGAAGAAACTTTGAAGTGAGCAACAGCACAGAAAATGCTTTGCGGAAGGGAATGCAATAGTTGTTATCAGACGTATCTTTAGGACCAGAACTAAGTGGTCTGCTTCGTTCTGAATTATGTAACTGCAAAAGTCAGATTGTGGCACTTGTTGATATAAACACCAAAGCTGAGTGTCATTAAGGGGAGGAGGAGGGAACATGATAATAATCTTGAATTGGTTTGCACCAGCCTAGCTGTCACAGTGTAGTTTGTCAAAACAGTAAATATGGAATAGATTATAGCTGAGAAAATTCTCATATTTTCAGTATTAGCTTTACTTTAATGATGATAGATCAAGGTGAAAACTGTTACCCAGACGTTGAATGCGTGTCAATTAGATGTTGTTGGCCACAGTGTCAGAATGCATTAAACCACAATTCATACTCTCATATATTCTTCAGTCTACCATTCTCCTCAAGCAAACATTTTACTGGTTATTCCATACAGAACTGGAGATTATATTGGGGGATATCAGGCAGTATGTACTCACTTGTTAATGTTTTAAAAATGTGGCATACACATAATAATGTTACATAAATGAATTTTATGCTATGGAATATAGCACATAAATTTTGTTGGTTTACATTCTGCTGCTTACAGTTTTATTTATTGTATTTATTAAAGAATCTGTTTGACTGGGAAGAGAGTTTGTGACAAGTAACTGGAAAGTTGGGGACTTTCTTACAGGCAGAATAGTTGCATCTTGTGTGTACCTTTTTGACTTTGCTTATCACAGACAGAACCTATTTTCGCTTTATCATACCTTATTTATACCGAATTTCCCTCTCCATTCCTACTTCGCTATGAGTATTTTTTTTTTATCTTTTTTTCTGAAAACTGTTGATGTTGCGCCTCTTTTGCCTCCATCAACAGCTCAAAAAATAAATATTCATTAACCTCTGTGAGTCCTGGAAAAAAGGAATTCATAACCGATTCGAAAAGTTAATTCTGCTTCATTCTCCAAAGATGTTATTGGACAGGTTGTGTTTATGCTTAAGAAAATCGTTTGATTAACGTGCATATTTTAAATGCACTCCTCTATCACCATGATAAAGGCAGCAAGGTATCGAAAGCATATACAGAAATCTCTCGCCAACGTCATTAAAAAAAACCCAAATCGCAATTTCTACCCAATAAAAAGAATAAAAGCTGAGAGGCACAAGAATTTGGGCGCTCAGTCCAAATTTCTGTTAGCAATAACCTGGAAATATACTGTTATTCTTCCCACTACCGTCAGTTTAACACTCAATGCATTCAACATACGCTTTAATGGCACTTTGACAGCATCTTCATCGCAAAAGCTACAGCACATACAAGAAACATGGGCTCACTTTCTGATTAGCCATTTTGGATTCTTAATAAATGGTCGTCTTACCAGCAAAGGTTAAAGAATCTAATAACACAAAACAAAACCTTTCTCAGTAGTGGCTGAATCTTTTCTATTTTGGTCATTCCAGCCTCAAATTGGTAAGTCACTAATGGCAATTGTGTATTGCATTGGGCAGAGGTAATGAAATCTTCTGGAGGGAGTATGGATTCATGCTTCAGGTTTCACTGTGTCAGTCGCTCTTCTAAATTAAAGTTCCATTTCCGGGCAAATGGACACAGCACAGATTCGAGAAATGGCTTATTCACTTATGGGTGAAAAGCGTGTCTCACTGAAGTGCAATGTCAGAAATCAACGTGCATGTGCTTCAATTCACGAGTATTCGTCCTATCAAAGTATTGGATCTTCAGTAAAAGCCAAGTGAGCATAAAGAGTCTGGGGAATAAATCAAAAACGGTTATTATCTGAGAAATAAATGAACAGTGCGCAGCAATACCACAATTCCACCTTATAACCCTTCAGTTGGAAGTATCTTTATCTCCATACAGCCGTTGTTATTTCCAATTAATTTCAACAGATAAGAAGAAATGGATGAGTATTTTCCAGATATCCATGCCGCTCAATGTGTCATGTCTGTACTCATGCATGAGCTTATTTTAAGCCTTTTTACCGCTTGGCACAAACCCAGAACAGAGCAAATGATTCTCACTTCTATCCATAGACATGTTTTAAACAAACCAATCATTACAGCTAGATCTATTGTTCTTCCGTACATGATCTCGATATCTGTATTGGCTGTTCTCAGAATACAATTTCTTTTTATCCTGCAGTCTTTGCATAGAATATACATATTGTAATTATATATAACTGCAGATATTAAATATTAAAATTTCCATTTTCATTTGCTTTCACTGAGAACATAGAACACAGAACATTACAACGCAGTACAGTCCCTTTGAACTTTGATGCTGCACTGATCTGTGAAACGTTTCTGAAGTCCACCTAAGCTACGCTATTCCATTTTCATCCATATGACTATCCAATGAACATTGAAATGCCAATAAAGATGGCGAGTTTACTACTGTTGCAAGGCAATGTATTCCATGCCCCTATTTAGTCTCTGAATAAATAAACTAACTCTGATATCTGTCCTATATCTGCCAACCCAGAATTTAAATCTCTGCACCGTCATGCTAGCCATCACGGCATGGTGGCACAGTGGTTAGCACTGCTGCCTCACAGCGCCAGAGACTCGGGTTCAATTCCCGCCTCAGGCGACTGACTGGAGTTTGCACGTTCTCCCCGTGTCTGCATGGGTTTCCTCCCACCAAAGATGTGCAGGGTCAGGTAAATTGGCCGTACTAAATTGCCTGTAGTGTTAGGTAAGGGGTAAATGTAGGGATATGGGTGGGTTTCGCTTCGGCGGGTCGGTGTGGAATTGTTGGGCCGAAGGGTCTGTTTCCACACTGTAATCTAATCTAAATCACCATCTGAGGAAAATAGCTCTCACTGTCCACCCTGTCTTACCCTCTCATTATTTTATATGTCTCAATTAAGTCACCTCTCAACCTTCTTCTCTCCAACGAAAACAGCTTCAAATTCCTCAGTCTTTCATCGTAAGAACTTCTCTTTGTTCTAGACAACAGCCGAGTAAATCTCCTCTGAAACCTTTCTAAAGCTTCCACATCCTTCCTATAATGAGGCGACCAGAACTGTCCACAATCCTCCAAGTGCTGCCGCATCAGAGTTTTACGCAGCTGCAGCATGAACTCATGGTTCTATAACCCAATGGTCTACTAATAAAGGCTAACACACCGTATGCCGTCTTAAAAACCCGATCAATCTGGGTTGCAACTTCCAGGGATCTATGTGCATGGACTCCGAGGTCTCTCTGCTCGCCCACACTACCACGAGTCTTATAATTAGTCCAGTACTCTGCACGTCTTTTGCTCTTTCCAATGTGAATCACTTCACACTTTTCTGCATTAACCTCCATTTGCCACCTCTTAGCCCTGCTCTTCAGCTTATTTGTCCCTTTGTAAAATGATAAATAGTGGCATCTTGCATTGATTATAAATCTATCACGATAATCGTTTCTGTCAAAAGTTCCATAAAACTAGTGTAAGGATTTACACATTTTGATGAGAAAACGAAAATCAATTTTCATGCACTTACCTCTTGCTTTGCAACATGTATTCGAAATTCTGATTTCTCACTGGTGTTCCAGTTACCTGATGTAACGAAATCAGTTAGATCATTTTAAAATTACATTGCACTAATTAGGTTCCTTGAGGTAAGAATAGAAGAACACAAGAACATGAATAATTTGTAGCATTAAAGGACACATCCTACCTAAGTCACAATTCCTGCAGCGGCATCCCATGAAAACAGTAAGCATCACGACAAGGACAAGCATCACCATTATAGCCCCAGGAAACATCAAAAGGCAAGTGATGTGTGGTGGTTCTAAGGAAGACAGAGATACAGCTAAAATGCACATTAACAACGGATGCGAATGACAGCTCAGGAGACGCATCAATGCAAAAATAGCTGGCGATTCTGGCTCGATTGTGCAACTCATATTTGTCCTGAATTAAATTAAATCGAAGACAGACGGAAACATGGAGAGAGAAAAAAGGAAGGAGAGGCATGCCTGGAAAGAAACAATCGCAGAATCGTAGAGTCATACAGATGTACAACACATAAAGAGGCCGTTCTTTCGAACTTGTCCATGCTATCCATACACCCACTTTAATCCAGTCTTATTTTGCCAGCATCTGGCCCATATCCCTCTAAACGTTGCTATTCATATAACCCTCATGATGGCTTTTAGATATTGTAATTGTAGCAGCGTCCACCATTTCCTCGGGTAACTCACTCCATATACCCATGATCCTCTGCATGAATAAGTTACCTCTCAGTCCCTTTTCAATCTATCCCCTCTCAACTTAAACCTTTTCCCCTACTCTGTAGAAAAGACCTTGGGTCTTCACTCGCCACATGTCCTTCATGATTTTATAAACTTCTGAATGATCACCTCTCTACCTCGGACACTCCAGGCAACATCAACCACAACCATTAATACTTTACCTATAGCTCAAACTCTTCAAACACGGAACCTTCCTTGCAAATCTTTTCTGAACTTTTTAAAGTTTCGAACCTTCCTTGCAAATCTTTTCTGAACTTTTTAAAGTTTCGCACAGCCTCTCTTCATCAGAGAGATCAGAATAGAAGGGAGTATTCCAAATGTGGCCTAAACAATGTCGTGTACAGGTGCAATATTATTTTCAATTACTAGACGCAGTGTACTAACTCACAAGTAGATCAAAAGCCTTCTTTACAATCCTCTCTATGCACGATTCCCATTTTCAGTAGTTGTGAACCTGCACTTCAACGTTCTTTGTTCAGCAACACTCACAGGACCTTACCATTATCTGTATAAGTCCCTCCCTGGTTTGCCTACAAAAATGCAGCACGTCATCTTTATCTAAATTGAACTCCATCTGCCACTCCTTAACCCATTAGCCCATTTGACCAACGTCCAATTGTACATTGAGTTAACCTTCTTGGTTGTCCACTACACCAACAACTTTGGTGACATCTGAACATCTACTAATCATGCCTCCTATGTTCGCATCCAAATCATTTACCTAAATGGAAAAAAAGCAGGGGACATAGCACCAATCCTTGTGGCACACCAATTGTCACAGGCCTTCAATTCAAAAATCAACCATCCACCGCGAGACTCTCTTTTCTACATTCAGGCCAATTATGTTTCCAAATGTCTAACTCTCCCTGCATTCCATGTGATCTTACTGGTGTCCGTTTTATAGAACAACAGAACTTTGCAAGTATCATCCTGTTCGGCAGAATGTACATTTGCAAATTTCTACAAATTGCTGTATTAACGCAAAATCTAAACGTCTGTTTGTACTTCTACATCTGTTTATCTGTTCCAAACAACAGCTGCTTTTCTCGTTTCTGTTGCACATCGTTTCATCCATATTGCCAGTTTTATATTTTCCGTAACAAACAATAATTTGTGTCTGTTGAGAAGGGTGAAGATTTTGAAGTGTGAAGATATTGATGTGTGAGGCACAAATTTATTGAATTACATAAAGTTCACATCGCCTTTCATCATTTAATCTTAAAGTGTTCGCTTAGAAATGCTATCTGAAATATTTTTGACATCAGTTCCATAAATATTTACATCCCTCACAACCAGTCCTCGCCCCAATTTATAACTTTTCATGACTTGAATGGTGATTTGAAGTCAAAATCTTTATCCAAAACCCATTTTGCTTTCCACAACTATATTCAACTAAATAATCCTTAATTATCTCTGTTGGATGAAATATTTTGTGGACTCTTTTTTTCCCAATAGCAGGTGATTGGCGCTATGTGGAAAAAAAGTTCAAATTATGTAAATTCACATAGGCTGATAAGGACCAAAGTGAAGGATAAAAGTTTACATCAGCAAACACAGAGTTGCAAAGCAATATAACAAGTGATGGATTACGCCAAACGAATATTGATTTACTCAAACTTTAAGCATGATGGACCGATATGCTGCTCAATTGCAAATGTATATACATGCAGTGGAGAACATTCAAGAAAATGATTTACTGTAGTGAGACGAGAAGATAATGTTTGAACCAATTAAAATAATTGAAAAACCTATCTTTTGTTGTTGCTCTGAAAGAGGAACTCGGCTTGTGAAATAATTTGATAGGATAGTATTGGACAACATCTTTTGACGTGGACATGAAGCACTCAGATTTCTTAAATACTCGTGGGATAAAGACAGCCAAATATTGTGATAGCTTCATCAAAATAAATATTTTGGAAGATCCTTGAACGAACAGTTAAATAAATGTTAATTTCGTTTTAATCACTGATTGTTTTTAGCTACATTATGTATTTCTGTGATATGAATGCTATGAAACACAGAGAACAATTCAGAAATATTATCAGAGAACGTAGTGAACTCGAATTAGATCATTCTTTTTCCATTTTAAGCAGAAGACGGTCAGACCATGCATTACTTCAACGGATTCTCATAATCATTCAATAAGTTAAATTTCGATTGAGTTATCTGAAGGAGGTAATTGTTTGAAAATTCAGACATTGATGCAAAGAAAGGGAGCACCGTTAATGGATGAAAGCACGTATTATTCACAATAAAATCTAATATTCAAATTAACCCGAAAGATCAACTGTGATGTCCAATATTTACCTCTCTGATATAAGAGCTTTTCACTGACAAGAATTGCAGTTGAGTTGATTTGAACTGAGCAAGTACAGACAGTATCATATTTCCACGCTTCTGCTGGAACTCTGATGTGACTTATGATACTGTATGCCGTGGCAGAATTCATTGTCACAAAATCTGACCAACCCTTAGCATCCCAAGTGGATATATTCCAGTCGATGACAGCAGTATCGGATATCACGTTGCTCACTAAACACATCAATGGGACAAATTCCAAAGGAAACATTTCATCCAGCGGTGTAGACAAAATGATTATTTTGGGTCGGCCTGATGATTTTGGGAGATAACATAAAAATATGAGTTAACGTTGTTGATTATTGATAGTGAAATCTGTAAGTCTGTTGCTATTCTTACCTGTTATGAGGACTTTTGATCCATTTCCGAATACTAAGGGGTTAAGGTACGATTTCCTATTGGAGCAGTAATATATACCAGAATCATTTCTCTGGATATTGCGAATCACAAGCGAATACTCAGTGGATTTGTTGTTCACTTCTCCAGAAAATCTTCCATCTGGAGGTAAGTGCTTGCCCACGGTGTAAACGAATTGCAAACGTTCTCGCAGCTGTTGTTTATACCATAGAACGGCATCATAAATCAACTGACCCGTATGACAATGCAATTTAACTGTGTTTCCAATTGAGACCATCTGATGCGCTGGCATCTGCGGGAACGTTTTCTGAGGGACAGTAACTATAAAACAGAGTGTATTACAAACAATTCTGATGAGCTTCACAAAATTGCCTGCTTAGCACAGATTTTATGGTTGAAGTGTGGAAAGCATCATTTTTCCGGAATGACTATAAATCAAAATAACGAATTATATAAATCGATAATTGAGAAACTTGAATCAATAGGAGGAGAAAGAAATAAAGAACGAAGGAACGATAGAAAGAACCTATACCAGCAATGAAAATACTTATAACTACGGTCATAAATTCAAAGTGGAAAAAATAAGTTTGCACAGAGGGGCAGAGGATGATCTGGCAAATAGCAATTCTATAATTAACGTAATTACTGTTTCCATCACTTTGATGGAAGACTGAATACTGACCCAGAGCTGTAAATTGACTTTTCACCCGGTTCCCCTTTTACAACCCACGAAATATGCTAAAACTGTTTAATTTACAGTCATTTGAGAGTAGAGTTCTTCGTCACAAATAATTCAGCACTTAAGAATTCTCTTGACCAAATTTCTCTTTCATCGTTCACCAGAAGTACACTGAAATTTTAAAGTAAGTCAGTCAAACCTGCCAAAAGCTGAAGCAGCGTGCAGAGAGGTAAGATATTCATTGCCTGTCGGTGAAGTTCTCACTGTGACATTTAAAATGGCTTATTTTCTTTGTGGACCACAGCCTTGAGGCAATACAAACTAAAATGCACAGCTGTAGCAATTATCTTCAGCATTGAAAAGTAGCTGATGGAAAGTACAGAATCATTTACATGATCATTGTGGGTTTCCTGTTTACATGTTAACCATCCCCGTTTGCAAAGGTCATTCGATCACCATGCAGTTTGCTAAAAGAAAAAAAAAAGCTTTTTTTTTCTGCCACCAACTTATCATCATAAATCAACCTTCTGTCTGTTTCATTCCCTCTTGGTTTTGCTCCTATTCATCATCAAATATCTATCACTGGGTGGGTGTCAGCTCCTTTCCGAAGCAAGAGGACATTGTAAATTCACCCTTCCATTAATTGAAGCACAGAAGTCAGAGGCAGTAGCAGTGTCTGTGTTAACTAAATACTGTACACTCTGAGATAGCCTTTCGAATGAGATCTTAAACGAAGGCAACTTTTGTTCTTACAAGAGATCAGAAGCATTATCTTGCCAGACTTTATCAAGAGGTCGAGGTGAATTACCCTGTCAGTCTTAGACGAATCATCTCCAACTTACTTTTTGTTGCATTACTTTTCTGCAAGACTGCTTTATAGCAAATCCTGACGCAGTCCATTAGACCTTGACAACATTTTCAAATCTTAAAAACTTGTCATGCAAGTAGTTTGCAATGTCCTTCCTGCATGAATATGTGTTAACTTTCAACTGTGTTTCTCTCCTTTCTGCTGTTAAACATTTATATCAACAACCCTCAGATTGATTGATACTGTATAGTAAGACGCTCAAACTCGATTCGACTTGAACTATTCAGTAGAATTGTGCACGCCATGCACCAGCAACTGCAAATTTTTATCCCTTTTTGTATATTCTGAAAGCATTTGGTGGACAAAAATAATTATCTAAATCAATCTGTATCATGTCATCAATTATATTCTAACAATCATGTTTAATTAGATCTCAAACACAGATATATTACACATAGATAAGGAATGTATTTACAATTAGCGTTTATTTGAATCTGAGCTAATTATGATATGAAAAATAATATGCCAGCAAATATTTTTGCAAATAATTGTTATGCTTCGATTGATATAATCAATCGGGAGAATAAGTTAGAATATGTTTACAAGGCATTTTTTGAATCAATATGATAGTCGTACACAAGTGAACAATGTTACACCTGAGTGTTAAGAGGGCACAAATAACTCATAATTAGGATACTTATTCACAATTGGTTGTACATTAGAATATATCTATTACATGAAGGTAGAGTCATTTAATTTATAGCTTACGTTGAAAATGACAAAAAAGGCTTCACTTGATCTTGGCAAATATAATACTGAGGAACAGCTGCATAGATATTATTAACTATTCAAAAGAAATCATGTAAGTACAGGCACAAACCCATAAAGATACCCATCATTGGTTAATTCAATATTAACAATAAACTATGCACATTTTCTTTGCTCATGAGTTCTAGGGCATTGACGTCATAGGTGTAACAAGTTCAAAATTAACCAGATAATTAGCTACATTGTCTAAGAATTTTACAGTGAACTCTCAAATGGACCATCCAAAGCAATAAAAGGAAAAGCCATAGTGGTATACAAATCCCATAGTATATTCTTAGGTAATGCTGAAACAAATGCTAAGAGAATTTGCGTTACTGCTTATAAATGTTAAAATGAGTTATTTCGAATAAATTCGTGATGACGCCATGTGTTATTAACCCTGCACTCCATGCAAAATCATCTGAAGGCTTATGTTTATTACACCACTATGAGAACTGGTAGAAATTAAAGCACAATGAAGAATGCTATGATCAAATATAAACGTAAAGGCAACAAAAGCCTGTTAGGAGGCCTTACGGGATGTTAAAAATATATCTTGACTGTGCTGAGAATACTTCATGCAAAAGAGATTTCAGGTTAGGAGTTGAAAAAATCTGGAGGAGTTTGTTTACGTTCTTTGCCAATTACATTAAATTTTTATCTATCTGCAAGATAATGCGCTATTCCTTCAGCACATTTTGATTTTTTCTGGAGCACTACTGCCGGCCTACGACTGTATTGAAGCAGGTTGGCAACTGGAAGCGCGGGGTAATTTTTACAGACATGGCACAGATGTTCGACAAAGCTATTAGCCAACCTGCATTTCTTTTCTGCATGTAAAGGAGAACGTATTGTGAGCAGTGAATGCTAATCGATTTAGGTAAAGGTTAATCGCTGCTTCAATTGAAAAGTGAACTTGGGTCTTCGATCATGTGAAGGGAGCAGGTAAATTGACAAGTGTTAGACCATCTGCAATTGCATGTGAAGTTGTTCTGGGTGTGTGACGATGGTTTACGATTGGAGCACCATGTTCCAGAGGAAATGGTGCCTGTAAATGCTGTTAAGGGACACAAGTTAAAAAAAATTCTGATGGTGGGTTCTTGCCAAAGGTGGCAGCTAATGATCCTTTGAATATGGAGGCTGCTGGTGTGGAAACAGAGGAAACTCTTTCTTTGTGGTGGTGTGGATGGCGTAAGGGCAGTAGTACAGGAAATGGGTTGGCTATGGCTCAGGGCACTCTCAAGCATGGAATCCTCAGTTGAGGGAAATGATAAAATTTTTTTGAGACTCCCTTTCAGAAAGTAGCATTGACAGAACAGATATGTCGGAGATGGAGGATCTGGGACAATGCAATGTTTATCAATATAGGAAGTAGCGTATGCGGCTATGTAGCCAAGGCAACTCTGGGATTTGGTTGGTTTGTAATGAATATCAGTGGCCTCCTTACCTCTAGAAATGGAAACAAGAATGGGGCGTGTGGTCTCAGAGACATATTAGGTGAATGTGCATAAAGGATAGAAATTGGAAGCAATATTTATATTTTTTTTCAAATTCTGCACGAGAGTGGAAAGCAGTAGTAATAATGTAATCGATGTGCTACAGAAAGAGCTTTTGGGAGTAGGACCTAGGTCATCGAGTGTTCGAGCTAACTCACAAAGCAACAAACAAACTGGTGCCCATGCAGATATTTATACACACATGTTTGTGCTTAACAAATGAGAGGAAATAAAGGTGAAGTTGTTCAAATGAACAGTTCTCTTTGTGAAGAATCAGAGAGCCCTCAGGCCATCTTCCAACCACTGTCTGGTTGAAAGAAAATCCGGAAACCCACCTCTCATGCCCAATATTTTAAAAATCATGCATCATCACCTAAGGGGAAACGCTGCTTCATATCCTGTCCATAACCCTGGTATTCTTTTGCACCTCAATCAGGTTTTCTTGCTGGTTTCTCTGCTTCAAAGAAAGCAATCAAAACCTATCCAGACTCTTTTCATAGCTAAACTGCTCTAATGCAGACTACGTCCTGATGAATGAAGTCTCCATTCCCTCCAGGTCAAATATATCCTCATTACGCTTACATTTCGAGAAAGGTGATGTACAGCTGCACTATTGCGAGAGCTCCTGAGAGGTATGGTGAATAGTTTCAGAGGGTGGGTTATGTGAGAAGAATTATTTAAAATAGAGAATTATTCTAATTGTAATGGAGGCAAATGAAATTTCATGTTGGGTCCTGTACTGATTAGAACCAAGTGGATCCTGTTTACTATGACACACTTGATTCGATCTGTTAATCCCACCCAATCAGGAAGGCCAGCTGACCAATATAGACAAGCAATTATAAAGGTAAAAAAAAGAAAAAAATCGAAAAAAAAAATAACAGGAATGCTAGAGTTTCTGTTCACTTTAAAAAAATACACAAGCAATTCAGGTCCAGGCAGCTGGCAGTGAAGAGGGTCATTATGACCGATTGCCTTCCCCGCTTCGGTGGGTGCATTCGAGCCCGGGTGTCTCTGCAGAAGTGGCACACGGTGCCCACCAACACCCTTGAACTGTTCAGGGAGAGGTGGACGCTGCAGCGAGTGGAGTGAATTATTTCCCCCTCCAACTCTATTTCGATTTAATCCCTGCCCTCCCCTTCACTGCTTTATCACGCAGCATCGCTCTTTGATATGAAGGGCACTGCTTGTTACTGGCTACTCGGATGTTTCTTTGCTTCCTGTTGGTGGAAACTGAATAAAGATTCGTGCACCTTGTGTGTTTCACTGTGCCTTACACTTGTACATAGAAAAACGAAAGACAACCAATTCTAAAAAAATGAACAAGAATGCGAGAGGTTTTGTTCACTCTTTAAAGAAAGACAAGCAATTCAGGTCCAAGCAGCCGGCAGTGAAATGGGTCAGAATGGCCGATTGCCTGCCCGCTTTGGTGGGTGCGTTCAAGGCCTGGTGTCTCTGCAGAAGGGGCACACGGTGCCCACCAACACTCTTGAACTGTTCAGGGAGTGGTGGGCGCTGCGGGGATTGGAGTGCATTTTTCCCCCTCCAACTCTATTTTGATTTAATCCCTACCCTCCCTTCACTGTTTGATCACGCATGTGATGTTCTTTGATGTGAAGGGCACTGCTTGTCACTGGCCAGTTGGGTGTTTTCTTTCTTCCTAGTGGTGGAAATTGAATATAGATACGTGCACGTTGTGTCTTTCACAGTGTCTCACATCTGCACACGCACAACATGGCTGCTGGGGAAAAAAATAGAGAAGCAATTCAGGTCCAGCCACCGCGCAGTGAAGTGGGTCATTATGGCCGATTTCCTGCCCCGCTTCACTGGGTGCGTTCTAGCCCGGGTGTCTCTGCAGAAGGAGCACACGGTGCCCACCAACATCCTTGAGCTGTTCAGGGAGAGATGGGCGCTCCAGGGAGTGGAGTGCATTATTTCCCCCTCCAAATCTATTTTGATTTAATCCCTGCCCTCCACTTCACTGTTTGATCACGCACCATTGTCCTTTGATGTGAAGGGGACTGATTGTCACAGGCCACTTGGGTGTTTCCGTTCTTCCTGGTGGTGGAAATTGAATATAGATTCGTGCACCTTGTGTCTTTCACTGTGTCTCACACCTGCACACACACAACTTGGGTGCTGGGGAAAGGGGGTAAAAAAGGAAAGAAAAATGAACAGGATTGTGAAATAAACAAAAAAAAAGACAAGCAATTCAGGTCCAGGCAGCGGGCAATGAAGAGGGTCATTATGCCCACTCGTCTGTCCTGCTTCAGTGGGTCCGTTCGGGGCTGGGTGTCTCTGCAGAAGGGGCACACAGTGCCCACCAGCACCCTTGAGCTGTTCAGGGAGACATGGGCACCACAGGGAGTGGAGTGCATTAATTCCCCCTCCAAATCTATTTCGATGTAACACCTGTCCTGACCTTCACTGTTTGATGACGCAGCATTGCCTTTTGATGTGAAGGGCACTGCTTGTCACTGGCCACACGGGTGCTTCCTTTCTTCCTGGTTCTGGAAACTGAATAAAGATTCGTACACCTTTGCCTTTCACTGTGTCTCACACCTGCATACACACAACATGGGTGCTGCGGAAAAAAATAATTAGCACTATCGCAATTAGGCCGTAGTGTCGGGGTAATAAAAAAATAGACAAGCAATTCCGGTCCAGGCAGCGGGCAGTGAAGAGAGTCTTCATAGCCAATTTCCTGCCCCACTTCGGTGGGTGTGTTCGAGCCCGGGTGTCTCTGCAGAATAGGTACACGGTGCCCACCAACACCAGTGAGCTGTTCAGGGAGAGATGGGCACTGCAGGGAGTGGAGTGCATTACTTCACCCTCCAACTCCATTTTGATTTAATGCCTGCCCTCCTATTCACTGTTTGAGTACACAGCATTGCCTTTTGCTGTGAAGGGCACTGCTTGTCACTGGCCACTCGGGTTTTGTTTTCTTTCTGGTGGTGGAAATTGAATAAAGATTTGTACACCTTGTGTCTTTCACAATGTCTCACAGCTGAACACACACAACATGGGTGCTGGGGGAGGAAAAAGAAAAAACAAACAAACAAAAAGTAAACAGGAAATTCAACATGGGCGCTGGGGAAAATATAAGAAAACAAAAGTGTCACTCAAAGGAAAAAAAAGGCAAGCAATTCAGGTCCAGGCAGTGGGCGGTAAAGAGGGTCATTATGGATGATTTCCTGCACCACTTCAGTTGGTACGTTCGAGCCCGGGTGTCTCTGGAGAAAGGGCACGCAGTGTCCTAATGCTGTTCAGCGAGAGGAAGGCACCGCTGGGAGTGGAGTGTATTATTCCCCCGTCCACGTCTATTTTGATTTATTCCCTGCCCTCCCCCTCACTGTTTGATCACGCAGCATTGCAGTCTAAGAAGGGCACTACTCGTCACTGGCCACTCGAGTGTTTTCTTTTTTCCTGATGGTAGAAACTGAGTAAAGATTCGTGTACCTTGTGTCTTTCACTGCGTCGCTGGGGAAAAAAACAAAATAAGCACTACCGCAGTTAGGTGGTCGGGTGGGGAAAGCAAAAGAAATTTTAAGAAAGACAAGCAATTCAGGTCCAAGCAGTGGGCTGTGAAGAGGGACATTATGGATAATTGCCTGCACCACTTCGGTGGGTACGTTCGAGCCCGGGTGTCTCGGCAGAAGGGGATTTGAATAAAGAATTGTTCTCCTTGTGTCTTTCACTGTGTTTCACGCCAGCATGCACGCAACATGGGTGCTAGGGAAAAATAAGCACTACTGCAGTTAGGTGGTAGTGTGGGGGAAATAAAAATGAAATAAACGGGGCATTATCAGTGTGCAGGGAATGACTCTGCTCTTTAAAGAAGAGAGGAGAGGAGACTGATTTTTCTTCATGTCCTCGCACTAAGGAGGAGTTTATTTTGAAGTACTTTGTTTCCACTTTATTGTTTATTGAGATTGTTTGCTTTCTGGATTTCCTTAAAGAAAAATAGACGGACAATTCATGTCCAAGCAGTGGACAGTGAAGAGGGTCGTTATAGCCGCTTGCCTGTCCCACTTCTGTGGTTATGTCAGAGCCCAGGTGTCCCTACAGAAGGAGTATGCGGTCTCTAACAACTCCTTCTAGCCGTTCGGGGGGAGGTGGGAATCGCAGGGAGTGGTGTATTTTATTTCCCGCTCCAAATCTATTTTAATTTAATCCCTGCCCTCCCCTTCACTTTTTTGATCATGCACATTACTTTATGAAGTGTAGGGCATTTTTTTGTCATTAGCCAATAGGGTGTTTACTTTCTCCCTGGTGGTGGAAATTGAATAGTGAGTTGTACACCTGTTATCTTTCATTTTATCTCACACCTGCACACAACCATCATGGATGCTGGGGGGAAAATAAGCACTGACGCATTTAGGTGGTAGTGTGGGGGTAAAAATAAAATTTAAAAAAATTGAAAATATAACCGGGAGATTTGCAATCTCCTCAGTTTAGGTGACTGACTCCACAGAAAGAAAATAAAAATATATCAGGCGCTTTAGAATCGCGCAGTATTGCCCTTTGATGAGAAGGGAATTGCTTGTCCGTGGCCACTCGGGTGTTTCTTATCTTCCTGGTGGTGGAATATAAATAAACTTTTGCACACTTGTTGTTTTCAATGTGTCCTTCACCTGAACATGCACGACATGGGTGCTGGGGAGAAATAAGCACTACTGCTGTTAGGCAGCAGTGTGGAGAAAAAAATAGACAGACAATTCATGTCCCCAGCAACGGCCCGTGAAGTGGGTCGTTACGGCCGATTGCCTGCTACTCTTCCATGGTTCTGTCAGAGCCCAGGTTTCCCTGAAGAAGGAGCACGCAGTGTCGACCACCTCCCTCGAGCTGTTCAGGGAGAGGTGTGCACCACAGGGAAATAGTGCTTTATTTCCCCCTCCATCTCTATTTTGATTTAATCCCTACCCTCCCCTTCACATTTTTGATCACGCAGCATTGCCCTTTGGCGAGAAGGGCATTGTTTGTCACTGGTGACGCGGGTATTTCTTTTCTTCCTCGTGGTGGAAATTGGATAAAGATTTGTACACCTGTTGTCTTTCACTGTTCTAACAACTGCACACACACAACATGGGTGCTGGGGAAAATACAAGCACTACTGCCGTTCGGTGGTAGTGTGGGGCAAATGGAAATAAAAGAAAAATATAAATAAAGGACAGGCAATTCAAGTCGAAGCAGTCGGCCATGAAGGGGGTCGTTATGGCCGATTGCCTGCCGGTCTTCAAGGGTTATGTCAGAACCCGGGTGTCCCTTGAGAAGGAGCACATGGTATCTACTAACGCCTTCGATCTGTTCAGGTACAGGTGATCACCGCAGTGGAGCATTTTGTTTCTCGCTCCAACTCTATTTTGAATTAATCCCTGCCCGCCCCTTCACTTTTTATTTGATTATGCAACATTACCTTTTGATGAGAAGGGCTTTGCTTGTCACTGGACATCCTGGTGTTTCCTTTCTTCATGGCTGTGTAAACTGAATAACAAACTTGTACATCTTTTGTCTTTCACTGTGTCTCACACTTGGACACACAACATGGGTGCTGGGGAACATATAAGCACTACTGCAGTTGGGCGGTAGTGTGGGAGGAAGAAAGAAAAAATATATAACCAGGAGATTTAAAGTCTTAAAAAATAACCAGGATATCAAGAATCAGTTCAGTTTAGGGGACTGATTATGTGCTGGCTTGTCCACAGTCGGTGTTACCGCTGCTTTTGGTTTCTGCTTGTTTCTAAGGAGGAGCGTTTTATTTTTCTTTCCCCTTATTTAGCGAACACATTTGCTCTTTTGTTTTATTTTTTGTTTTTTGTTGTGTTTGTTTTTTTTCCATTGTGGAACTGCACTCAGCTTAACAAGCGATTACCGCTAACACTGCTGCTGCTGAAGCCCGGGCCTACTCCGATTGCTGCAGCCTGGGACTTGTCTACACTTCAGCACAACTGCTGCCACCTGGGTCCTGCCTGCACTGCTGGTGCCTGGTCCCCACCTACACCTGGGCCTTTTGCTGGTCCTGCCTGGGCCTGTTGCTGTTACCTGGCCCCAACCATGCCTGGGGCCTGCCTCCATTGCTGCTGCCTAGGGCCTGCCTGCGTCACTGCTGTTTGGGACTTGCCTTGTCCAACCACCCCATGTCCTAAGACCACCGCTGCTGCCTGAGGCCTGTCTTTGCCACTGCAGTGTAGGGTGTACGTTTCACGCTACTGCCTGGAACTTGCGTTGATTCCCTCCCAAGGAGTTAAGAACACCACTGTTGCCTGGGTGCTGCCTCCAACACTGCTGCCTGGGACTTGCCTGATCCCGCGCCGGACAAAAAACCACTGCTGCCCCAGGCACCTGACTAAATGCCTGGGGTCAAGGCTACCCGCATCCGAACATGACCACCGAGGCTTACAGTAAGGCCATGTTAGTGTGGTCGGTCTGCTAGTCATTATCGCTGCAGCCTCAATGTACAGAAAGGCATTATTTTTCCTGAAGACTGAGCAGGCAGTCCACCTAGCCGTGGAGAAGGGGCTCACTGTGGGTGGGACATACCTACCTATCGACCCTTTGGAGGTCATGGCACAGACGGTCATGATCTCCAACGTCCCACACTTTATTGCCAGTGAGCTTCTTCTCCCCCATCTTCAAACAATGGACGAAATCCGGTCAAGTGTCCAACCGTTCTTGCTCGGTCTGAAGGACCCCACCCACTGACACATATCCTCCTTCTGACGCTAGGTATTCATTTGACTGGCCTGGGTGGAGGTCACGATTGCTCATTTGCCCTCATCCACGGGGGTGAGGCCTACTGCGCCTTCAAGGATATGGACAGCCTGCAGTGCGACTTGTGCCACGAGATCGGATACATCAGAAAGAATTGCCCTACCTAGGAGGCTGCCCAGCACATCGCGAAGGTGCCTCTATGGCTGCAACAGCATCACGGCAGTGCGGGAAACATGACCCCTACACTCCCGCTCCTGTGCCTGTACCTTGCCACGTTCATCCTCCCCTCACCGGAATATCCGTACCCCTTAACTCAGTCCCTGAATCTCACCTCGTGGTATCAATTCCGGGATAATTATGCCCCCGACCCCGTGACTGACACATGTCCCATGGTGAGAACTCCTGTGGAGCCTGTACATGTTAAAACACCCCATAACACCTGGCTCTGAGGTTACTGAGCTCTGCTCCATTCAGCTGGAAACTGGCTCGGACCTTGGGGACTCAGCTGCTGCTGTTGCTGACTCTCTGGATCCTGGGCAGGAAGTGGGTCCTCTGCCCTGCCCCCACCACCGTGACATTGCCAGTGCAGGACAGGAATTGACACAACAGGCTCCTCTTGCTTTCCTCCTGCCAATAGTGTTCCTGGAGACCCTGGAGGCGGAGCCTCGGGTCCCAAGACCACCAAGGTGGCCAGGGACGGGATGGCCCATAAAGTACCCCCCTGTCTCCCTGGGGAAGAGGCCCCAACCCCTGGACGGGATGCACTTCCAGTGTCACGTTGGTGGTGCTATCTCTCTCCAGAGTTGAGTGCACAGACTGTCCCGCGCAGTCCAAACTGCCTGAACTTCCATGGTCTGTAACAGGCCCTTCTGCTGCTGCCATTCTACGAGCACCTGGGGATGATCCAGAAATCAACTTGGGTCACGACACGGGTCATAGTATTTTAAATACCGCTGGGTCAACAAGGGGCAGAGGGGAGGAAGGTCTGACCCTCACTCTTTCCTTCCAGACTGTATTGTCCGATGCCTTGGCCCTGGCGGGGCCCGTTTTCCCGAGGAGCCAGGCATCCTAATGTCGGGAGAGGAGCAGGGTTCCAGGCCTGCACCGCTCGATGACCCGACTCAAAACACTCTAAGAAGGGGTGCATTGAGGAAGTTTCCACTGATGACCCTAGGGTAGGGTCGCAGGGGGTTTGAAGACAGTTGGCAGTGCCAGACCAGCCCCCATTCTCTCGGTGGGGGAGGGGCCAACGACTGTTGGCAACTATGCGGAGGAGGGTTCAGGTTTGGTGGTGGACACTGGGGATGATGCAGAATCTGTCTCCAGCGGGCTGTTTAAGTTCCAGGTGCCCCATCCATGGTGCTCGCCCTCATCCCACTACTGGAACCCCGGGAATTGCTGAGGAACCTCGCAATCGCCGAGATAGAGCCCAACTGGCACCCGACCCATGGAGCTCCTATAAAAAGTGCACTGGTCGGCTCAGGCTGCTCTCCAAACACCTGGGTTGCATTCAACTGCGTGAAAGCGCTCAGGAACCTCCTGGGTGCCGTACTGGTGAGGGCGAGGGAGTTTTGTGTCCCTCCTTTATCCTCCCAGTAAATGTATGCAGTTTTAATTGTACTTGTGGAGGCTGCACAAGACTGCTGACATGAAGACAGCCATAGCCAGCCTCAACATCAACGGCAGCAGGGAGTCACAACGCAGATTACGGACCTTCTGGGCCCTTCCAGACAGCAAGTATACAGTGTTCTTCCTGCAAGAAACCCACACCAGCCTGCGAGACGAATTAACTTGTCTCCTGGAATGGCAAGGGTGGGGTGGCTTCTACACGAGTCATCTCACCAACAGATTTGGTGGAGTGGCTGCCTTGTTGGCCGTGCATTTTCAGCTGGAGATCTTGGGGTTCAGCGACCCTGTGCCAGGCTCTTTGTTTCACATGACGGTTCAGCTGGGGACCACGGTGCTTCACTTTATGAGCGTCTACACTCGGGTAGTTGGACCAAGGCAGACACGTTTCTACAGAGAAGTGTCCGTTCATCTTGCCTCCATCGACCAAGGCCAATGCGTTGTCCTCGGGGGATATTTTAAATGCATCCTGGAGGACAGGGAGCACGGCGCTGCCTGGTCTGGTTTGGTGTCAGGGAGGAGTGTGGGTGATTTGGTCAAGTCCTTCGACCTGGTGGGCGTCCGGCGGAATCTCCATCCTGACTCCATCGCCTTCACCTACGTGAGACCTGGAGTTGGAGCATCCAGATTCAACCGCTTGTATGTTTTACGAGCATACACATCCTGCATTCTGGTGGCCTCCCTGCAGCACGTGCCATGCACGGACAATCACCTGGTGTGGGTGGAACTCCTTCCATTCTGCACCTGGCTCGGGTCTACGAACTGGCACTTTAACAACCTTCTGACGGAGGATGAATGGTCCTGGGACTTGTTTCATTGGCTCTAGCCCGGCTGGAGAAGGAAGAATGGAAGGTTACCCTCCCTGTGACTATGGTGGGACTTGGTCTAGGCTGACATTCGTGTTCTCTGTCAGGAGTACGAGAGGGGTCGACAAAGAGGTGGAAATCCAGGAACGCGGAGTTGGAGAAGGAGGTGTTCGATTTGGAGTTATATCTCAGTCAGCCCGATGTGGACCCGGCCCTGCGGGTGTTGCACTTAATGAAGAAAGTTGCGCTCTGAGACCTGCAGCTCGTTGGGTCCCGGGGGGCTTACGTGACGTCACGGATCCAGTTACTCCAGGACCACGACTGCGGCTCCACTTTCTACCCTCTGGTAAAAAAATGTGTGCCACCCGTCAGTATCTCTTTGTGCTGCTTGCCGATAACGAGTCCCTCAACTCGGATCCGAAGTGTGTCAGGCTCCAAATCCACTCCTCTTACATGGGTCAGTTCTCTCCAGATCCGTAGAGCAAGGATGCTCACAGAGTTCTGTAGGAGGACATGCTGCAGCTCAGCCTGGAGGATGCAGGAAGGCTCAACAACCCCGTTACCTTAAAGGAGTTGACTGACACCTTCGACCTGCTCTCAGGGTTAGATAGACCGGATGGGCTGACTGTAGAGTTCTTCAGGGCATTCTGGGACGTCCTGGGGAGCGACTACGCACAGTTCCTGGGGAATGTCTAACTGCCGGAGAGCTGTACCTTCCTTGGTGCAGGACAGTCATCGTGTTGTTGCTGAAGAAGGGGAATATTCGTTCCTTAACGAACTGGCGTCTAGTCTCCCTTCTTAGCACGGATTACAAAATGTTCACCATCGTGTTGGTTTCTCATCTGGTTTCCGTGCTGTCCCACATGATTTACCCAGACCCGTCCTACACGGTCCCGAGCCGATGGATACACGACAATGTCCATCTCATTCGAAACCTGATTCATTTCTGTTGACCGGCTGCTCTGCCGAGTGCCTTACTGCCTCTCGTCCAGGAGAATGCATTCGACAGGGTCGATCACGACTCCCTGCTTGGGACTCTGCGGGCATTCGGGCTCAGGACGCACTTCGCCGTCCAGCTTGGACTTTTGTACACCATTGCAGAGTATCTAGTTAAAGTTAACGGGACCCTGAGAGCGCTCCTTCACTTTGGGAGAAGAGGCTGCCCACTGTCTGCCCAACTGTGTTCTCTGTGCGTGGAGCCTTTCATGTTCCTTTTGTGGAGGAGGATGTCCGGGCTGGTTCTGCACAGCGCAGGCACAAGGGTGGTCCTCTCGGCTTATGCTGCTGACGTGCTCCTCACTTTCACTGACCCGGCTGACCTCGGGAGGATTCATGAGTGCCAGGCGGCGAACTCGGCGGCATCTTCCGCCAGGATCATCCGGGCCAAAGGTTCCAGACCTCTGGTCGGTCCGTGGTGGATGAAATTTTTGCCAGAGATGTTACGGAGTTTAAGCTGGAGTAGCACTGATCTTCTCTACCTTGGTGTCTACCTCAGCGTGGCTGGAGACTGATGTCTCGGTTTACCTAGGCCGCTGGACAGGACTGCTCCAAGTCCTGTCTTACAGAACTCGAGTGCTTGTCATAAACCAGCTGGTGGCCACCATACTGTGGTAGCAGCTCGCCCCTTTGGGCCCTGATCTTGGTTTTGTCGCTGACATCTAATGAATGTTGGTTCACTTCGACTTTGACAAAAAGACGCACTGGGTCACCCCCACAGGCTCTGAGTCTCCCTTCTGAGGAGGCCGGTCAGTCGCTGGTGTGCATTTGCACCCAGGTGGTGACTTTTCACTTCAGGCCTTGCAGTGATATCTTTATGTTGGGTCTCCTCGTCGGTCGTGCACCCTGGTAATGAATATTTTTCCACCAGGTGTGTAACCTCAACTAAGACATGCAGCTTCTGTTCACTGACTGTGATGGCTTGGAGTTTGCTCTCAGAATTTTGTGTGTCTTTTACCTCGACCTGATCACTGTCTGAAACATGGTCGAATCGCGTCGGACCTACCTTCCGGCAGGATTAGTGGCTGTCGACAGGGAGCCATTGCTCAGGAATGTTCACCTCCGTACTTGTGGGTACGATTGGTTTGTAGGAGGGCAGAGCCATGGCGGCGAGGCTGACCAGGGTCGGGGACATGCTGGGTGGCGGGTGTCTGGGCTGGATGTTGTCACAGGATATAGCAAGCAGGGCAGCAGTAGATGTCCACTGCCATTCGTGTCCACTGCTATTCGACGCTGTAGAATGGTGGTGCCCAAACCCGACATAATGCACCAGTTGGAGGATGTTCAGGTGTGCAGTGGAATCCCGTCCGCGTTTACCTCTGCCTGGATGCAATATCACATCCCGCGGGAGCCTGTGCCCCACACAACCTGAGCTGACTCTGGAACTTTAGTTTTGTCTCCTTCAGGGACATATCACGGTGGGAATTATACAGATGCTGCTGTACAACATCCACCTCTTTTCTCTCATCCACAACACGGCATGCCCATTTGCCACCAGGCAGTGAGGATCCCCAGTGGACGTCTCTCTATGTCGGAGTCCTCCCCCCTTTCTCTTGGTGATCTGGGTGGAGAATGGTACACGCAGCAGTCCCCTGCAACCACAGATTGCAGTGGGTCATGGGCTCTCAACCCAACGGCTTGCTCTGTCGTTCTGTGGAGACCATGCAACACATATATATGGGGTGCAGGCATTTTGATTCCCTTTTCAGTTTTCTGGAGAACCTTCTCCTCTGTTGGTGACTGCACTTTAGACCCACGCTCCTGATCTTTGAGCACCTGGTGCAGAGGGTGAGTCACAGAATCTCCGAGTGGATCTGATCCTGGGTCTGGCCAAACTGTCCATAAACAGGTGCAGACAGCGGGCCGAGGAAGGGGTCGTTATGGCCAATTGCTTGACTCTCATCTGCAGTTATGTCAGAGCCCAGGTGCCCTGGAGAAGGAGCATGTGGTGTCAATGAACCCCCAGGAGCTGTTCAGGAGATGTGGGTACCGCAGGGATTGGAGTGTTTTATTTTCCCCTCCAACTCTATTTAGAATTAATCTCGGCCCTCCCCTTCACCTTTGTTTTTAATCACGCAGCATTGCCTTTTGATGAGAAGGGTATTGCTTGTCATTGGCCACTCAGGTGTTTTCTTTCTTCATGGTGGTGGAATACAAATAACGATTTGCACACTTGTTGTTCTTCACTGTGTCCTACCCCTGCACACACACACACACACACAACATGTGTGCTGGGAAAAATAAGCACTACTGCAGTTAGTCGGTAATGTGGGGTTAAGAATAACAAAGAAAACAAAAGAAGAAAAAGAAAAAAAATCACCAGGCGATTTGGAAAAAAAAGCATAACAATACCACGAAATGGACTGACTCTGTAATAAAAATATAGAGGGGAATTTAGGTGCATGCAGCAGGCCACGAAGGGGGTCATTATGATTGATTGCCTGCCCTTCTTTCATGGCTATGTCCGAGCCCAGGTGTCTCTAGAGAAGTAGCATGCGGTGTCTACCAAGAGCCTTGAACATTTTAGGGAGAGGTGCACACCGTAGGGAGTGGAGTGCTATATTTTCCCGACCAACTTCATTTTGACTTAATCCACCACCACAAAGAAAGGAAACATCAGAGTGGACAATGATAAACAATGCCCTGCCCCTTCACCTTTTTCATCACATCGCATTGCCCTTTGATTGGAAGGGCATTGTTGTTTATTACTGGCCACTCTGGTGTTTCCTTTCTTCGTGGTGGTGGAAAATGAATACAAGATTATACACCTGTTGTTCTTCTCAGTGTCCTACACCTGCACACACACAATATGGGTGCTGGGGAAAATATAACCACTGCCGCTGTTAGGTGGTAGTGTAGAGAAAAAGAAAAAAAAGAAAAAAAGAAGAAAGGAAAACAAAACAAATAAAAGAGAAAAAATGTAAAAAGTAAAATATAAAATGAATGCAGGGAATTCCTGTCCCAAATGGCCACGAACAGGTCCATGCAGTGGGCCGTCGATGGGTGCGTTATGACCAGTTGCCTGCCCCGCTTCTGTGGTTACGTCCATGCCTGGACGTCCCTGGAGAAGAAGCACGTGGCGTCTACCAACACCCTCGCGGACTTCAGGGAGAGGTGGGCACCGGAGTGATTGGAGTGCTCTATTCCTTCCTCCAACTCTATTTTGGTTTCATCCCTGCCATCCCTTCACTTTTTTGATTCCTTTTTCATGAGAAGCACATTGCTTGTCACTGGTCATGCTGGTGTTTCCTTTCATCCCTGATGGTGGAAAATTAATATACTCCTGTTTTCTTTCACTATTTTTCGCACATACACAACAAAATAAAAAATAAATAAATAGGGAACTTACAATCTCCTTAGTTCAGGTGACTGAATCCCAACTAGCTGGCCACATCCAGTGTGTGTGCTCCTTCTGTGAAGGTGAAGACTGCTGTATTTTTGTTGGGTTTTGGACTCTTCTGTTCCTGTTGTTGCTGTTGCTGCCTGGGCCTGTCTCCACTGCTGCTGCCTGGTCCTGCCTTCGCTGGGCCACACCATTTCCTGGGTTTGCCTTCACTGCTGCTGCCTGGGACGCCCAGACTCAAGGACTGTGACTGCTGCCTAGGCCTGTCTCCACAACTGGTGCCTGGACACCGACCAGACTCAAAGTCCGTTTCTGCTGCCCTGATTAACTCGACTGCCATAGCCTGGAGCCCACTAACATATGAGACTGACACTACTGCTGCCTGGGTGTACCAGCCAGTGAAAATTGACATTGCGTAAGGGCTACGAAAAGGGGAACCATCTATGACCTACGAGCAACACGTGATGGCAAAACCAAAGGCAGTAGGCGGTAGCAGCACATATGCCAAGGTAGCCATTGCCTTAGCTTTGGCTGCTCCAGCCCCGACTGCAACCCCAACACCCTTTAGGCACCTAATGAAATGCATGGGGTGAAGATTTTTCCCTAACCAAGCATGACCATTGAGGCCTACAGTAACGCCATGGCTAATTTGGTCGGCCAACTGGGCATGAAGCCACAGCCCGCATGAATGCAAAGTCCACATTCTTCCTGAGGACAGAGCAGGTGGTATACTCTGCCGTGCAGAAGAGGCTCACTGTGAGCAGGACATTTCTTCCTGTGGATGTATTGCAGGTCACGGTCAGGAGGGTCAAGATCTCTACTGACAGCCCCCTTTATTCCCAGTAAGCTCCTTCTCCTCCATTTCCAACGTTGGGGTTTTGATCTGTCAGGTGTCTAACTGTTCCTGCTTAATCGTAAGGACCATGTCCTAAAACATGTCTAATCCTTTTGGCGCCAGGTGTTCATTTGCCAGTCATTGGATCAAGTCACTGAGGGCTGCTTTACCCTACTCCATGAGTGTGGAGCTTATCGTGTCTTCTGGATAGTGATGGTGTGCCATGCGGTGGGGCATCTAAGAAGGAACGTCCCACCCAGAAGCCAACCCAGCTTACACTGGCAGTCACAGGTGCTGCTAAAGCACCCACGCTTCCTTCCCTTACCCTAATGCAACACCAAATGCCACATTAGTGGAGTCAATGCCTCTGGCTGGGAGGTGGGTCAGCAAACAGCTGGAGAGAAGGCGCAGAGAAAGCCATGCCATATCAAGCCTGGCCCGTGGATGGAACTGCATGCGCCCCTCGGGATCAGACCCTCTCCCACCCGAGCGCGAAAATACCTCTGTGAAAGCGCCAGTATTTTCCTGGCGTGGGAATCCTAAATCCCAGCCCCTCGATTATGTGCCCTAACCCCATTACATTGTGGCGACCCCGAGGATATCCGTTGCCACTGATACCATCCAGCGACCTGTGGGAACTCATGCCTGAACGTCGTCCTGTGCCACTCAATCCCGACATCCCTGTGCCTGAACCCTTTCCTAATCCTCCAGGCTCACAGCTCATGATCTTGAGGACTCTGCTGTTGCCCTCCATCCTGCAATAGCTATGCCTCTGGATCCTGGTCACGAAGTTGTACACTTGTCCCCCTCAACGCCACCTGGTGCCACAGGTTGGGACAAGGGGTTGCATGTCTTACTTTCCCCATCTCATCACACCCAATGTCTTCCCCAGCCATTCGTTTTTCGGGGAAGCTGTGGGGAGGAGCATCGTGTCCCATGACTACCAAGTAGGACGGAGAAAGGGGACATGCCACAAAGGTTACCGTTTTCTTGAGGAAGAGACACTGCCCCCTGGAGTGGGAGGGATTCCACATGGCATGCTGACAGCACTGCCCTCCCCCAGTGGGTGAGCCGGCGGCACCTCCTGCCTTTTTCGCAATGAGGCCTGAATTACTCAGAGCCCCTGGCGGATTTAGTGGGCATCCCTGCAGCCACCACTCCACAAACTCCAGTGGCACAGCCAGACCTCCATGTAGGCTACGGTGCTGTCTGCAACATTTTCAGCACCAGTGAGTCATCACGAGGTGGAGCGGAGGAAGGTGTTGTCTTCATTCCTCCCTCCCAGACTGTTTTTCTGGATGCCTTGTCCCTGGGGGGACCTCTTCCCTGAGGAGTCGGATGTCCCGGTTTTGGGAGAGAAGAGTGGACTCGAGACCCTGCCGCTCGATGAACCGACCTTGGGGCACCTATTTGACCCTGCAGGTGAGGTTGATGGGGATTTGAGGCCAGATGGTGGTGCTGGACCAGCGCACAGTCTCACATTGGGGAAAGGGTCGGTGACAGTGGATGACTGTATAGGGGAGTGTCAAAGATCGATGGTGGGCATTGGATCGACATGGACTCTGTCTCCGGTGAAGTTTTTGACACTGGATGTACCCATCGAGATCCCTGATCAGCCTCTGGGAACTTTGGGAATTTGTCAAGGATTTTGCAGTCAATGAGATGGAGCCCAGCTGGTGCTCAACCGCTGGAGCTCTTTTCAGCTACTGTATTGTATGGCCCAGGCTGCTCGCCAAACAACTGGATTGATGCAAACAAGCGAAAACATATCAGAAAACTTCTCAGTGCACTCCTGGTGAGGGCGAGGGATTTTTGCGCCCCTCACTCGACCTCCCAATAAATTCATATGTTTTTAATTGTATTGTTGGTTATTGCACTTTACTGAAGACTGCCACAACCAGCCTCAACATTAACGGCAACAGGGAGTCACAGCACAGAGTCCAGACCTAGTTGGTCTTTCACGATGGGAAGTATGCAACGTTCTTTCTGCAAGAAACCCACACTACCCCAGCAGATCTGGCGGAGTAGCTTTCTTGTTAGCCCTGCATTTTCAGCTGGAGATCTTGAGGGTCAGGGAGCCTGTGCCAAGCTGTTTGTGTCACCTGATGTTTCGGTTGGTGAGGGCGCGGTGCTTCAGTTTGTTTATATTTGCATTCCCGTAGTCTGACTGAGGCAAATACATTTCTATGGAGAAGAATCCACTCATCCTGCTTCTATCGACAAAGCCCAATGTGTTGTTCTCAGGGAAGATTTTAACTGCATCCTCGAGGACAGGGACCACACGATTCCTGGTCTGGTTTCGCGTCAGAGAGGAGATTGGGGGTCTTGTGTAAGTCTTTTGGCCTGGTAGACAATTCACGGAATCTCCATTCTGGCTCCATCGTCTTCACTTTTGTGAGGCCTGGAGTCAGAGCATCTAGAATCAAATGTTTGTGTGTTCTTTAGGCATACAACTGCTGTTTTGTTTTGCAGTTTCTAAGTGGCAAGTGTCGTGCCCTGACCATCACTTGTTGTGGATGGAACTCATTCTGTTCTGCGGCTAGATCGGGTCTACATAATGGCACCTTAGCAACCTGTTAAAGAACAAGTGATTGCAGGACTCGTTTTGTTGGCTCTGGGCTGGCTGGGAAGAAAGCCGGAGGCTTTCCCTCCCTGAGGCTATGGTGGGACGTGTGTAAGGTTTAAGTCCGCATTTTCTGTCAGGAGTACGTGAAGGAGTCGACAAAGTGGCGGAAATCCAGGATTGAGGAATTGGCAAAGGAGGTGTTTGATCTGGAGTCATGTCTTGGGCAGCCCGATGTGGACTCAGCCCTGTGGGGGATGTACGAAGAAACAAAGGCCACGATTCAAGACTTGCAGCTCAATAGGTCTCGTGGTGTGTACGTGAGATCGTGGACCTGGCTCCTCCAGGACCAGGACCGCAGCTTCCCTTCTTTGACTCTCTTGAAGTAAGGCCAACCTGTGCTGCTGGCCTACGACGGGTCCCTTGTCTCGAATCCAGAGAGTATTAGTGCCCAAATTCACTCCTATTGTACGGCTCTGTTCTCTCCTTATCTATCCAGTGAGGGTGCTCACAGAGCTCTTTGGTAGCACCTGCCACAGCTCAGCTCAGAGTACGCCATTAGGCTCGACATTCCCGTAACTTCAGAGGAGCTGAGCGGTGCTCTCGACCGACTCTCGATGAGCAAGTCCCCGGGGCACGGGGGACTCACTGTGGAGTCCTTTGGGGCTTTCTTGGCCGTCTTGTGGAGTGACCACGTACAGGTCCTTGGGAATGTCTTAGTGCAAGAGAGCTGCCCCTTTCCTGGCGCAGGCCATTCGTCTCCCTGTTGCCAATGAACGGGGACCTTCGTTCTCTAAAGAACTGGCGTCCTTTCTCCCTCTTCAGTACGGACTATAACATTTTTGCCAGGATGTTGGCTTCTCACTTTGCTTCCATGCTGGACCACATGATTCACACAGAGCAGTCCTACACGCTCCCGGGCAGGAGGATAGATGACAATGTCTATCTGGTTCGTGACTTAAACCATTTCTGATGACGGCTGGTCTGCTGAATGCCATCCTTTCTCTTGATCAGGAGAAGACGTTTGGTAGGGTTGATCACGAGTATGTGCTCGGGATTCTGGTTGTGATGCAGTCCGTTGACCGGATCTGACTTTTGCACATCACCGCAGAGTGCTGGTTAAATTTATTGAGTTCTCAACAATGCCCCTTCATTTGGGAAGGGGAGTACTAAAGGAGTCAAGGCTGCCCCCTACTCGGCTAACTGCATTCCATAAGCATGGAACCTTTTTAAGTCCCTCTGAGGAGGAGGTTGTCAGGGCTGGTTCTGCGTCGCACAGACACTGACTGGTCATCTTGGCTCATGGCGTGATCTGCTACTCACTTTCACTGATCCGGCTGACCTACTGAGGATGTGCGAGTGCCAGATGATGTAGTCAGCAGTGTGTTCCGCCAGGATCAACTGAGCAAGGTATTCCAGACTACTGGTCAGTTCGTGTTGGGTGGATTCTATGTCAGAGGAGTTACGACGATTCAGCTGGATTACCACCCATCTCCTCTATCTGAGGGTCTTCCTTAGCCCAACTGAGGAAACCTGGCTGGCGAAGTGCTCTGAGTGTTCTCTTGCAGGAGTCAAGTGCTGGTCATAAACCAGCTACTGGCTGACATGCTGTGTTGCTGGCTGGTCTGTTTGGTCCCTCCTTCTTGTCTTACATTGAACATAGAAAATAGAACAGTGCAGCACAGAAAAGGCCCTTGAGCCCACGATGTTGTGCCGACCACTGATCCTCATGTATGCACCCTCAAATTTCTGTGACCATATGCATGTCCAGTAGTCTCTTAAATGTCCCCAGTGACCTTGCTTCCACAACTGGTGCTGGCAACGCACTACATGCTCTCACAACTCTCTGTGTAAAGAATCCGCCTCTGACATCCCCTCTATACTTTCCTCCAACCAGCTTAAAACTATGACCCCTCATGTTAGTCATTTCTGCCCTGGGAAATGGTCTCTGGCTATCGACTCTGTCTATGCCTCTCATTATCTTGTATACCTCAATTAGGTCCCCTCTCCTCCTCCTTTATCTCCAATGAAAAAGTCCGAGCTCAGTCAAACTCTATTCCTAACATAAGCCCTCCAGTCCAGGCAGCATCCTGGTAAACCTCCTCTGCACCCTCTCCAAAGCATCCACATCTTTCCTATAATAGGGCGACCAGAACTGGATGCAGTATTCCAAGTGCGGTCTAACCAAAGTTTAATAGAGCTGCAACAAGAACTCACGACTCTTAAACTCAATCCCCCTGTTAGTGAAAGCCAAAACACCATATGCTTTCTTAACAACCCTGTCCACTTGGGTGGCCATTTTAAGGGATCTATGTACCTGCACACCAAGATCCCTCTGTTCCTCCACACTGCCAAGAATCCTATCCTTAATCCTGTACTCAGCTTTCAAATTCGACCTTCCAAAATGCATCACCTCGCATTTATCCAGGTTGAACTCCATCTGCCACCTCTCAGCCCATCTCTGCATCCTGTCAATGTCCCTGTATCCCATTTCTCCTGACCTTCTGAATGAGCCTACCATGGGGAACTTTATCAAATGCCTTGCTGAAGTCCATGTACACCACATCTACAGCTCGACCCTCATCAACCTTTCTAGTCACATCCTCAAATAACTCGATCAGTTTTGTGAGGCATGACCTGCCCCTCACAAAGCCGTGTTGACTGCATTTAATCAAGCCATGGTCTTCCATTTGGTCATAAATCCTATCCCTCAGAATCCTTTCTAACAAATTGCAGACGACAGACGTGAGACTTGCTGGTCTGTAATTGCCGGAGATTTCCCTCTTTCCTTTCTTGAAGAGAGGAATTATATTTGCCTCTCTCCAGTCCTCAGGTATGACTCCACTGGAGAGCGAGGATGCAAAGATCTTCGCAAGTGGCGAAGCAATTGCATTTCTCGTTTCCCAAAGCACACGAGGACAAATCTGGTCCGGGCCTGGCGACTTGTCAATCTTAATGATCGACAAAATTTTCAGCACATCAGCCTCCTCTATCTCTAATCATTCCAGCATGCACACCTGCTCTTCAAAGGTTTCATTCACTACAAAGTTCGTTTCTTTCGTAAAGGCAGAAGTAAAAAATTCATTTAGGGCTTCCTCTACCTCCTCAGACTCCACACACAAATTCCCTCTGCTATCCCTGATCGGCCATACGCTTTCTTTGACCATTCTCTTATTCCTCACATAAGTGTAAAATGCCTTTGTGTTCTCCCTAATCGGTTCTGCCAAGCCTTTCTAGTGCCCTCTCCTGGCTCTCCTCAGACCATTTTTGAGCTCCTTCCTCGCCTGCCTGTAATCCTCTAGAGCTGAGGTTGACCCTAGCTTTCTCCACCTTATGTAAGCTACCTTTTTTCTTTTGACGAGAAGCTCCACCGCTCTCGTCATCCAAGTTCCTTTATCTTACCGTTTCTTGCCTGTCTCAGAGGGACATATTTATTCATCTCTTGCAACAACTTAAACACTCCTTAAACAGTCTCCACATGTCTATAGTGCCTTTACCATGGAACAATTGCTCCCAATCCATGCTTCCTAACTCATGTCTAATCGCATCATAGTTTGCTCTTCCCCAGTTAAATATCCTCCCATTTTGCCTAATCCTCTCCTTCTCCATAGCTATGTAGAATGTGAGGCAGTTGTGGTCACTATCACCAAAATGCTCTCCCACAACAACATCTGATACCTGCCTCGGCTCGTTTCCGAGCACCAAGTCTAGAATGGCCACCCCCTCGTCGGCCTGTCAACGTACTGAGTTAGGAAACCCTCCTGAACACACGTTACAAAAACAGCTCCATTCAAATCTTCTGCTCAAAGGAGGTTCCAATCAATATTGGGAAAGTTAAAGTCACCCATTACAACAACCCTACTACGTCCACACTTTTCCAAATTCTGCCGACTTATGCTTTCTTCCATCTCCCTGCTGCTATTGGGGGCCTGTTGTGAACCCCTAAAGAGGTGACTGCTCCCTTGCTGTTCCTAATTTCCACACATACTGACTCGGTAGGCAGATCTTCCTCGACAATGGAAGCTTCTTAGCTGTGATACCCTCTCTGATTAGTAGTGCTACACTAATCTTGTTGCTAACATCCAGAGAACATTGGTTAATTTATTCTGGGACAAAATGACACACTGAGAAAAAGTTCAGGTTTTGACTCTCCATATGGAGGACCTCGGTCAGTTGCTGGTGTGCTCCTAGATTCGACTTTCCACTTCAGACCTTGCAGTGATACCTTTACGTTGAGCCTCTTCCTATAGGAGCGCGATGGAGATGTACTTACTTTTTTTTCCATCAGGCACACAACCACTAATGCAACACAAAGCTCTTGTTTATTGACTGTGAAGGTTTGGAGTTCGCCCTCAGGATGCTGTCTGTCTTTTACCAGGACCAGATCACAGTCCAGTACATGCTCGACTTGTGTTGTGCCCAAACTCCTGTTGCTCAGAAATCTACACTACCATAATCGCAGGTTCGAGAGTCTGTTCAAGGGGAGGGTTGTGGCATCGAGGGTGACCAGACTCAGGGTAGGGGGTGCTGGGTAGGGGGTGGCAAGCAGGGCAGTGGTAGATGTCCGGTTCATTGCTATCACCAATCGAAATCTTAAAACGACGGCGCTCAAACCTGACATTATGCAGCAGTTGGAGGATGCGCAAGTCTGTGGTGAAATCCCATCCGTGCGTACCTCTGCCCAGATGGAATTTCACATTGCCCCCAGGGTCACGTTTGTCATCTCGGAGCCTATGTCCCACAACCTGAGCCTCCAGCGGAATTTTAGTTTAGTTCCCTTCAGGGGCACAAAACGAAAGACCATATATCAACTGCTGCTGCACATCATTCACTTTTTTCTCCCTTATTCCCCCCCCCCTTGGCATGCCCATTTGCCACCGGGCAGTGGTGATCCCAGTTGAGGGCTTTCGACATGGGAGTCCTCCCCCTTTCTCTCGGAGACCAGGGGTGGAGGGTGTTGCGCGCAGCAGTGCCCTGCAAAACAGATTGTGGTGGTTTACGGATTTCCAACGCAACTGGTTGTTTTATGGTACTGCAGAGTCTGTGGACCATGAGGTGTGGTCTCTTTTTAATTTTCTGTAAGACCTGCTCCTCTGCTTTTAATTGCATTTCAGCTCCACTCTCCTGATCTTTGGGGACCTGGTGCGGAGGGTGGAGGGCATGTCAAAAGATCTCCTCATGGATCTGCTTCTGGACCTGGTTAAGTGGACCACAAACAGATCCAGGCAGCGGACCGTGTAGGGAGTCATTATTGCCGATTGCCTGCCCCGTTGCTATGTCTGGGTTTCCTTGGAGAAGAAGTATGCGGTGTCTACCAAAATCCTTGAAGTTTTCGGGTAGAGGTTGGGCACTGCCTGTTGCGAAGTGTTTTATTTCTCACTCCGACTCGTAGTTGATATAATCCCAGCCTCCCTTTCACGTTTTGAACTCTCATCATTGCCCTTCATTGCTGGCTCTCCTCAGACCATTTTTGGGTTCCTTCCTCGCCTGCCTGTAATCCTTTAGAGCTGAGCTTGACCCTAGCTTTCTCCACCTCATGTAAGCTACCTTTTTCCTTTTGACGAGAAGCTCCACCGCTCTCGTCATCCAAGATTCCTTTATCTTACCATTTCTTGCCTGTCTCAGAGGGACATATTTATTCATCTCTTGCAACAACTTAAACATTCCTTAAACAGTCTCCACATGTCTATAGTGCCTTTACCATGGAACAATTGCTCCCAATCCATGCTTCCTAACTCATGTCTAATCGCATCATAGTTTCCTCTTCCCCAATTAAATATCCTCCCATTTTGCCTAATCCTCTCCTTCTCCATAGCTATGTAGAATGTGAGGCAGTTATGGTCACTATCACCACAATGCTCTCCCACCACAAGATCTGATACCTGCCTCGGCTCGTTTCCGAGCACCAAGTCTAGAATGGCCACTCCCCTCGTCGGCCTGTCAAGGTACTGAGTTAGGAAACCCTCCTGAACACACGTTACAATAACGGCTCCATTCAAATCTTCTGCTTGAAGGAGGTTCCAATCAATATTGGGAAAGTTAATGTCACCCATTACAACAACCCTACTACGTCCACACTTTTCCAACTTCTGCCGACGTATGTTTTCTTCCATCTCCCTGCTGCTATTGGGGGGTCTGTAGTAAACCCCCAAAGAGGTGACTACTCCCTTGCTATTCCTAATTTCCACACATACTGACTAAGTAGGCAGATCTTCCTCGACAATGGAAGCTTCTGTAGCTGTGATAACCTCTCTGATTAGTAGTGCTTCACTCATCTTGTTGCTAACATCCAGAGAACATTGGTTAATTTATTCTGGGACAAAAAGACACACTGAGACACTGTTCAGGTTTTGACTCTCCATATGGAGGACCTTGGTCAGTTGCTGGTGTGCTCCTAGGTTCGACTTTCCACTTCAGACCTTGCAGTGATACCTTTACGTTGAGCCTCTTCCTGTGGGAGCACGATGGATATGTACTTACTTTATTCCATCAGGCACACAACCTCTAATGCAACACAAAGCTCTTGTTTATTGACTGTGAAGGTTTGGAGTTCGCCCTCAGGATGCTGCCTGTCTTTTACCAGGACCTGATCACGGTCTACAACATGCTCGACTTGTGTTGTGCCCAAACTCCTGTTGCTCAGAAATCTGCACTACCATAATCGCAGGTTCGAGAGTCTGTTCAAGGGGAGGGCTGTGGCATCGAGGGTGACCAGAATCAGGGATGTGCTGGATAGGGGTGGCAAGCAGGGCAGCGGTAGATATACGGTTCATTGCTATCACCAATCGAAATCTTAAAACGACGGTGCTCAAACCTGACATTATGCAACAGTTGGAGGATGTGCAAGTCTGTGGTGAAATCCCATCCGTGCGTACCTCTGCCCAGATGGAATTTCACATTGCCCCCAGGGTCACGTATGTCATCTCGGAGCCTATGTCCCACAACCTGAGCCTCCAGCGGAATTTTAGCTTAGTTCCCTTCAGGAACACAAAACGAAAGACCATATATCAACTGCTGCTGCACATCGTTCACTTTTTTCTCCCTTATACCCCCCTCGTAGACGCCTTGGCATGCCCATTTGCCATAGGGCAGTGGGGATCCCAGTGGAGGGCTTTAGACATGGGAGTCCTCCCCTTTTCTCTCGGAGACCAGGGGTGGAGGGTGTTGCACGCAGCAGTGCCCTGCAGAACAGATTGTGGTGGTTTACGGATTTCCAACGCAACTATATGTTTTATGGTACTGCAGAGTCTGTGGACCATGAGGTGTGGTCTCTTTTTAATTTTCTGAAAGACCTGCTCCTCTGCTTTTAATTGCATTTCAGCTCCACTTCCCTGATCTTTGGGGACCTGATGCGGAGGGTGGAGGGCATGTCAAAAGATCTCCTCATGGATCTGCTCCTGGATCTGGTTAAGTGGACCACAAACAGGTCCAGGCAGCGGACCGTGTAGGGAGTCATTATTGCCAATTGCCTGCCCCTGTTCCGTTGCTATGTCTGGGTTTCCTTGGAGAAGAAGTATGCGGTGTCTACCAAAATCCTTGAGGTTTTCAGGTAGAGGTTGGGCACTGCCTGTTGCGAAGTGTTTTATTTCTCACTCCGACTCGTAGTTGATATAATCCCTGCCCTCCCTTTCACGTTTTGAACTCTCATCATTGCCCTTCATTGAGGACGGAACTGCTTGTCAATGTCCACTCTAGTACTCCTTTATTCCTGGTGGTGGAATATGAAAAAATATTGGCCTTGTTCGTTCTTCAGAAAAAAGATTTGTGCACTTGTTGTTCTTCACATGTTGGTGCTGGGGAAAATAAGTTTAAGTTGGGTAGGTGAGTTATCTAAGCTAGAGGACACACCATGCTATGAAGCAGGTGGTAGATAAAAACACTGAAATTCAGATATTTTCTCATGGGGAATGACGCATTAGTGTTGTTACTGGTGAAGGGAGAATGCGTCAAAGGCAAGTTTTGTTGTTCCCTATCAATTTGAATATAAGTCAATTCAGGTAGAAATTTCTGGTAAAGATGCCAGATAGGAAAAAAAAACTAACGAATATGTCATGGGAATATGTTGAAACCTTATTATAATAGAGATAATAAACAGGAGAAACAGGTGTTAGTTACTTCCTCACAGGGTGACAAATCAAATCCAGAATTTGGTGTGGCTCGCAATACGCTAAAAATGAAAAAGCCCTCGCAGAGTGGGTTAGGTGAGTAAACTATCTGTCTCAAGAGCAAATAGCATAGTTGAAATGTTTTTGATTTTGCAGCAATATGAGGACATATGCAAGAATAAGATAGGATGGACTATTGATATTGTGCATGAGGTAGACGTCGGGAATGCTGTTCCGATAAAACAACACCCCAACAGGGTTAATCTGTTCAAAGCCATACAGGTCCAGAAGGAAGTGGGGACGATGCTCAACGAAGATGTAACTGAGCTGAGTCAGACCGAGAGGAGTTCACCGATCGTGTTACATCCCAAACCTGATGGAATCTAGTGATACTGTGCAGACTATCATAAGGCCTACCCCATAACAACATCGAACTCATACCCGATATCAAGATTGGAGGAACGGATCGAGAAAGTTGGACAAGTCAGTTACTTCAAAAAGTTGACTTATGGCGTGGTTGTTAACAAGTACCTTTATCAGAGAAAACGGTTTTCTTTTTATGTTTGTAACCCCAATAAGCTATATCAATTCAAACTGATGCTCTGGGAACGACGAACGCAACCCCCACTTCCCCAAATTCAAAAACTCAAGAAGATATTTGAGGCCAGATTAACAAATCGTGCAGTTTATCTGAATGATGCAATGGTCTTTAGCGAGTCAAGGGCATATCTCACAGTAGAGTTGGCATAGTTCTTTGGGCGATCATGAGAAGGAAAACTGGTAATAAACTTAATGAAAACTAAGTTTTCGAAGGCAGATGTGACATCTTTGGGACATCACATCGGTGATAGAAGGGTGACTGTAAGGAGCACAAGGAAAAATCCCTTCGAGAAAGTTCCATGACCAAACTCGAAGAAAGAGATGCTTCGATTTTTCAGATTAAGCGGATTCTACATGAAGTTTGTTCCAAATTTCAGCAGCCTATTGACACCACTAACCGATTTACTAAAGAAGAACACAAATTTCGGTGGACAGAACAATTACAGGAGGCAGTGAGAATTTCAAAGCAGTATTACACACCACACAAATTTTATCTACACCAAATGTTTTGAAACACTTCAGAGTTGCAATCAATGCCAGTGACATATGAGTTGGAGCTGCTAAAGAAAGATGATGATAGAATTTAATGGACAATTGGCTACCGTTCAAAGAAACTAACCACCCACCTGAGAAAACACCCGACGATCGAAGAAAAGAATTATTGAGTTTGATACTGACCTTAAAATATTTTGGTTGTTACTTGATGAGCAATGTGTCAGAGACAGTTGTGTACACAGATCACAATCCTCTTACATTCTTGGACCCATTAAAGAGAAATATATAGACTATTTCGATAAAGTCTTATGTTACAGACCTTTAATTTACAAATTGTACATGTTGCGGATCGAAAAAATGTAAAAACAGATGTGTTATTTGGATTATAAAGGAAAATGTACAGATAAGAATGCACAGATTCACATGCTATCTATAGGTCAGCGGAAATCAAAATGGAAGTGTAACTTTGATTAATAGCCTTTGCATTTTAGTGTAATGGGATTAAGAATTAGAAAAAAAAGGCCATCTTTTCATTATGATGATTCATGCTTTTCTTAATTGGGAACGTTTTATGAAGCTGAAGGCGTGTACTGTACCTTGAAGACAGAGTGAATGATGTTTCTGAACTGAGATGTCACACACAACTGTGTATATGACGAGGCGGCAGAACAACAGTGCACTGGAAAGTTGAAAATATGTAACATTTGGGAGTTAAATGGATACCTGAGTGTTCGTCGTTGTTTTAAAAACAATTCGAATTTATCAAGCAGTTTAATTTATGCCCCAGGAAACAAAATCCCAATCGAGTTTGGATTTATTGTTTTGGCAACATCAGAACAAAGTCAAGATGATGGAAATGTAAAAATGAAGGTGTTTTGAAAATTGTAGAGCGAGCAACTTCCATCGAGTGGGAACATAAATTTAGAAAACACTCTCTATTAAAGGTAGCTTCGTACATAAAACATATTCGTAGCAAAAAGGAAAAAAATACGACTCAAGGACACCTTCAGTCGGAAGAAGACAGACACTGAAGACAACTGCCGCTGTGTGGTTTTTCAAACTCAGTTGGTGTAATTTTAGTAAGTGTTTTATTGAAACAGAATGATATTATAGAGTTGGAGGCAGATAATAAGCAGTTAAGAAAAAGGCTGGCTTGGAGTTGTGAAAAGTTGCTGTTTAATGTTCACTGTTAGAGTTAAAATAAATTGATATTATTTTCTTTACGTAGTGCAATTTGGGAGTTCTCCGTCATTTATGTTTTAACAAATTACGAGATGAGGTGAGATTGTCTGTGTGTTTGGCTTAATTAACCGAAGGATCCACCACTGTATGGTAACATGCAAAATTACTCATCAATCTAACATTCCCGCCTTAATGGTTTTTATAAAACACAAACAGTGATGACTCAACTGTTACGGATCGATTGTGGATACGGTGAGTTGTAATAAAAATAATTCAAATTATCATGTTTGGGTAAAGTACATATATGAAATGCAGCTTAATCAGTATATCTATCTTATATGTCTGCACATATGTGGAGATACATATCTATATACAATGGATAATCTACTTTAGATTGTAGCATTATACTCTTCAGAAGCGTAATACCTGTTCACAGACAGAAATAATTAACAACGAGGATTAGAAATGTGCTCTTGTTCAAGAAGGGCAGCAGAAATGACCAAGGTAATTATAGACCAGTGAGCCTTACTTCTGTTGTAGGAAAGGTTTTGGAAAGGACTATAAGATATAATATTTATAATCATCTAGCAAACAACAATTTGATTTCAGATAGTCAACATGGTTTCGTCAAGGGCAGGTCATGTCTCACAAACCTCATTGAATTTTTTGAGAAGGTTACCAAGCATGTAGATAAGGGTAGGGCAATTCACGTGGTGTACATGGACTTCAGTGAAGCCTTTGCTATCGTTCCACATGGTAGGCTGTTGGAGAAAATGCAGAGGCACGGGATTGAGAGTGATTTAGCAGATTGGATTAGAAACTGGCTTTCTGAAAGGAGGCAAAGAGTGTTAGTTGATGGAAAATATTCGGTCTGGAGTCCGGTTACTAGTGGTGTGCCACAAGGATCTGTTTTGGGACCACTGCTGTTTGTCATTTTTATAAATGACTTAGATGCAGACATAGGTGGATGGATTAGTAAATTTGCAGACGACACTAAAGTCGGTGGAGTAGTGGACAGCTTGGAAGAATGTTACAGGTTGCAGGGGGACTTCAATAAAATGCAGAATTGGGCTGAGAGGTGGCAAATGGAGTTCAATGCAGCTAAATGTGAGGTGATGCACTTTGGGAAAAATAACAGGAAGGCAGAGTACTGGGTCAATGGATAGATTCTTGGTAATGTGGATGTGCAGTGGGATCTTAGAGTCCATGTACATAGATCCCTGAAAGTTGACACCTAGGTGGATACTGCTGTTAAGAAGTCATACGGTGTGTTAGGTTTCATTGGTAGAGGGATTGAGTTCCAGAGCCGCAATGTCATGCTGCAACTATACAAAACACTGGTGCAGCCACACTTGGAATATTGTGTACATACAGAAAAAAAAGGAACCAGCTTTGTGACACCACCTAGGTAAAATTGACTCGCCTGTAGTTTTTTTGTTCCTTTCCTAAAATCCATTATTCTGTTCTTAAATTATATCACTAAACTGCTGTCCTCCAGTTTTTCCTCATCTTCATGTTACAACACAGCGTAAACCCTTTTCCTAATTTAAACCAGGCACACAAAAAAGCTCACCTCACCTCGTAAACTGTAAATGTATGAGTGACAAAGAACCAACAAACCCCACAATTTAAAGAAAAAAATTATGATTTAACCGCAAGAAAAAAAGAGAACATTAAACAAAAACTTTCTACACTGGAATACTCCTTTGTCTGATCAATTTATCTACTTCCCATTCTGCAACAAGATACTGATCCAATAAAACCCATCGATGAAGTTTTGCAAAAAATTCAAATTTCATAACGAGTCAGATGTTTCGATTCTCCTCTCTATCTTACCGTCTTCTTTTCTTCAATCTGCTGATTTACAGATTTCATATGAAAGTGTAACTTTCAGAGAGGGCCTCTCTCGGCAGTCTGGTTGCTGGCCTGCTTTGCCAGTCTGACTAATAGTTAAAAATATCTGATTTTTATATCTCAAAACATTGGATCGTCTATTGGTTTGAATTTGTCAAACAGTAAAATTCAAACTAGATTAGGGTTAAGTATGTTGGGGCATAATTTTAACTGATTGACTAAACTCGAATTTGTTGTGTGCCATGGCAAATCAGCTTAGAAATTTGAATCAGAGTCAAATGTTGCACTTTTATTTTTTTTTCAGCATACTCTGTGCTTGTTAAGTCCTTGCTAGCTTTCACTCTCTTAAATGTGCAGTACACACCTACAGCTTCATAGCACATTCTCCTTAAGGAAAACAATGAACTATCATACTGAAGATAGGACATTTTAAATCTATTTCTTAACCACATTATTATAACATACATAGGAAATCAGTCTATGTTCATATTAGCTTCTTCACCTCCCCCCCACCCCCCCCCCCATGCACACATATAAACGTTGAACGGATATCAATCTCACCTGCACTTTATCAGTGAAATTCGTGATAATACATCTTCTATTGCATTCTTACCACACACAACATATGCGACTTGTAAGTTAAAAGAGACCATCTAATAGTCTCATATTCTTGCCTTTAGAGCATTCCAAGAATGTAAGTGGATTGTGATCCATGCACCCACCATTCTTCGACACATTGTGATGTAAATATTAAAAGATTGTAAGGTCAATATTTCTTTATTCGACCCTAGATTATCTTCACTGGTGGGTGTTGAGTTTCTTTGAAAGGTAACCAACTGGTAGTTCAGTCCCATCATCATCTTTATGTAGCTGTTCAGCACCAAATCCTATGTCACTAGCATCAATGCCAACTTTGAGTGGATTCAAAACATTTGGTGCAGCAAAAACCGGTGTGGTGTTTAATATTGCTTTTGTCTAATACCTTCTGGCATTGTTCTGTCCAACGAAATGCTGTGTTCTTATTCAGCAAATCTGTTAACCATGCTATGTGCTGCTGAAATTTGTAACAAACGTCAGATTGAATCTGCTTAATCCCAAAAATCAGAAACTGCTTTTTCAGAGGTTTGACATGGAAATTCCTTGATAGCCTTTGTCTTTGCTTTCCTTGGCGGTTAACATTCTATTACTGATGTTATGTCTCAAGAATGTCACTTCTTGATTTTTGTTTAAGTTTCTTACCAGTTTTGGCCCCTTAATCGATTAAAGAGCACTGTCAACTGTACCATGTGATCTTCACAGGACTCACTGAATATCACTACATCGTCGAATTGACTGCACAGTTTGTTAACTCAGTCACAATTCTGTTCATGAGTCTTTGGAATGTGGCAAATGCGTTCTTCAATCCAAAGGGCATCACATTGAATTGATATACACTTTTGGTGTGGCAAATGCAGAGATTTATTTCGCTTTGTCTGATAAATTTACCTGCCAATACCCACACAGTATGTGCAACTTTATGATGTTACTGGCTGTTCTAGCTTTCTCCAAGCAGTCCTCCAATCTGTGTATTTGGGATGAGTCTTGTTAGGTTATGGCATTGACCTTCTGATAGTTCACGGAAAATTATTGAATTCTCCGTCAGGTTTGGCAACTAACATGGTCAGTGAACTCCACGTACTCTGACTCGGTTCAATGATATCTTCATTTAGCATGTCCTTCACTTCCTTCTTGACCTGTCAGACTTTGGAAGGATTGAACTGATAGGAGTGTTGTTCGATCGGGACAGCATTTCCTACATGTACCTGATGCACAATAGCATTAGTCCTCCCCATCTTATTCCTGCATATGAACTCATACTGCTGTAACAAACCTTTCAACTGTGATCTTTGCTCTTGAGATAGACAATTTTCTAAACTATTCCACTCCGCAAAGACAACAGCATTGTTTAACATATTTTGAGACACATCAAATTCCATTGCATCTGTATTTGCTTCCTCACTGTACTGGGCAGTATCTAACACCTGCTTCTCCAGTTATTTCTTTCTAGTCTAATAAGGTTTCAACATATTCACATGACATATCCAATGCAGATTTTTTTTCTGTCTGGCATCTTACTCGATAGTTCACTTGACACACCTTTTTCTCAATTTGTGTGGAACCACAAAACTTGCCTTTGAAGGCATCTCCTATCATTGGTATCAATACTTATACACGTCGTCTCCACAGGGAAACGTTCGAGTTTCAGAGTTTTTAATCAGCCACCTGCTTCTTTAAGTGCTGTTTAGCTTACCTGCCGTGCCCACTTTAGGTGCTGTTTTGCTTACTCACCGACTCGATTTAATCTCTCTCTCACCTCTGTTACATAATCCAAGTATGAGACCTCGGAATTTGATACTATCAATTTCTCTATAATTAATTTCAAAGGGCCTCTCAATTTATGTCCGAATATTTACTCGAAGGAAGGAAACTAAGTAGATTCCTTTGGGACATCTCTAAAGGAAAATAATATGAATATGATACTTTTATTATAATCATTCGAATAATCTCGACAGTATGCCAGAACATGATCTTCCAGGTCTGATTCCACCTTTCCAAATCACTCTGGAATTGACATTGTGTATCACTTGATTTAAATGACCATATGACTCAAGTATCCATGACTTCCTTAAAAAGCTTAGCAGTAAAATTAGATCCTTCCTCTGATTGAATCTCTTTTTGTAGTCCATACCGTGTGAAGAAAGCGACTAACTCTTCAACAACACTTTTTGCCTTAATACTCTGTAATGAAATTGCCTCTGGAAATCTGGTCGTTGCATCGATTGTGGTTAACAATTACTGGTTCCCATTTTTAGTTCTCGGGACGGAAACTACACAATCAATTATAACCTGTATGAAAGGCTCTTAGAATGGAGGAATTAGAAGCAAAGGTGCTCTTTTTTGGCCAGCTGTGACTTACATACCATTTGGCAGGTATGACACGTATGGCAAGAGAAAACACCATCCTTATGTATTCCAGGCTAATAGAAATGTTTTTGTGCCTCAGCCTGAGTCTTCCGTACACCTGGATGACCTTTACTGGAAGTTCACGTGCTACTCATATCATTTTCTGTCTGTATGCTATCAGTAACTCGATCTGGTGCACTTTGGTCCATGTCTGCTCTGCATTAACCTGCCATGATCGCCATTTCCGTCTTTGAATTCTACCTTTCATATAATAAACCTCAGGAACATTCTCTGCCTCCTATTCGGAGTAGGCATCAGTACATATATATTTTATTGTCTCGTATTTCTGTTGCAAGTCAATTAGCCTTTCAGGACTAAGCATTTCTGTCTGATCTCTGACAGTTCAGTGTTTCCTTGCATCATTGCGTCAAACAGGGTGTCAACTTATTCATCTTATTCCTTATCTTTTGTTTCATACTGTGACTTATGATAGTAGGATCTTGTGATTACATAGTCTGGGAAAATACCAGGATATTTTTCTTTGATCTCCTCAATTTCCTGGTCTTCTTCGGGCTTATCCACAGTAAGGGGTCCCAACTTGTAACCTCCTAAACCATGCCCAAGAACAAACTGGATTCATCTAGCTACATCTGTTAATCACTCCCACTGTTACTTCCCCAGTCTTGAGCTGTCACGCCAACCTGCTCTCACACAAGGGAACGCTAAATTTCTGTATATCCATCCCGAAATTACCACTCTATCGGGAACATGTCAGAAAGAGTGCAAATTCGTTCGTCTCTCCTATGAGAGACTGGTTAGATCCAGTATCTCTCAAAATCATAACTTCTTGTCCTTCTCCCTCTCTTCTGTCTGAGTAAACCTTATGCACAGAGGTGAATTCTTTATCTAGATACGGCACTCACTCCATACCCAGCCCCTGCATAGGCAACACACTCTGCTACAGCTTCCCATCATTTATTGGGGTTTCTTTACAACGTTCTTTAATAGCTCAACCTAAGCTTCGTTTACCACGTCTTTTGAAGCAGTGCCATTCTTTCCCAACCAGCACTATGACTTACATGTCGCACTTTAACACTGTGGAAATGCATGTGCCCTTTAGCCTCCTCTTTACCCTCTTGGTCTTCTTTTTTTAACCTGTAACATATTGTTATCAGTGTTCGCTTCTCTTTTTTTTCATACTGTAGGATCTCCCCTACTCCCAACTTTTGTCCCTCACAGGATGAAATTCTAGCTGGAAGGTTGTCTCTGCGCACCAACCTGTATTTATCTCTAACTCTGATTCTCTTCTCACTTCCTGAACTTTCTGTTCATCCATGTGGATTATTATGATTTCTGGCACTGAGTTTTTAAAATCCTCCAGTAGAATCTCTGATAGAGCCTTATAGGTCTTATCTATTTTCAAGGCCTGCACCTATCTATCAAAGTGACTCCACTTAATTCTTTCGATATCAACATAAGGCTGACCTGGTTCCTTTTTATATTTCGGAACAGCTGCATATATATTAGCACTTATATTAGCCTCTTGTCCCTTATTTGACAGCCGCGCAAATACCTCACTGGCCTACAAGTTTATTCTGAACCAGCATTACCCCCAAGTCCTCGGACCACTCCATTTGCCTCGCCAATTTTTCATTGACATAAGGAAGGCTTCGACATCGTTTCCATCAAAATATAGCAATGTTTTAGCATATTTGCACATATTACTGCCTTCTCTTTTCATCTCCATCCCGTTAACTTGACCTTCCTGGTAAGTTGCAATTTTTGAAGTTTAAATTGCTTCATAAATTGTTTATCCTTCTTTCTTTTCTCTCTCCCTTTCTTTTCTCCCTTTCTCTTTCTCATTCTTTTTCTTCTTTCTCTCTTTGCTCATTTACAATCTTTTCCCTCTTTCTTTTTCCACTATCTCTTCCTTCTTTCTCTCTATCTCTGTTTCCCTCTCCCTCTCTCTGTTTATCTTCTCACTCAATTTTCCTGAATTGTAATTTAACCTTTTCTAACTCTCATGACTTGTCTGTTTCTCTGACATACCTCAGTGTTGGAGTAAAATCACTTACAATTTCAGTTTTACTTTTGTCCTTGTTTAAACCCAATTGTAACCTCTTTGTTGATTCTAAAAGTAAGGCATTTTCCTTTCCCTCTGAACATTTTGGCAAATTTGGGAATCACCTACAAACACCAGAACCTGTTCAGCAATTTTAACAGCCATTTCACTCACGTTTATTTTAACCAACCACAAGAAAACGAAATTAAACTTACATCTTATCTAAAAATCCAGGATACTAAACTGCAAGTGTTTAAATATACTGGATTGTTTCTTACCCAAAATCCATTCAAATTCCGTTTAAATATCAGACTGGGTCTTTCTAAACCTGTCAAAATCACGAACCTGAGCCCCCAAACTCGTACGAAACAGAGCAATCCCTTCTGCTAATTTAAATTTGGCACACAGAAAAGCTCACCTCGCCTCGTAATCTGTATGACTGACAAAGAAGTACTAAATCCCACTATGGAAAGAAAAAAAAATCAAATTCTTCTTTATCTCGAAGAAAAGAAGAGGACATTAAACAGCAATTTTTCCACTGTGATCCTCCTTTGCCTGATCATTTTATCTAACTTACACTGTCCAACAATGTCCTGAGCTGATAAAAACTCCCTTATCAAGTTTTACAAAGAAAAATCTGAGTTTCAAAACCAGTCAGATGTTTCGATTCTTCACGGAGTCTTCCTGCCTTCTGTTCTTTGGTCTTCTGCTTTACAGCTTTCATATGAAATGGTACCTTTCAGAAAACATCCCTGTGGGCTCTCTGTTTGCTGGTGCTCTTCACTACTCTGGCTAACTGTGCAAAATGCTAGATTTCTGTACCCCCCAAAAAATTGGATCGTGTCATTGGTTTGATGCCGTTAAAAGAATACTTTTCAAATTCGATTGTGTTTTAATATCTTCCGGCAAAATTTAAACTAATTGGCAAATTTCAAATTTGTTGTGTATCATCACAACTCAGATCAGCTCTTTGTTTCACAGCCATATGTTACATTTTTAATTTAGTTTGTTTTTTTTTTTCAGCATACTCTGTGCTTTGAAACTCCTTGCCAGCTTTCACTCTTAAAGGTACAATACACGTCTAAAACTTCAAACATCCCTTATAGTGTCATAAAGTCATAGAGATATATAGCATGGAAGCTTTGGTCCAAATCGTCCATGTTGACCAGATATACCAAAATAGTTCGTTCCCTATTGCCAATACTTGCCCATATCCCTTTAAACTCTTCATATTAATATACCCAATGTGATGCTGCTGCTTGTTTTACAAAGCCGTGGTGTCTTTGGCTTTATTTTTGCTGAGCTTTCGTAAAAGACACAAATTCTGAAAAGTCTAGTTTGATGGGTTTCAGGGCCAGTTCTGTTGTACCTAACAGGTGCTACCTCTGGCAAAAGGCCTGCGAGATTAAAAAGAAGATTGTACATTGAAAGTGGAGTGACCAATTCTCCCATTTATTCTGTTATCTTTTATTTGTGGAAAAAAGTGAGGACTGCACATTCTAGAGAACAGAGTCGAAGAGTGTAGTGCTGAAAAGCACAGCCGGCCAGGCAGCATCCGAGGAGCAGAGGTGTCAACGATTTGCACATAAGCTCTTCAACAGGACTGAGGGAGTGGCCCAAGGGCGATAGGAGATAAATGGGACGGAAGTGGGGTTGGGGGGTAGGTAACTGGGAATGCGATAAGTAGTTGAAGGTGGGGGTGAAGGTGATAGGTCGGAGAGAAGTGTGGAGAAGGCAGTTGGCTAGGAAGGTGGACAGGTAGTACAGTTCACGAGTGAGGTGAGGAGTTGGAAGTTTGGTTCTGGGATAAGGTGGATATAGGGGAAATGGGGTAACTGGTAAAATCCACATTGATCCTGTGTGGTTGGATGATCCCAAGTTAGAAGATGAGGCATTCTTCCTCCTGGCATCAGGTGGCTAGTGTTTGGTGGTGGTGGATGTCCGGAACTTGCACGCCCTTGGTGAAGTTCGAGGGGAGGTTAAAGTGTTCGGCCACAGAGTGGTGACGTTGTTAAGTGCGTGTGTCCCAGAGATGTTCTCTGAAACGTTATGTAAGTTGGCGTCCTTTCTTCCCAATGTAGAAGAGACCGCAACGAGTGCAACTGATGCAATAGATGACATGTGTGAAAGCACATGTAAATTTCTGCCGAATATAGAAGGATTTTTTGGGGGCCTTCGGCGGTGTGAAGGGGGAGGTGTGGGCGCAGGTTTTGCACTCCATGCAGAGGCAGAGGAATGTGCCAGGAGTGGTAATTGGGTTTGTGGGGGCATTGATCTAACAAGGGAGTCGCAGTGGGAATGGTCTCTCTGGAATTCAGATAGGAGTGGGGAGGAAAATATATCCCTGGTGGTGTGGTCTGTTTGTAGGTGGCAGAAGTGGCGGAGGATGATGTGATGTATCCAGAGGTTAGTGGGGAAGAAGGTAAAGATCAGGGCTTTTCTGCCCTTGTTGCAATTGGAGTAGTGGGGTTCAAGGGCGGACATGCTGCAAGTGAAGGAGATGCGCTGGAGGGCATTATCGACCATGTGGGAGTGGAACGTTCAGTCTTTGATGAAGGAGGCCGTCTGGGATGTTCTATGGTGCAATTGGTTGTCCTGACAGCAGATGCGGCGGAAGTCGAGAAATTGTGAATAAAGGACTTTTTAACTGGATTTAGGATATCAGGAGGTGTAGTCAAGCTAGCTTTGGGTGTTGGTGGTTATATAGTATATAGTATATAGTGGGCGTTATGTCCGCCGACGGAAAGTGAGATGGAGAGGTCTAGGAAGGTGAAGGATTAACCAAAGATGGTCTAGGTGATATTGAGGTGTTCGTGAAGTTGATGAAATGTTCATCCTCTACATGGGAGCACGAAATGGCTCTGATACAGTCATCAATGTAACGGGGAAAAGGTGGGGAATGGTGTACATCACGCTTCAAATACCTCCACTCTGACAAGCATCCTTCTACGAATACCCTCTGCTTCCTAGCAACAAGCCAACTGTGTATTCAAATTGCCAGCTTTCCTTGAATTCCATGTGGCTCTTGCAGCGCCAGAGACCCGGGTTCAATTCCTACCTCAAGCGACTGACTGTGTGGGATTTGCATATTCTGCCTGCGTCTGCGTGGGTTTCCTCGGGGTGCCCCGGTTTCCTCCCACGGTCCAAAAATAGGCAGGTGAGGTGAATTGGCCATGCTAAATTGTCCGTAGTTTTAGGTGTAGGGGAACGGGTCTGGGTGGGTTGTGGACTTGTTCGGCCAAAGAGCCTGTTTGCCTGTTTCCACACTGTAAGTAATCTAATCTAAAGCCAAATATGTGGAAGCTCCTTACTAAGGGAGTTGAAGAATTCTAAATCTCCGTGGAACAAATTTCTTATACACACAAATTCATGCTGATGACTCCTAATTAAGCCCTGTCTTTCCAAATGCGTATACATCTTATCCCTTAGAATCATTTCAAAAAAATTTCCTACCACAGATGTTGGGCTTACTGGTCTATAGCCCGCAGGTTTTTCTTTGCAGGCTTGCTTAAATAAGCGTCCAACATTTGCTACCCTCCAGTCTTCTGGGACCTCACCCTTGGCTAATAATGATGCAAATCTATTAAACAGGGCCTCTGCAATTTCTTACTCAGACTCTTGCTGGGTTATTTATGCAGCTCGTAAGGACAAGGAGATTTTTCCACCTTTATTATTCTAATAAGTCCAATACCACGTTGTATTGTTATACGGACTGCCCCCACGAGATCATCACTGACTTCCCGAAGTTCCCATGTCTTCCCATGTATCAGAGAGGAGAAATATTAAATGGTGCAATTCTATAAATTTATGAGATGCATAGATTGGATTGGCGATCAGAATCTTTTTTCCCAGAGTGGATCAGTCGAATAGGTGGATAGGTGGCACTATTTCAGATAAAGGAGGAAAGCTCAGAGCATTTCCGGGTTAACACAAGTGGTTCAGTTCATTTTTCTTCAAATGATTTCAATTTATTCACTTTCCTTGGCATTATTTCTTCATGATTTATTTTTGGTGAACCAAGTATTCTATTCAAGAGGTCGGCAGATTGAATGATTCCTCATTGATCGTTCTGGATTAAATCTAGAATGATCCTTGCTTAGATTAAACATCAGGTTTCTGTAGTCTTATTCTGTTTAGTGCATGTAGCAGAAACGTGCACCTGGAAACTTGCATCAGCTAAAATATAAAAAACAGCTGACATTATGTCATTGTTTTCGAAGACATTTCAGCGAATGAAAACACAACTTTCACTAATCTAATTATTAACAGTGGTCGAAGAGAGTGTGACTGAAAGTTGTGGGATCCACAGATAGACAGAAAGATAAATAGATAGTTAGATAGATAGATAGATAGATAGATAGATAGATAGATAGATAGATAGATAGATAGAATCTCAGATAGGTAGACGAATGGATGCATAACTATGCATTTGCAGAAAACTCCTTTGTACTCAATTAGTGTCGTGTTCAGAAACCAAAAACATTCAGATATACACACATTTTCATGGACTACTTAAATACTACAACCACTACTTCCAGAAACCATTTAAATTTAGGCTTTGTGCAATAAATTCGAGGGAGTTTATTTGTTTCCATCTGACACTCGTTGGAGCAAAAGCAAATATATCCAAAATAATTTTATATTGTTTCTAACAAGCCGAGGATCCTTGCTAATCATTCAATATTCTCCACTTCGTCAACATAAGACGTCGTTCCTGTTATTCATCAGTATCTCTGTGAAGGTGCTGATTAATGTGAGAGGAAAATATTCACTTTTTATTCGTACTTGTGGATTAATTTCTATAACTATGTTTCTTTAATTATTTTTGATGTGTGTCAATTAACAAAATACAGTGTCACACGAAAAAGAATCAACACTAATTCTTGAATATTTCCGTTGAATTTTGTGAACAGATTCGTTTGGTTAGATTTCATCGAATACTGTTAAATTCTCATGGCATGAATTTCTATATTAATTTGACAGTGGAGTTTACATTTCATAGAACATAGAATAAAGAACACTACATTATAGGAACAGAATGTTTGACCCAATCGGATGTAATGAACATGATGCCAAATTAAACTAATTGATTTTTCTGTCCCTGGCCTACATCCCTCCATTCATTCTTTTTTCAGGAAATTCATTAAAAGCCACGTGATATGCCTCCATTATATCTGCCCCCACCGCTACCCCAGCAGCGTTTTCCAAGCACCTTCTACTCTCTCTGTAAAATAAACTTGCCCCTCACATCTCCTTTGAACTTTTCCCCTCTTACCTTAAATGCATGCCCTGTAGTACTAACAATTGAAACTCCGAGAGAATAAGATTCTCATTGCCAAACATATCTATTCCTCTTGTTAGTTTATATATTTCGATCAGGTGTCTCATTAGCCTGAACTAAGAAATCTGGTGCAGAGACTTCTGCACATCAGTAATTCTACTGGAGCTATGCATTGTTGAGTGAGGGGTGGCCCTATATTCGAACAGGCAAAAGAAAAGTTTGGCTTCGAGTGATATTGTAGACTGTTGCAGTAACCCTGCTTTCAATGTTTGGTCCGCTCTTTACACCATTCCTTTGGAAGATGGATGGTATGGAGTTGCCTTTATGGGGCGAGTGCTATTCAACTTCAGGATACAGTCAAATCCCCAGTTGATCAATAACGCCCCTTGTCTGGGACCAAATCTTCTTGTTCCTTGATCTGGTCTCGCCAGGTTTAGACAGGTTTCAATCCTGTTTGCAATGACCCTTCTTTCTGAAAGAACAATGAACAATGAACAAAGAACAAAGAACAAAGAAAAGTTATGCCCAGGAACAGGCGCTTCGGCCCTCCAAGCCTGAGCTGGTCAAAATCCCTTGTCGAAACGCATCGCCCAATTCCGAAGCATTTGTATCCCTCTGCTCCCCACCTAATCATGCATCTGTCCAGACGCACCATAAATGAACCTGCCGTGCCTGCATCTACCACCTCTGCTGGCAACGTGATCCAGGTGGTTACCACCCTCTGTGTTAAGCATATATTCCCCCTTAAACTTTTCACCTCTCACATTGAACGCGTGACCCCCTTTATTGTATCCTTTGTCCTGTGAAAAAACTTATTTCTACCTACCCCGTCTATACCCTTCATGATTTTGTAAATCTCAATCAAGCTACCCCCTCAATCTTCTTTTTTTTAATGAAAAAAACCTTAATCTACTCAACCTATTTTCATAGCGAGCACCTTCCATACCAGGCAACATCGTCGTAAACCTTCTCTGTACCCTCTTCAAAGCGTCCACATCCTTTTGTTAATTTGGCGACCAGAACTGTACACAGTATTCTAATTGCAGCCGAACCAATGTCTTGTACAATTTTAACATGACCTGCCGGCTCCTAAACTCAAAACCGTGGTCCAATGAAGGCAAGCATACTATATGCCTGTTGACCACTCTATCCAGCCGTGCAGCAACCTTCGGGATACAATGGACTTGAACTCTCAGATCTCTCTGCTCATCAACTTTTCCCAAGGCTCTTCCGTTCACTGTATAATTCACTCTAGACCTGGACTTGCCAAAATAGCTAGGATTGAACTCCATCTGCCACTTCTCCAAACAACTGTCCAGTCTATCTGTATACTCCTGTATTACTTGACAGTCCCATATTCTTTCTGCTACTCCACCAATCTTCGTGTAATCTGCAAACTTGCTGATCATAGCAACAGTGCCCTCTTGCAGACCATTTACGTAATCATCTGAGCTGCTGTGCTTTTCCAGCGCCACACGTTTCGATATTTAACAGTGTGGGTATGGTTTATTCATGTGTACCAGAATAAGCAGGTAAATCAATTTTAAAAATTAACAGATTAAGTAGCAAGTTAATCTTTTCTGGTTTGGGTTGATGAAGTATGTAGTTCAGAAGAAGTATTGTCAGTAAAAGGTGATAATTTGTGTAATTCGCGTTGAGAAGAGTAACCTTCAATTATGTAAGGTGACGTTGGGGAGTCAGACAAAAGCAGTTATGGAGATGAGGTGTTGCGGACAACACGAGTTACCAATAGGTGGTCATTTGGATGTGACGAGCTCAAGTCAAAGTGCAAAATAATTTTAACTCGCCTGAACTGTACAGAGATGTACAGTTTTGCTGGACATGTCACCGAACAGGAAAGTCTTTGGTAATGATAAATTCAGCACAGTTAAAGCTTCTCTTCCACCTTTTTAAGGGAAGTTTTTACAGGAGTATAATTGATTATGTAAGACACCTTCCTAAAATAAATTGTGAGAATCAGCATTTGTTGATCTCTACAAGATATCCGGAAGCCATTCCATTCCGTATTACTACAGTGAAAAGGATTGTAGAAGAGACACTTTTTTTAACCAGGTACAGCTTAACCATAGATATGTCATCAAGTTTTGCATGAAAATTATTCAAGGAAGTTATGGGTAGCTTAGAAATAAAGTACTCTATACAAAACTGTATACAATCCAGAATTACAACTCGCATTAGAATGGCGATCAAACTTTAAAAGCCATGTTCAGAGCTTATGGTCATGATTACCAGTGGCTTGGCATAAAGGAACTCCTATTGTACTTTTTGCAAATGGGAATGCACATAACGGATCAGCTTAAGCGAAATATCTGTCAGAGATGTGACGATCTCTGAAATTAATGACGGAAAAATTGATAATTCAGAGTATGTAGTTTGGAGATTTTGACAATGTGTCAAATTTTGGGCAAAGATTTAACAGAGTGGATGAGTTGGCGAGACAAAATTTGAAAGTAACACACCATATGATGAGAAACGAGGCAAGCAATCAAAAATTTAGTTTTGATGGAGGAGAGAAGTATTGGTATTACAACCAGTTGTAGGTGAAACATTAAACGCAAGTTAGTGGACTTCATCAAATCAAAAAAAACATTGAATAGGATGAATATGCTCAAAAGATGTTTTGTTAGAAAGGAAAGCAAAAGGAGAATTATTCTTTGAAACACAGAGTTCAACTGATTATGATTATGATTAAAAAGTGTTACCGCCAGAGTAAAATCGAAACGAACTGAAGGAATTATAATAATCAATTGTAGAGATATGTGAGAATTAGCTGGAAAGTACTTACAAGATTAGGCAAAATGTAGAAATAGGATATGCCTTTCCAATTAAACAACGTCCTTATGGACTCAACCTGCTAAAATTGGTGGTTTCAAACGAGATTAAAAGCTTGTTCAAAGGTGGCATAGTCGAAGTGAGTTGCAGTCAAATGGAGCTCATCCATTATAATGTTGCCAGAAAATGGTAGCTGACAATTACATGTGGGCTACCGCAATGATAATTCAGTTGCAAAATTTGATTCATGTCCTATTTCCTGTTTGGAAGACGATATTGAGAAGTTGGGGCAAGCAATCGACATTCCAACGTTGGACTCTTTTGGAGGATGCTGACAGCTACGTTTACTGGAAGTGTCAAGGAAATTTCAACTTTCATGACACCAAATGGACTTTAACATTTACAGTCATGTCGTTTTGTGTGAAGAAGATGCAACTGCATTCCAAACTCTAACCAAACATTCACGCCAATATTAGCGAATTGTATGATGTACAGAGACGAACTGATGATTTTTTTTGTCAGATGCCGAAGGAGATTTTGGTGCATGAGTTCATCTGGAGCCAGGGATAAATCTGGCGAAGAGTGAGTGCACAAAACCCCATGTGTTGCTCCAGGACCATGTTATTGGACATGAACTGGTGGTCCCACGTGTTGTTCAGACAAAGAGTAATTTATTGTGGGGTCTCCTTTACAATAACCAAACAAGGGAGTACTACGATTATTGAGACTAAGTGATTTTTATTCGAAATTCATACCGAGTTTTAGCAGTGTGGTTGCTTCACTGACTGATCTATAGAGTCATAAACTTATGGAGATGAACAGCATGGAAGCAATCCCTTCGGTCCCATTCGTCCAAGCCGACCAGATGTCCCAAAGCAATCTGGTCCTACCTGCCAACACCTGGCCCATATCCCTCCAAACGCTTCCTATTCACATACCTATCCAAATGCCTTTTAAATGTTGCAATTGTTCTAGACTCCAGCACTTCTTCCAGCTTCTCATTCCATGCACATACTACCCTCTGCATGAAAATGTTGCCCCTTAGGTCTCTTTTATATCTTTCCCCCTCAGCCTAAGCCTATGCCTTCTAGTTCTGGATTCCCCAACCCACGGAAAAGACTTTGTCTAATTATCCAATCCATGCCCCTCATGATTTTATGAACCCCTATAAGGTCACCCCTCAACCTCCGACGCTCCAGGCAGAAGAGCCTCAGCCTATTCAACCTCTCCATGTAGCTCAAATAATCCAATCCTGGCAACATGCTTGTAAATCTCTTCTGAATCCTTTCAAGTTTCACAACATTATTCTGATAGGAAGGAGACCAGAATTGCACGCAACATTCCAACAGTGGCCTAACCAATGTCCTGTACAGACGCAACATGACCTCCTAACTCCTTTACTCAAGACTCTGACCAATAAAGCAAAGCATACCGAGTGCCTTCTTTACTGTCCTATCTGCCTGCGACTCCATTTTCAAGGCACTATGAACCTGCACTCCGAGGTCTCTTTGTTCAACAACGCTCCCTTGAACCTTATCATTAATTGTATAAGTCCTGCTAAGATTTGCTTTCCAAAATGCGCCACCTAAATTAAACTCCATCTGCCACTTCTCAGCCCATTAGCCCATCTAATCAAGATCCCGTAGTAATCTGAGGTAACCTTCTTCGCTGTCCACTTCAGCTCCAATTTTAGTGTCATCTGCAAACTTACTCATTATACTGCTTAAGCTCACATCCAAATCATTTATATAAATTTTGAAAAGTAGTGGATCCAGCACCGATCCTTGTGACACTCCGTGGTCATAGGTCTCCAGACTCAAAAACAATCCTGCACCACTACCCTGTCTTCTATCTTTGAGCCAGTTCTGTATCCACATGGCTAGTTCTGTCTGTATTCCATGAGATCTAACCTTGTTGACTAGTCTCTTATGGCGAATCTTGTCGAAGTCCATACTGATTTGTTGAAGAAGTGCATAAACTTTCAGTAGATAGAAGTGTCAGAAGGCATTTGACAATCCGAATGTCGTGGTGACCACTGCTCTATTGCGAGCAACCACAATGTCATTCGAGGTGACCATCAGTGATAGTGATGAGTGTTTTGGAGTTGTAGAATTACAAGAGGACGATGGGAATATCGAAACATATAGAGTGCTTTGTACCTGAATGTTAAATAGTCGTCACCCGAAAAATTACACTGTTAAGAAGGAGACTTTGAGTTTGGTCTTGGCGTTGCAACATTTCATTATGTAGCCAATAATGTATCTGAAACAATTGGACATAATGATTTTAACTCCTTAACACTTTTGGGGTAAAACAAGATAAAAATATCTGACTGTTTCGATGAATTTTATGGTTGCAGCCATTTAATTTGAAAATTACACAATGGTATGACATGAGAACATAATTGCCAATGTGTTGTCTTGTCTGTGATGAAGGAAGACAAAGGTGCTCATTGGCAGAAGAAACCGACTGAAGTGGACTATCGTATTGAATCTGAAAAATGTGTTGCTGGAAAAGCGCAGCAGGTCAGGCAACATCCAAGGAGCAGGAGAATCGATGTTTCGGCCATAAGCCCTTCTTCAGGACAGAGCTTATGCCCGAAACGTAGATTCTCCTCCTCCTTAGGCGCTGCCTGACCTGCTGCGCTTTTCCAACAACACATTTTTCAGCTCTGACCTCCAGCATCTGCAGTCCTCACTTTCTCCCTGTGGTATTGAATGTTAGCATTCTTAGATTTAGCGCAATGTATAAGCATTTTAGTGCACTAATTATGTAAGATGAAATTGTTTCCAAAAGGAAAGCTTCTTTGTATTTCTATGGTTCGCTGCAGCAGTAACACCTTGATTACATCCAAGCTACAGTTACAAATTCTTTGAGAAATGAAAACAGTTCGGTTCTAGTCTTGTCTTATTGAATTTGTAAATTGTGTTAAGAAGTGTTGCAAATATAGTTAACATTTCGCATTTATGGTTCGCTGGAGTATTTTTGCGACCTCATATGGAAATTTAAAACAAAAAGAAAAGGATTTGGAAGCACAACAATATGGACACATATGCTGAAATGTTGCAAGAGCAGACGTTATATTCGTCCATAAGAGGGTAATTCGAAATTTGATGTTACTTCAACTGATGTATAAAGGGATGCTTGCACACTTTGAAAGAAAAATTCAAACATTTATGAACGGGTTTTCAATTCCATACCTAGAAAATTATAGTACTTAATAGTGACAAGTTCCACACATTTAAGTTTTGGAAAGTGTGACACAATACGTTTGAGTCACTGTTGGTTAATTTTTTTTGGATCAGATTAGATTACTTACAGTGTGGAAACAGGCCCTTCAGCCCAACAAGTCCACACCGACCCGCCGAAGCGCAACCCACCCAACACTACGGGCAATTTAGCATGGCCAATTCACCTGACCCACACATCTTTGTGACTGTGGGAGGAAACCGGAGCACCCGGAGGAAACCCACGCAGACACGGGGAGAATGTGCAAACTCTAAAAATGCTGTGTTAAATGCGCTTTAGATTTCACTGTTCCTTTGGAAATTGGTTGTGATTGCATTAATTGCCTCGCCTTAATTTTTCATGAAGGCAGTTTAGGCGTCAACCACGTTACTGTGGATCTGTAATCACGAGTAAGGAAGGAAATAATTTCCTCACCTAAAGGATATTAGTGAATCAAATGGGTTGTTTAAACATCGACAGTGGTATCGTGGTTATTATTAGATCCATATTTCCATATTTATTTTGAATTAAAATACCACCATCTGCCATGGGATTCGAACCCAGGTCACCAGGACATTAGCTCGGAATCATGATTTATAGTCTACTGATAATTACAGCTGAGAACCAGCCTCACTATATTCTAGTACTAAAATAAGAGTAGTGTTATACACCAGACAACACCCCCTTCATATGTAACAAGGAGATAACTAGAACCTAACTTTAAACTTAATTAAAGGCCATTGCAAGGTTTTGTGTTCCATATGCAATTCCATAGGCCGCACGACTTGGCTTTCAGCCCAAACACACTTTATTCTTTCACCTAGTTAATTACAAACAAAGGAAAGAAGAATTGGTCTAACTTAACTCTGCTGGAAAACTTAACAGTTTATTAGAGCATTTAACGAGTAAACAGTAACTGTCCCAATAAAATAAACATCGTTAAAGACACCCTTGGCAAAGACAACACTTGTAAAACAAATTCTTTTATATTTAATGTGTCTCCTGTTCAGGAGAAAAGAATACCAATGATAAAAAAAAACACTGGACACAAAGGGAGAACTCTAGTTTTCTGCTGTGGCTGAAAGGGATATATAGCATATTTCACGACCACTTCCAAAGCCCGAGCAACTACTGAAGTATAAGCTATAACCCTGTCTCTGGGGGAGCCTTACTCCTGCCCATTCATGCTGATTTTATTGTCCTTACATTTAAAGGAAGCCCGGGGCCGCAGAAGCTGTTTATTTTATTGGTTTGGAAGAGATATCTCCTCACCCCTGTCTCAAAACACTTCTTTATAAAGGGGAAAATATGCTTCAAAAGCCATAGCATCGTTATAGCCCCCACGGCCTAACATTACTAAATGAACCACCAATATGCAGACATAGCTTCATTTAAAAAAATCTTTCGTCTTATTGCTGATAGTACACCGCAGTACAAATATATTGTATTGACTCTAAGCGTACAAAATTTTAATGCTAGACTCCATTTAATCTGTTTCATATGCCACCAAACATCTTCTCCTTCCTTCATCAAATTCATGAGAATGCATCAGCAATTATATTCTTTCATCCTCCCCCGTAGGAAATTTTCAAATTAAATGATTGCAAGCATGAATTTCATCTAACATTATTAACGTTAAAATGACGTTGTTATTTTATTTTCCAAAAAACATTAAATGGTTATGATCACTCTATGCAATTGTCTCCGCCACACAAATGTTGAAATATGGCAATGCCAACATCAAACTCAAGTTCTCCTTCTGAATTTTGGAGCATCTCTATTGATGAATATTCAACTTTCTGGAATAATAACCAATGGGTTTTTATTATCTCGTTGTCTTCTTGCAAGTGTACAGCACTGGCACCCTCATCACTGGCATCCTTGAACAACTTTGCATAATTAGGAGCGATGTTTAATACAGATTTCAGACTGACAGAGCCCTCTGACATCCATCAGTCCACTGAAACTTTCTGCACATTTTCAGCAAGTCTGTCAGTGGAACAAAACGTTGCTAAAATTTGGCACAGTTGTTAGATTAAAAACATTTGGTACCAGGAATCAAAACACTTCCTTCTTCGTCGATGCTATGGGAAATTCTCCAATGACTATTGTTTTCATATCCAATGACCTCATCGAAGAAAGTGACTACGGGTTTTTCGAACTCACTCTCAGTGAGTTTATTATCACGCCTGCCTTCTGAAGTAGATCAAACAATTCTGATAAACGTTCCAAATGTTCATTCCATGTGTGACAAAGAGACTGGACTGGATCGTCTAAGTACACCACATAATTCGATTATCCTGATGTGACTTTATTATTTGGTCTTGCAAATGTAGCAGGTGCATTTCTCATACCAAATGGCATAATCTTAAAACAATAAAGTTCATTCAGTATTATGGATGCTGCCATTTCCTTCCCCCTCTCAGATACTGTTACCCGCTTCCTATCGTTTGAATAAGTCCAGCTTCGGAACTTAAGCTATTTGTCTCACCATTTTTAATACAGTTTTTTAAACGTGTACTGAGATATAAATCAGATTTCAAAAAAGCTTTGAATTTGAGGTAATGAATAAACAGATGCTGAATATCATTTGGTTTTGCTACCATCACAGTGGGTGAGCTACACACACTGCAACTTAATACAATTATATCGTGTTTGAGCGTGCTTTCAACCTCTTTTTCAACCTTTCCCTGATTTAGAAGGTTTATAAAGATTTTGCTTAATTCAACCAGCATTTTATATATCGCTGTCACGCATAATCATATTAATATGTCACAGCATTTTCCCGTATAACTCCTCATGTGATTTCAATTACTATTTCAGGTCATTTCGGAAATAACTTAATAATTTGCCCCAATTTCTGAGAACATCCTCAGTGTTCAATTTATTTTGAAGCATGTCCAATTCAGTACCATTTGAACTTGGATCTTCATTCTGTGTTGTAACCAGTACAACACTCTCTTTTTGCTTTCGATGCCTAATAAAATACCTTTTGAGTATATTCCCATAACGCACGCTGTGATTTTTCATCCCATTTGGCATTCTTATCAAGTAATCTACCTCACTCAATTTCCGTTTACGTTAATAAAGGTAATTAAACCTTACTTTTAAATGTTCACCTCCCACTTGTAGTAATACTAACACTTCATCTCTTATAGCAAAACTACACATTTTTGGTTTCTTGTCTACTTTTTCCTTCCTCACATGTTGTGCTACTTTCAAGTGTTGTCTGGCCAATTCACCCATTGCATTAAGTGTTTCCCTAAAATTTGACACAAAATGATTTCTGAACTCATACTTAACATTTTTTTGCGAAATGAATGTCAATGGTCCTCTCACCTCATGTCTAAAAATTAGTTCAAATGTGCTGAAATTACTTGATTCATTAGAGGCATCGCTAATTACTAAAAGTACAAATTGAAGTCCTTTATCCCAATCCTGTGGGAAGCCACGTCTAACAGGCTTCAGCATGGTGTTTACATTTTGCTGCCTCCATTCTAATATTCCTTGGGCTTCTGGATGGTACACTGTGGGGCAAAGTTGTTTTGTTTCTAAGTTATCGTTAACTTCCTTCACTATTTTGGATGTAACACTTGACCCTTGAACTGATTGCATTTCTGTGGGCAGTATCTATCAAAAAAATTGAGTAACTCTTCTACAATCCATTTAGCTTGATATTACATAACGGAATGGCATACAGACATCGAGTAGTCTCATTGATTATGGTCAACCTATATTGATTCACAGTCTTTGTCTTCAGGAGGGATCCCGAACTGACCAATTAACACTCTTGTAAAATGTTGCTCAAAAGATGGAATAAGTATTAACGGTTCGGATTTTATCACTGTCAAAGGTTTTCCCGTTTCGTCTTATGTGCGAAATGATCAGCAAAACTGAATTGCATCTCTATGTATTTCAAGCCAATTAAAAAAAGTTCTGGCGTTTTGCCTCAAGTCTGCCTTAGTGTCAAATGACCTCCCACTGATACCTCGCATGCCACCACAACATGTTCATTCTATGACCCACCAGTAATACAATTTGATTCTACTTCTGCCCAGTTTCCATCAGCCTAAATATGCAACGATCTCCCCTTTCTCGTTAAGACTTCATTTTTAGATATTAACATTCTCGGATGAACTCAAATTCATTTTCTTTGTACGCTTTTTGATACAACTGATTTAGATTTTTAGCTTCTTATTATGCTTCAACTGATCTCTCTGAATAAAAAAAAACTGCTTAGTCCATCACATGCGATTGGTTTTGTTTCTCAACCATTTGATCAAATGCAATTTCGATAATCGAACTTCAAATTCCTTATCTTTATTCTTTGATTTGTCCTCCAAATTCAACCTGTGGCGTTGGGGCCTTGTTACGATGCAGTAAATTAAAATCACACAATGTACTTCATTTAACAGCTTAGTTGCCTGATTTCTTACTCATTTTTGAAATAAAGTAGGCATTACTCCCAGTCGTGCTCCACTAAGTTCTTTCCCAAGGAGACAGTATCTCTGCAACTGAGAATTTCACTATTTCTCCGACAATCAATTCAGCACTTTTCACCTGACTCTCCAGCATCACCTTATATAGAGGAATACTTCTTCTTTACATTGTCCTACCTTTTCTAACGATCCTCTTTCTTCATTTCTCACAGTGAAAGATTGATTTGCTCATATATTTCTTAAAATGTTAATTTCTTTACCTATTGCTCTTGGTACCCATGAGCAAATCTTTTCTATTTTAAGGAAATCTGGTACTTTCTTACAAACCAAACCCTAAACATCCTGCGCATTCTTTTGCAGCTCTCTATCTTCCACTCGCATATCGTTTACCAATTCAATAAGTCCCAATGGATTATCCTGTTTTACCACATCTGCTTTCACTCTTTTCCTTTCAAACGATCAACATGGCAATTTCATGTGTATTGCTTTATTATAGTCAAAACTCCTGAAGTTTTTACTTCTCTTTCCCTCCTCATGTGTTTCCTTTTTAGTATCTTTACTATCTTTATTGACTTTACTATCGTCAATGAAATCGACTTTCAATAACTACCTGAGGATTTTTGTTTTCCACAATTTCTGTCTCTAACACATTGAAAATGACGTCGGAAAACAATCTTTGATTTCGGAGCTAAATCACAATCATCTGCCATCTATGTTGCTAAACTGCAGGGTTAAGTCTCTGCTCCTCCCCACGAGTCCTCAATATTTTAGAAAGTGAATTTTTCAACTCCTCTAACATAACATCTCGAAAAAAGGAGCATATGTCTAGCTTATTTTCACTGCTCTTTTCCAAATCTCAAAGTTACCCTGTTTGATTCTTTCAAACTCCATGTACCTGTGAACATGTTCCGTCCTTACATTCATTAAATATTGTCTATGGCTTCTGGCTCCAGCTCATTTGAACTTAGGATGTCTTTCTTTCACCTCATCATATTCCCCAGATACCTCCTCTGTAAATGATGCAAACGATACACTAGTTCTTGCTGCCAATTTTGTTTGAATTAACATTATCCACACGGGTCACCAGCCATTTCATTTGTTTAGCCACTATCTCAAATGAACTGCAAAATGCTTTACATCCTTTTCCTCAAAATTCCTAACTTTGGACATATTTATAGAGGTCCACATCAGGACATTGGCTATAATCGGTATTTCTCATCATCACAGTCTACCTTAAGACTCCTAATTTCTACCTTCACCATTCCTCTTTCGTTGTCAACTTCTAAAGTTCAAACTCTAACTTTCTTCATCCATTCGATCTACCCTCTCTCAATTTTCCTTTCTTCTGCAAAGGTCGTCCTTTCTTTCGTTTTCTGTCTGTTTTCAATCTGTTTCATTTCCATTTTGAGTCAGAAACTTATAGAATCCTATAGCATGGAGACAAGCCCTTTGACCCAAAGTGGTCCATGCCGACCAAGATGTCCATCAACGTTAACCCTACTCCCATGCACTTGGCCCATAGCCTTCTGAACTTTTCCAATTCATGTATCTGCTAAAATTCCTCTTAAGTATTGTTTATGTACCCACCTCAAACACTTTCACTGGCAGCTCATTCCATATGCATACCACCCTCTGTGTAAAAAAAAGTCTCTTCATTTCTGAAATATTCTTTCCCTTAGAAAACTTAACTGATGTCCTTTACTCCTCATTTCCCCAACTCTGGGAAAAAGACTGAGTGCATTCACCCTATCAATGAGGCTCTTGATCTTAAGCACTTGTATTAGATCCTCCTCAGTCTCCTACGTTGCAAAGAAAAAAAGTGTTAGTTTGCCCAAGCTCTCCCTATAACCCAGACTGTTGAATCTGAGCAACGTCCTCGTAAATTTCTTTCCCATATTTCAAGTTAAATAGCATCCTTCGTATAGCGACAAATACTGAACATGATACTCGAAGTGCAGCCTCACCAACGATGTGTACCATTGCAACATAAATTCCTAACTTCTATACTCAATGCCCAGGCTATGTACCTGTCAGGCAGGGAGGAAAGGGTCGTGCGAGGGAGCCGTGGTTAAAAAAAAAAAATCACTTCTGTTGTGGGCAAAGTCTTAGAGAGAATTGTAAGGGATGGGATTTATGCACATCTGGATAGGAATAATGTGATCAAGGACAGTCAGCATGGTTTTGTGAAGGGCAGGTCGTGCCTCACAAACCTTATTGAATTCTTTGAAAAGGTGACGAAGGAGGTTGATGAGGGGAAAGCGGTAGATGTGGTATATAGGGATTTTAGTAAGGCGTTTGATAAGGTTCCCCATGGTAAGCTACTTCAAAAAATACGGAGGTATGGCATTGAGGGTGAGTTGGAGGTTTGGATTAGGAATTGGCTGGATGGAAGAAGACAGAGGGTAGTAGTTGATGGCAAAGTTTCTTCATGGAGTGCCGTCACTAGCGGTGTTCCGCAAGGATCTGTTTTGGGACCATTGCTGTTTGTCATTTTTATAAATGACCTGGAAGAGGGGCTAGAAGGTTGGGTGAGCAAGTTTGCGGATGATACGAAAGTCGGAGGAGTTGTTGACAGTGAGGAAGGATGTGGCAGGTGACAGCAGGATATAGAGAAGCTGCAGAGCTGGGCAGAAAGGTGGCAAATGGAATACAATGTAGCTAAGTGTGAGGTGACTCACTTTGGGAAGAATAACAAAAAGATGGGGTACGGGGCTAATGGTCGGATACTTGGTAGTGTGGATGAGCAGAGGGATCTTGGTGTCCATGTACACAGATCTCTGAAAGTTGCCACCCAGGTAAATAGTGCGGTGAGAAAGGCATATGGCGTACTGGCTTTTATCGGTAGAGGAATTGAGTTCCGGAGTCCTGAGGTCATGATGCAGTTGTATAAAACTCTGGTGCGGCCGCATCTGGAATATTGTGTGCAGTTTTGGTCGCCATACTATAGGAAGGATGTGGAGGCACTGGAACGGGTGCAGAGGAGGTTTACCAGGATGTTGCCTGGTATGGAAGGAAGATCGTATGAGGAAAGACTGAGACACTTGGGGCTGTTTTCATTAGAGAAAGGAAGGTTTAGGGGTGACTTGATTGAGGTGTACAAGATGATTAGGGGGTTAGATAGGGTTGACAGTGTGAACCTTTTCCCGCGTATGGAGTCGGGTATTTCAAGGGGGCATAGCTTTAAATTAAGGGGGGGTAGATATAGGACTGAAGTTAGGGGTAGGTTCTTCACTCAGCGAGTCGTAATTTCATGGAATGCCCTGCCAGTAGCAGTGGTGGACTCTCCCTCTTTATGGGCATTTGAGCGGGCATTGGATAGGTTTATGGAGGATAGTGGGTTAGTATAGGTTAGGTGGTCTTGGATCGGCGCAACATCGAGGGCCAAAGGGCCTGTACTGCGCTGTATTCTTCTATGTTCTATGTTCTATGCTAATGAAGGGCAGTGCGCCAAAAGCTTTCTTCACTCTTTTGTTTACCTGTGATTCCACTTTCAGAGAAACTTTCACTGAACACCAAGTTCCCTCTACTTCAGGAGAGTCCTTAAAGCCCTCCCATTCACCATGAAACTCCTGTCTTGATTTGACTTTCCAAAATGCAAGATCTCACACTTATCTGTATTAAACACCACTTGCCATTTCTCCGTTCATTTCCCCAGCTGATCAAGGTGCTGCTGCAATTTCTTAGAACCCTACTTGCTGTCCATGATACCGCCTACTTTAGTGTCATAAAATGGAAAACCTGCACAGTTTTGTTATTTTATTGATTGAATTTTGATTTTTGATTTAATTTTTTATTTTGATTTTGAATTATTTTGATTTAGAATTTATTGTCACATGTACTCAAGTACAAAATTACAGGAATACAGTGAAAAGCTTTAAATATCTCCATAGATGGCACCATCTTAGGTAAAGTACATAGGAACAAAAATTTAAGACAAATTTAACAAAATACAAGAAATAAGGAACAAATTTCAAAGTAAAGCATTACAGTCATATACTGTAAAAAAAAAGAAACGATTTTATCATTGTCCTTCTTAACTGCTTGGCAATGCTGGGACTAAAGAGTTCAAACTGCTCCAGTTTGGCAAACTTTGCCTCGCACTGACTCAATTTCTACTGCTCTTGTCATTGTTGTAGATGTTGGGGAATGCTCTATCGATGCGTTCGTCTTGGTCTTGAGATTACTGCCACTGCAACACCCTGGACCATGAAAGCGCAGATCCAAATGTTGTCCATGCCAGTCCTTAACATCGCCTTCGGTCAGCACACTGGACATGGGCAGCTCCTCCAGAGTCCCAGTAAAGCCCTCAGCCATTCATCTAGCTGTCCGCCAAATTCAACGAGTCCTATACCGATGCTGCCACTCTCCAGAAGCTAAGTAGCTAGATAAACTACATAACATGATAAGACTAAACCGGCAAACAAAAAGGGGAATTGAGTGGATAGAGTGGACGAGGTACTCTACAGTCATTTTGCATAGTTCTGTTACTTTATTATGCATTGATGAGATCACAAAAGTCATTTAGAAAAAATATCCATAACCCAAGTTGGCATTCACAGGATAAATCTAACAGGTTCCAAAGAGACGAAGAGATGACTTTGATATCGGGCGACATTTTGTGAGCTGTCTACAGCTGATCTGTTCCTCACATTTTTACAAAACGTCTGCACTTTTAAAGCTCAACTCTAAGGCTATAAACACCCATGATCTGTATGCCTTATGTGTTACGATCTGCCTGCATGGCTCACAAAATAAAACTTTTCACTGTACTCGGGTGAAAACAATAAATGACATTAAATGAAAGTAGATTTTTGAATCCAAGCCTCTGGTCAAAATCACTTATAAACATGCCACTAAATCAACATATTAAACATAATCTTCAATAACTCTTTGATATTCTGCAATTACAAAATCAACAGTATACACATGGGAAACTTGGTATTGCATTCTAAATGATCAATTAAGATTCTTTATGAATATAGGCCTTATCAGCAATATACACATACTTGAAAGAATAGCAATATCAATAATCTGTCCTCAGTAGCGGTTGAATCACTTCTGTTTGGAGCAATCCACTTCAAAGTGGGAATTCATCAGTGACAATTACAAATTACGTTGATCAGTGATAATGAAATCTTCGTCTGGGGTAACAGTTTCACACTTCAGTGTTCATGTGCCCGATGCTATTTTGAATTACATTTCCACTTCTGTAAGAATGGATCTTAAAATACAGCACAGCACAAATCAGAGGAAATTTCCGTCAATTCCGACTGAAGAACGTTTCTTACTGATCTTGCAATGAGAAAAACGCGGGGCATAACCTTAAATTCATGAATGCTGGTCCAATCAAAGTATCAGGTCTTCATTATATGCCAAATCAGCGTAGAGGGTCTATAGAAGAAATTAGAAACCATTACAGTCAAAAAGACACAGTTCCAGCCCACGTTGACAGTGCATGACAAATAAAACCTTTTAGCTGATCCCACCCCACTTCCTTCAGTTAGATGATACCGTTTTCTAACTCCTTGTGACCATAATGATTTCCCAAATTGAGCATTGGCATCAACAAAGAAGAAAGAAGTGGGAGAGAAGATTCCATACATCGATCCCCTATATGTGTCACTTCTAAATTGCTTGACTTTATTTTGTGCCTGTGTCCTCTTCTCACAAGGCCAGAACAGCACAATGCCAGTCTGCTGGTGTCAGCCACAACTGAAGTAAATAATCTAATGATTAAATTAGACGAGACAGAGAAATTAGTAGAACCACAGAACGAGACATGAAGAGAGAAATGAAGGGAGCATTACATGAAAAGAATAGTTTGTGTAACAGAACAATTTATCCTTGCAAACATTGTCCTGTCGAACATAGAATGAGGTATGAAGTTCTCAAGTTTCTTATACTTTCTTTGAAATTCATGATTTTCACTGAATGATATGCTTTGAACCAACTAATCAACTAAAGGAAATCGTATCTTTGTCTTCCTTACATCCAAGAGGAATCGTCAAATTTTTATGAAATATTTTTACAATGAGCATATTTATCCCGTCAATATTGCATTAATGATGCATTCTGAACACACACACACACACACACACACACACAC